>NW_006238928.1:3384313-3430408 GCF_000226075.1 Solanum tuberosum
ACTTGAAACTTGAGTCTTAAAATGAAGTTAAAACATTCAATAAAGACTCTTGAACAACTTTTAAAGACTTGTCTTGACTTGCTTATTAACTCCTAAACTTAGCTCTTAACTTCACTTGACTTGGAAACTATCTCTCCTTGAATTGGATTTATGGATTCAAGGTGTATGATCACATGTTATGGATGAGTTCTCGACTTTTAGAAGTACCTTGGAGTGTTGGAAACAACTAGGAAACATATGTACAATACCAAGGAACATGCATGAGAAAGTGGGGAATAAATGAGAAGTCTTGGCGTCCTTGGCGCTATGCAAGGCGTGGAGCGCCAGCCCTCGAAATTCAGAGTGGGCCTGCTGGCGCTCTGTTAGGCACGTCGCCCCAAGGGGGAAAGTTCCGAACCCCTTTTGGGGCGCGCTGGCAGGCGCGATGCGCCACCCTTTTCCCCAGAAAACTCGACTTTTCTCCCTCTTTTCTCCAACTCTAAACCTTCTACACTTCAATGATTCCAGCCCCAAACACTTAGAATCATAAATCCCTCAACATACAATAGATTTCCAACTCAAAAACACATCCGGAAACATGCCCAACTCAATAAGGGACTTCAACAACACAAACAATAACATCAACAACACAACCAACAACTTCAACCAACAAAATCAATCTTTTCTTGACAATAAAACGAGTTTGGCGTGTGGGGGAAAGAACCAACCCAACACTATGGACTCACATACCTAGTAGGGATCACCCGCGACGATATCGACAGCGATCTTTGACGAAACCTGGCTTCTTCTTCTCCTTCTCCTCTTTTTCTCCTCTTCACTCTCAAACCATAACTCTTACTTTTTTTTTTAAAAAAAAGGGGAAAAACTGATCTATAATCAGTCTAACACAAAATATAACCAAAGGAATTGGTTGGGGAAAAGACCAAAATGCCCTTAAAATTTTCGGACAGATTTCCCTGCCTACTGCCCAACTTCCAAAGGGCATAACTCACTCGGAATTGAGCAAACTCGGTTGCGTTGGAAAGATCATTCTACGAACTTTACAACCATAACTGGAACTACACCTTTCTTCTTCTCCTTCTCCTCTTCTTCTCCTCTTCACTCTCAAACCATAACTCTTACTTTTTTTTTAAAAAAAAGGGGAAAAACTGATCTAAAATCAGTTTGACACACAATATAACCAAAGGAATTGGTTGGGGAAAAGACCAAAATGCCCTTAAAATTTCCAGACGGATTTCCCTACCAACTACCCAACTTCCAAAGGGCATAACTCACTCGGAATTGAGCAAACTCGGTTGCGTTGGAAAGATCATTCTACGAACTTTACAACCATAACTGGAACTACACCTAAATTCTCCTGAGATAGAAGTTATGACTGCTCAAAGTTGGCCAAAACTCACCTTTTTCCCATACTTAGCCAAATTCCCAGATATTTAAAATCCTTTCAAAAAATGAAAATTTCCAATTTTAAGCCTATTCGTAGTTATTTCAATTTGCCGACCAAAATGCCCTTAAAATTTCCAGACGGATTTCCCTACCAACTACCCAACTTCCAAAGGGCATAACTCACTCGGAATTGAGCAAACTCGGTTGCACAAGCAATCATGCAAACAACAACAACAACTACATGCTCACTATAATTCAAAGAGCACAAAAAGGAAATTAGTACCTGAATCTGCATTTCCTCCGACTCCTGAGATAGAAGTTATGACTGCTCAAAGTTGGCCAAAACTCACCTTTTTCCCATACTTGGCCAAATTTCCAGATTTTTAAAATCCTTTCCAAAAATGAAAATTTCCAATTTTAAGTCTCTTCGTAGTTATTTCAATTTGCCGGATGTTACATTGAAGGGTACTACTATACATCTTCTTGTCATTATATATGAATAACGCACACAACAAATTCCTCAAAATGCACACCACATTGTACATTACCTCTTCCAAATACAAGTAAAAGTACTTCATCTTTCTATTAAAACAAAAAAAGAGCAGTACTTAAAAGGATAGAAAAATATGACTTTCAATTCATTAATTAGGCATGTTTTCCTATGTGTCATGATAGAAGTCATTTCATATATATATATATATATATTAGATGCGATATGTTCGTGCTAAGCACGGACCCAACAAACATAGATTGAATGTATACATAATGCAGTTCATTCGTAGTTGTAACCACAAAGGAAATGTGAACAACAAACAAGTGGCAAACTATAAGTTAAAGCCAAAATCAAATAAAAGTTCAAGTCCATTCGTCGAAGAAATTTATTTTTATAAACAACACATCAAGCATAACATACTTGGATCATTCTATTTTTTGATTGCTTGTCGAGCACAATTTCAGTTACTAAACAACACTCCATACCTGAGAACAACTCCTGTTTTAGGACAATTCTTCATGCCTAAACACAAGTACACAACACTCCATACCAAAACACCGCACGACAAATTCCAATAATAGAAATACAAGTTAATAAAAAAAACCTCAATTATATCAAGTTCTAGCAATCATGATACTTGTTTGGCCGAAGTAAATAACGGAGTTGCAACTGCTAAACATGCACCCACAATAGATGCAACTCCTAAACATGTACCCACAATAGATAGTTCAACACTCTGCTTCAAAGTTGTTATATTCATATCACCATCAACTTATATATGTTCTTGATTTCTTTCTCTCTCTTTTTTACGAAGTAATGATTTCATTAGTGGCATCAAGAAGATGCAGAAATTTACTTATGTTCTTGATTTCTTTCTAGGGACCTCGTTGATTTCTCTCTATCTCATGGGATTGGACTTTAGAAATATTACAGATTGTGAGTTGCTATGCCAATTGCGCTTGCTTTGATTGATAAACCGGTTTTTTTTCTTCAGCTGGAACTTTGTTTCCTCGACAAGTTTTGCCTTATCTTCTTCCTGCAACAATAGCTTATTCTCGTAACATAAATCTTGACTATATAAATGACGATGATAACATTCACTTTAGTCGAGTATACTTGCAAAATAACAAAGTTTGTTAATTCATATTGATATACGTATCTAGATCTGATCAATTAATTAGGTGACAAACACACAGTTGGATAAGACCATTTTGAGTGTCATATCAATTCTTCAAAACAGTAATTGTATTACCAGGTAATTTTCCTCCATTCCCCTTCTACTTCTAAAAAATTCATTCCCCATATTTAATTATTTATCCAAATCCCAGTCGATAGCTATGATATCCAAAAGCTAACCACCTCTTGCTAATTGAGATGCATTATAATACAGTAGTTGTATTACCAGGTAATTTTCCCTCATTCCCCTGCTATTGCTTGCTGCATTGGAAACTAAATTGGACAAAACAAAGTTCTTAAAAGAAAAGTTATTTATCTATTAGTTAGAGAGACCCATATCAAACAGAAAGGTCAAGAAATGTGGTTTGCTTTCATTATCGTCTGAAACAACCACAACGTTTCTCTTTTTTCGCACATTCCACTTCTTTCAGTTGAGGAGGCAATAGCTTCATTCGTCATGCCTCCAAGAGGCATAATCGAGCATAGATACTCAGATGCTCACATGATGTTTTTTTAAAAAATAAATAATAATACACCTTTAAAAATCAAAATATATATTTGTTCTTTCTCTGAAGTCTCTTTAGATTTATCATTAATCTACAAATAGTTCATTTGTTTTCTAAGTCATTTACACAACTTCAATACATCCCCAAGTCAAAATCGAAGGAGTGAAGACCAACGAAAATTCCCAAATACACTACACTACATACACACGACCAATCACATATACAATGTACCTCCCTATTGTTTTAGTATGTAAATTTCTATTATTAATAAGTAAGCACAAGGTGTTAGCAATTCAGTTGATAGTTAATTATATTATATCTCATTTGTAATTACTAATTAGATACATGCCCTGCCTTTCTACTTCAGTAAAACACATGTATCACTTTAGATCTAACTATTACTATTATGGATTAGATTTAACTCTACAATTCTCAATTTTCTTCACTATATTATTTTTCCCTACAACTCTCATTCTCCTTTGCTACTTCGAGGTGTCATCCAGCTTTGGGTGAGTTACTCAACTGTCCTTCCCTCTTTCTTATTCACTCTCTCAATGTTAAATTTTGTAGTTTTTCTGTCGACGCTTTCTAATTTACTTAATGATGTTCTTCTGCAGCTATATACATATTTAGGATTGAAAATGATTGGATTGGATCGGATTTGAATGGATTAAGCAAAAATAGTTTGGATTACAATCCCTCCCCCACAACTTCCACCAACCTATCCCTAATTTTTTTTTGTTTTCCAAAAACAAAAAAAATAAATCTGTTTTTTCAAAAATAAAATAAAATTACCCCCTCCCCTCGGGAACCCCCTCACCTTTCACCAACCAACCCCTTTTTTTTTTGTTTTCCAAAACAAAAAAATTGTTTTTTCAATTAAGTTTGAAAATTAATATTAAATTTTTATTTTTTTAGCACAATTAAATTTTTTGAGTGGAAGTGAAAATTAAGTGATCTATTATGGATACCCATATTTAACCCATTTTGACTATATTTGTAGAGACTCTTAAAATAACTTGAAGCCCATATTTAACCAATTAAAATAGGGAAAATTATATATAATAACAAACTATTAATTCAAATTAAATGCTATAAACATAGTTTGATTTAATTGTATCCCATAGCAAACTGTTGTTATTTCACCTCTCTCCTGGTGAATCTCGCTCGCTACTCTCGTTCTCGCTGGCAGTCTCCCTCGCTTCTCTCGCTTTTATACAAATGGAAATGTATAAAATGCGTTTGTATTTGTATAAAGTGAGAGAAAATTATATATGTACATATATTTTCGTTCCCCTCTCTCCCCTCTCCCAGATCTCGCTCGCCACTCTGCCAGATCTCACTCACCACTCTCACTTTATACAAACACATATGTGTACATTGCATTTGTGTTTGTATAGGGGAAAATGCATAAGCACCCCCCAGCCTATGCCTAAAATCCCTGAGACACACCTAACCTTTACTAAGGTCCTATTACCCCCCCCCCCCGAACTTATTTTTTTATTAATTTTTTACCACTTTTTGGCCTACGTGGCAATATAAACCAGATAGGTTGAAAGCATTGTTCAACACGCGTTGGGCCCCACTTTTTCAACTTTCTAAAAAGTAAGCTATCAGTTCAAAATAACTTTTACACTTCCCAAAATTTCAAAAAAGCTATCACTTTACATAAGCTATCACTTTTTCAACTTTCTAAAAAGTAAAACTATCACTTTTCAAGTTAACTTTACCAAAAAGGAAGAGAAAGGAACAAGGGAAAGAACATTATCTTCAAAAAATTGATTTCTGAAATTCGATTTACAGACTCATAATTGATTTTCTATGTTGGATTTTAGTACTTGGTGTTCAATTTCAGTCGTGCATGTGTGGGTTGATTTCAGTCGTGCATCTGTGGGTCGATTTCATTCTTCTAAGTCATCAAGAATCGTGATTGAGTTCAAAGGTTAGTTTTTTCTTGATTTTATTTTGTTTTTTGTTATTGTTATACTTAGATTTCGTAGGGTTCATGATATGTTGTTAAATATTGGTTTCGATCTTTGAGTGAAATGTAACTTCATGCTTATTTTTTAGGGTTTATGTTATGGTACTGTTAGATATCAAACTTCGTATGTAACTTGTTATACATATATTCATATTGTCACATATGTTGTTATGGTATATTCTAAAGTATTTTTCAGTGTGGGTTGGTTGGGTGGTATTATATATGTGTGAGTTCTGTTCTCCTTTTAAACATACAAGAAGACAAAGATGAGTTGGGTGTTGTGTTGTGTGGTATTGTATTGTGGGGTTACAGTAAAATAACTTCATGTTGGGTCTTGTGTTGTGTCTGTATGGGGTTACAGATAAATAACCTTATCCTAAGAAGAAAAATATATGTTGGGTGTTGTGTTGTGTCTGTGTGGGGGTTACAGACCTAATTCTAAGAAGACAAAGATATGTCGAGTATTGTGTTGTGTCTGTGGGGTATGTGTGTTCTGTATGTGTAGGGTTATAGTTACATTAAAAAAATCCAATAATTACTGGCTTTAACTTGAATTGTTTTTATATTTGTTTGGGTGTGTGTGTGTGTTTCTTTAATCAATTATTGTAGTTTATTAGTAACTTGTACTTAATTATTGTTAATGTTTATGCATATAGGTATGAGTTGATTTACGTTCATTACTTTAAAGTTGTATCATGGTGGGGCCTTATTGTTTGAAGGTGAGGAAGCAAGTTATGTGGGTGGGTTAGTGAGTGAATATGTTGATGTTGATGTGGATACAATATCATATTTTGAGATTAAAGACTACATTAAAGAACTAAGGTATAGCCCAAATTGCAAATTTAGTATCTGGCCACCTAACAGTTGCATCTTAGGAAATATTGACAATGATGATATTCTCTTAGCAATGTGTAATTGTTTGCAAAATGGGGCTGTTTTGGAAGTATATGTCCACATGCCTGAAGAGGAATCTGGTGCAACTTTTAATAAAGTTGGGACCACTGAAAATAGGGCTAGTCAAAACATTGAATATAATGAAGTAGGCGAGGTTGCTTTTAATGGGGTAGATGTATCTCTAAATACTACCTCAAATATTCCTTCTACATCAAACCCAACAGCTCCAAATACTGATCCATCAAATTCTGAAGATAGTGAATACTCTGTAAAGGGATCTGATGAGTCAACTGAAGAGAGTGATGATTCTGAAGATAGTGAACTACTTGAAGATGATCAATATGGAAGTGATGTTCATGAGGAGCTGATTCAACCGAGGGCTGAGAAAAGATCCTTTCTGAAGAGGAGGAAAAGAAGGGAGAGAATTCCTGCAGATACTGAAGAAGTACCATATGGTAATACTGGAGCAGATCTTGGGTTTGATGAGACTGCTATCAATACAAATACTTTAGAAGGAAGGCTAGGGGGTGATAAACCATATTATGCAAGTTCTGATGCTTGTGTTTTGAAACAGACACAGCTGATAATTGTCTTGAAAAAGGTGAAAAAATGAGGTTGAAACTGCCTAACACAAAAAGGAAAAAACATACCACAGACAGTGTTAGATTTGATCCCAACAGTAAGAAGATTGTGTGGCAATTGGGTATGGTTTTTGAAAGTGTAAAAGAGTTTAGATTGGTAGTCACTAAGTATGCAATTCAGAGAAGGGTTCAGATTAAAAAGTGTGTGAATGAGCCAACTAGAGTAAGGGTGAGATGTTGCAAGGTAAATTGCAAATGGTTGTTATATGCAAGTTTGGACAGGAAGACTAATAACTTTGTTATTAAGACTTACATGCCAATACATTTATGTCAAAAGGCTTCTAGAAATTACTTGTGCAACTCTAAATTCATTGCTAGTGTTTTTAAAGATAAAGTGATTGAACAACCAAATATCAGAGTGTTCAAGTTGCAAGAGCTAATCAGGAAGAAGTATAATGTGCATGTTGGTAAGACCACAGCTAGAAGAGCAAGAGCTAAAATTTTGAATGAAATTATGGGTGATCATGTTAAGGAGTTTGGGAGAATTCTTGATTATAAGGATGAGTTGTTAAGGTCTAATCCTGGGAGTACTTGTGTGGTGAAGCTTGGTGAAGCTAATGAATCTGGTAGGGTAGTATTTAAGGCATTTTACATCTGTTTTGCTGCACTCAAGATGACATTCATGTCAATTAGAAAATGCATTGGTTTGGATGATTGTTTCTTGAAGGGGGTATGCAGGGGTCAATTACTTATTTCAGTGGCCAAATATGACAATAATCAAATTCTTCCACTTGCTTGGGCTGTAGTTGAAAATGAGAACACAAACAGTTGGAGTTGGTTTATTTCTCTGTTGCAAGAAGACTTGGGATTACGAGATGGAACAAGTTTCACCATTATGTCAGACATGCAAAAGGTAAACTTGTTTTATTTCTCTGTTGGTTTACTATTTTTTCAACTTAATTATTTAATGTTTGTTGTAACTTGTAGGAACTAGATATAGCTATTAAGGAGTTGTTGGGCAGCTTGTGAGGAAAGAAGGTGTGCTAGGCATATACTAGCAAATTGGTCAAAGAATTGGAAAGAGCTGCAAAGGAAGAAACTGTTCTGGAAGTGTGCTAGAAGTACTTTTGAAGCTGAATTCAAAGAAAATCTAGAAGAGCTGTCTAAACTAGGTACGAGTAACGTGGATGATCTAATTTACTATGATAAAGAATATTGGTGCAAAGTGTCTTTTAATTGTGAAGTCAAGTCTGATGCAATAGATAATAATATGTGTGAGAGCTTTAATGCTTGGATTTTGTCTGCAAGGCATAAAACCATTATTAGTATGCTTGAAGAGATAAGGACTAAGGTCATGACTAGGTTAGCTAGGTTAAGTGAATTTCCAAACTCTTGGATAACCAACTTCTCTCCAATGGCAATGAAAGTATTAGAAGAAAATATTGATAAGTCAATGGCATGTAACATTGAGTTTAATGGAGTAACTAGATATGAGGTTTTAGATGGATACAAACAACACACTATATGTTTGAGAAAAAGGGAGTGTAGTTGTAGATCTTGGATGTTAAAGGGAATACCATGTGCACATGCCTTAGCTGCAATGTTGCATAGACAATATGATCCACATGACTTCATTCATCCATGCTACTCTAAAGAGAGGTACTTGATGACTTACTCACATTTCATACAACCTATGAATAACATGCTAATGTGGCCAGAATCAAGAAATCCTCTTGTTGCTCCACCAATGATTAAAAAAATGCAAGGAAGGCCTAGAAAGCTGAGAAGGAAAGAGGCTGGTGAAACTAAGGTGTCTGGTAAACTGTCTAAAACTGGACTAACTATGACATGCAGTCTTTGCCATGTTAAAGGGCACAACAAAAGAAGTTGTCATTTACGAAGGAGTGATGGAGTTGGTTCTATTGTCGGGGAACATAGAGCTACCCCTACTTCAAATGTTGAAGAACCATCAAGCTCAAGAAAGGGAAGGGGAAGGGGAAGACCAAAGGTACATTACTATTTTGTCACTTACTTTAAAGTTTAATCAACTTACTAATATAATAAAATGTGTTTTTGCAAATTAGAAATCAACAAATATTGAGAGTGAGAGTGCAAGTGCAAGTACAAGTGCATGTGCACTGCAAGTGCAAGTGCATCAAATGTTGTACCTAGAACCATTGCACCTCCAACAACTTCAAGAACACCAAGACATGAAACAAGTGAAAGTGCATCAAGGGATGCACTTGGAACCACTGCACCTCCAACAACTTCAAGAACACCAACACATGAAGCAAGTGCAAGTGTAAGTGGTGCTAGAGTATCATCAAGAGCCTGGAGTGGTAGAGGAAGGGGTAGGGGACTGGGAAATGCAGCAAGAGGTATTAATCATCCACTTGAAAGTTGGTTTACATGTTCTCAAGGTAGTACAACACAGGGTGTAGACCAGAATACAAATGTTGCACCAAAGGAAACTGTTACTGCCAGGAAAGGAAAGGGTGTTGAAAACACAACTCAATTTAAAAGGCCAAGAGTAACTGGAATGGGTGTGTTTCAAGCTGAAAATGGTTTCAAAACTTTCAATGCAAGTATTGTGATGCATTCATATTGTTTGTACCCTAATGACTTGATAACATCTGTTCTCTAATAACCTTACTTCTCTAAAAAAATTATAGCCTGGACTGCCAAGTAGCAGAATATTAGCTGGACCAAAAAGAGTTTTGAGATCAAATGTTGTAACTGGGGATGTTGGTTTCAAACCAACAAGTGGATTGAAGTGGAAAGGAAATCAAGCAATCACAACTAGAAGGCTCCAGCAGATTAGAGATCAATCAAGGCTTTCAAACCCAAATGCTTCCTCCTCTTCACATCCTTGAGACCCATGGAAACTATAATGTTGATATCAATGGTGTTTTCTTAGTACTGTTTTGGTGGCCACTATAAGTACTATTTTGTTTCATGTTTGAAGGAAAAACAACTATTTCCTATTTTTTGTTATATGTATGTATGAAATAGTACTAAAATTATGGGTACTTATGCAATGTGAAAACTTTAATTTCTTTTAAGTTCACTTTTAGAATCAACTTTGTACTGAAAATTTGCTCTTAAGTAATGAAATTCTAGGCACTTATGCAATGTGACTTGTATTATTTATGTGAAGCTTTGTTTTTTATTTTGTCAAGAATAGGTACTGCAATTTTGGGTACTTATGCAATGTGTTTTGTGTTATTTTTGTGTAGCTTTGTTGGGAGAATAGGTACTGTGATTAATACCTCTTGATTTACTTCATTTTACAATTTCAAACACAAACAAATCATGGCAAATAGAGAATTAAGACAATTTCAAACACAAACAAATTCAAATTTTCATTATGGTAGAACAAATAAAGGTTTCAATACCACAAAAAATTATGGCAATTTTATTTGATCCTTCAACCTACCAACTTGGGTTAGAAAGCTAACAAATGTAACAACAAAACAAATCATCAAACAACAAAGGAATTTTCCAAAACAACGACAGCCTTCATCATTTTTCTTCATTTTCATCCCTTTCATCTTCTTCTCTTTCAAATCATCCATTTCTTTTACATCACGACCCTTCTCCTTTGATTGATGTTGAGATTTTCATAACGATTTTGAAGACTTTCACCTTTATCCAAAGGAATTTTTTCTTGTTTTGACTGTTCAATGTTGGAATTATCAAGCTGTTCCAATTGCATATTCACACGCTCATATTTTTCTTCTAACTCCTTAATCCTATTCACCAATTTCGTTAGAATAAATCGAGATCTTTCATTGACTCTCTCCTTGTCTCTCCATCTAAAAAAATTACAGTTTGTGGCCTCATAAGTGAAGACAAGACCAAAATCATCTTCCGAGATTGCGATCTGACCAAGACGTCTGCAGTTGCAATAAGATTCCATGCTTGCATCGCACTTCCGCATTGATCATTGAATCATTCTCATCCATACACAACTTATTCAACTCGGATTTTGTCATAACCCTAACATTTATACATAAAAATTGTGAAAGAAATTTAAAATTAGAACTAACAATCGACATAAAAAGGTGTAAATATAAAGAATATATTAAAATTTAACTTTACCTTTTCGAAGAAAGGAGCAATTTAACTTGAATGATAATTATAATAGAGGTTTTTTTTTTTCTAAAGATGAAGAACAATAAAGAAGAAGACAACTTAGTTAAAGATGAAGAACAATAAAGAACAATAAAGTTTATTTTAACATGTGACCAATTTTTATTGGTCAGTGTTGTCTAAAAACTGCACCCACGCGCCTAACATAGGTGAAGTCACGGACTTAGCCACGTAGGCCAAAAAATGGTAAAAAATTAATAAAAAAATAAGTTCGGGTAATAGGACCTTAGTAAAGGTTAGGTGTGTCTCAGGGATTTTGGGCATAGGCTGGGGGAGTACTTATGCATTTTTCCTTTGTATAAAGCGAGAGAAAATTGTATATACAAATGCATATATTTTCGTCCTATACACTTATGATTATACAAATACGATCTTCCCTTGCCTAGTTTTCCTTTGTCTTTCTCTCTTTCTCGCTTTATACAAAACACATATTATACAATTGATCTTTTGTATATGTATACCGAAACAGAAACATATTATACAACTGCTTTCTTTTGTATATGTATAGCGAAATATACATATTTATCTTTGCTATGGAATGCAATTATGCAAACTATAGCTATAACATATAAATATGATTTTTATGTTTGCTATATGTGAAAGTTGCACATTAAAATATGAGTGATCCAAGTCATTAAATATGAGCAAAATAGACTCATGTCATTAATATGAACTGAAATTGCCACCCCTATACATATTACAAGTTAAGAAAAGATAAGTTTATTAGGTTCTTCTCTTCTATTTTTTCTGTTTTTCTTTCTACTGAGTTTGTTTAATGTTCACCTCTTGCGTTCCTTAATTATTATTTTTTAAAAACAAAATTGATGGGCTGCCCCACCTAAAAATAAAATACGAAAAATCAAAACAAAAGCACAAAAACCAAAATGAAAAGGGAAGACCAAAATAGAAAAAGGAAATTTGACGCCTGAGCTATTGTAGCTCCCCGTCAGCAAATTTGGGGCGACAACAAGGTAGTGCCTGTAGTATCTCTTCAAATTTTTGATCTAATCGCCATCAATTTTTAGCTCAAACTCATATCTAAGCTTTACCAAATTCAAGATTTAAATCTGGTTTCCTGGGGTGATTCCAAAGTTAGCGGTCTCTAAGCTCTCACCAGACGCTACAGAATCAACACCCAAGTTGAAGAAACTTAAACCAGTTCGTTTGAATGTTTGGTGTTCGCTAATTCTGACTCTTTGACTATAAACTTACATACCATCAGATGTAACACTAATTTAACTTGCAATCCATCATAATAAATACCTTACAATGGGCTGAGCTTCATAAGAAACTGATACTACCATTAATAATTTATTTATTTTTAGTTCAGATCACAAATTAGTCTAGGTAAACTCTTAGTACAAGTTGTTGTTGGATCTTTTTGTTTGCTGAAACATGTTGGTATTGCATCTTTTGAAATAAGTGAATGGGGTTTTCTTGATTTGGTTTTAGACCTACAGACCTACCCCTTAATTATATGATCTTTAATCTTCAATCTGGTTCTCTATTTCTGTATGAGCTGAATCTTAGTTGTGGTAGTTGTTGTTTATCAATGTTGAGAAGTTTCCTTGCCTCTGATGGTAATGATTGAAAATTCTGATATTGAACTGTTTCTGTACCTGCAAAATTAAAAACTTTATTAGCTAAAAAATCTGCTAGTGCATTGCCTTCCCTAAGAATGTGAGAAAAATGCACTAGCCCCTTTTTCCTCCAGAAATTGATACTAGTAATCTCCATCCTGATCTCCCAAGGGGCTTCCCATTTTCCTTCTGTCATATTGATTATGGCCAAAGAATCTGATTCTATCAAGATCGATACTCTCTGCTGTTCAATACAGTGTTGAATACCTCCTTGAATGGCTCTTGCCTCTGCATGGATGCTATTTGTGATCCAAAGTCTTTTAGCTTCAACATATACTAAATTACCATCAACATCCCTAATACAAAAGGCTGCAGATCTCTCACCGGGATTGCCTCTACAAGCCCCATCTATGTTACATTTTAACCATCCTATTTCAGGTTTTCTCCAAATCACCACCTGTGATTTTATTAGGGGTCTGTATTGTTCAAAGTACTGAACCAGTTGAGGCCACTGGTTAGGAATGACATTTATCCAAGGGTACTTTAGTTTCACTAGTTTGACTAGGTTACTATTAATCTCTTGAATCACCTTCCACTTCGTCATATTCCCCATGCTCTATAGTATTCCTTCTTTTCCACAATTGCCAACAAATAAAAGCAGGGCCAACTTGAAGAATAGGGGTAAGTTTTGCACAATGCCTTATGTCCCACCACTTCTTTATTGCTTGATGAACCTGAATGAAAGGACCTTGTAGCCCTATAGCATTTGCATAATATTTCCAAATTGATCTTGCAAATTCTCCATTGATAAAGAGATGAACCATTGTTTCCTCTTGAGCTTTTTCACAATATCTACACCTAGAAACCAGGTTTATCTTCAACGTCTTTAACACTTCATCCACGGGAATTTTGTATTTCCACAACCTCCACAACAAGAAACAAATTTTATAAGGGATCCCTATACTCCAAATAGAAACATATTCTTCCTTCTCATGACCTTTCTGTCTGATCTCTTCCCAAGCACTGCCCACTGAAAACTTTCTAGAACTAGTTTTCATCTACCAAGGATGATTAGAAAGCTCAGGAAGATATTCATATTGAAGTTTCTTTTGAGCTTGTTTAGCAACTAATTTAGGAAGGTATTGGTGAACCTTTTCTCTATTCCATCCACTTGAATCCGTGAAAAAAATTCAACTCTTCAATATTAGGAGCTCTTATAAAATCTGGATGAGTTGATTTTATATCTCCCAAACTAGTCCAGTTATCCTCCCAAGTGTCAGAAGTACCACTTATTGGCTCCCACCAGATATTCCCATCTATTTCATCTCTCGCCTCAATCATTTTCTTCCATATTTGAGATCCATTTTTCCACAACACATCTGTTGGTTTAAATTTCTTACAATATTATTCCACATTAAATTTGACCATAAAGAAGAGATAATTTTGAACCTCCACCAGAGTTTAGCAAATAGTGCTTTAGAAATATCATGAAGAAATCTAAAGCCTAATCCACCCTCTTCTTTTTGGTAGGCACAACTTTGACGAAGATACCCAATGCCTACTTCTACCTTCTTCCTTTGTGCTCCAAAAATATCTAGCAAAGATCTTGTCGATCTCATTAATAGTGTACTTAGTAGGGACAACTACAAATAGCAAGTATATAGGAGTACTTTGAAGCACACTTTCAATAAGCACAACACCTACAAAAGATAAAAGTTTTCCTCTCCAATTTTGCAATTTGTCCTTAACTTTCTTTATCATATTATTGTAATAGTCCTTTCTTTTCCTATTGTGAAAGACTGGACAACCCAAATATTGAAAGGAAAGTTTCCCTTGGAGAAACCAATAATCTGCTCAACTTTCTCCACCAGTCTAGCCTCCACTTTATGAAACATATAAAAGCAACTTTTTTCCTTATTAATCAGTTGCCGTGAGAATGTTTCATAATCTTTAATAACCCTCATTATTTGCTTTAGAGACCCTTCCTCTGCAGATGAGAAAATGATAGTGTCATCTGCATACGCTATATGGTTGATGTTCTGACTCCACGTAGGCATTCCTTAACCCACAAAGTTATGATTTTCAAATAGTGAATTTAGAGCTCTAGATAATATTTCTGCAGATGGTATAAACAAAGCAGGGGATAGAGGATCCCCTTGTTTTACCCCTCTAGTAGAGTGAAAAAAAGCCTTTTGGTTGTCCATTAAATAAAATGGAGTACCAGTTATTAGCAATCAACCTCCATACCATGTCAATGAACTGATTTGAGAAACCCATATTTGACAAAACTTTGACGAGGTAGATCCATGAGACCCTATCATAAGCCTTAGCCATGTCAAGCTTTATAATAACATTGGTTGGTTTTCCTCTCTTCCTAATATCCGTAACAATCTCTTGAGTTAATAATACATTTTCAATAATGCTTCTACCCATCAAAAATCTAGACTGATTAGGAAAAATCAGTTTTGATAGTACTTTCTCCATTCTACCATGAATGACTTTGGAAAACACCTTATTGATAAAGTTACTAAGACTTATAGGTCTTAAGTCTGAGTAGCTTTGAATAAGATTTTTTTTTTGGTAACAACGCCAGGTTGGTGTGAGTAATTGATTTTGATAAGGTCTTTTTTTGGTAACAACACCAGCTTGGTGTGAGTAATAGATTTTGACAAGATTGAATTTTTTCACTATCCAAGCTATCAAAATACTCTTTCGGTACAAAATTCTTCCACATAAACTTTCATAATTTTACTAAATTCAAACTCTTTAAGAGCTGATTTTCCCCAATATATGATCTCCCGAACTGTTTTTTCTTTAATATGAGTGGAGCTAAATATAATTACAAGGACAAATACTCATCAAATTAAATTTAAAAAAAGAATTAAACTTAGAGAGATTAGACGGGACAATAGTGACATAAACCAAGAATTTTAGCGATGAAATTTAAGCAAAGATTGAAAGAAAAACTAACTAAAATTGAAACACCCAAAAGAGTAGATGAAGAGAACTAAAAGAGTAGTCTTTCAGAGTTTCAAAGCAGAGATTAAAAACCAAAAAAAGCAACAAAAAGGAAGTAAATGAACGTTGTGAAAAATTTGTGGTCAAAACTTACCTGAGATTGCAAAACCCATGTTGAGAGAGAGTTCGTAGAATGAGAGAAGTCAAAAGAACCCAACCTTGAAAATTTGGAAGAGAGTGTGTTTCTATTATACTTGTGAGAGAGATGGTAGATTTTTCCAGATTTCGTTCCCTTTAATTTTTTTTCAGATTTTTCCATATTCCAGATTTTACTTACTTTTACAATTGAGTGAAATTACTTGACTACCCTTGGTCATCCATGGTTTGGCATTTCTATATAGTAGAAAAAGAAAAAAATATATATATTCCTCCTTTATATTTTATTTACTACTACATCTTCTTCAAATCCAAAAAAAGCACGAAAAAAAATCTAATCTTTTTCAAGTCGTTAGTCTTCTTTCTATTTAAAAAACAAAACCCAAGAAGAATTTGAAGGTAAAGTTTTGATCTGTCATTCTTTACATCAATGGCTCCGATACCATTGTAATATATATAGAGCAAAATCGGAGAGTTGAGTACCTTGTATTTGCAGCGGAAGTCTTTGATTTTTCTACTTTCACATGATTGCTCCAAAGTCTCTCTTTGAATCACTAGAAAACAAAGTTTGATTCACAAACTAAATGTATATTTGTGTTTCACACCTTCGTTGATCTTCAGACAAAAAAAAGTTCTTCAAGTCATTTTCTTTCGGTTTTTTGTTCTCTTTTTTTTTTTATTGTTCATGTTATCACTTTTTCTATAAAGGAATAAATTCTTTTATCAAGAGGGGTTGATAAGTTTTTCAGTTTCATTACTATTCCTTTTTTTAATTTTAAAAGAGATAATTAATTCTCATCTCTTCTCAGACAACTTCTTGGATCGGATCGGTCCACATGGACGATCTAAAACTTACAGTAAAACTTCTTGAAAATCTTTAATTTTTAATTCATCAATTTCATAATTAATAGGGGTAAAATAGTAAACTTACTATGTACATCATTATTTTCTTAATAGGCATGTCGATTCAAAAGTGAATAAGTAATTAAAAACAGAGGGAGTACTTGTTACAGAGTGCCAAGTGCTGTCTAGTAGCCACCATGTGATTTTTATTTGGGATGCTTCATGGTTAGTAATCATAAGGCGTTTGTAGATATATAAGTTTTTTTATTAAATCTAAGATTTTACACCAATTCAATACTTAAATAATTTTTTTAGATTAAAATTAGATATTTTTATTTTATTTTAATAAGTTTATTTAAAAAATTTAAAAATTATAAAAAATAAAATCATATTCATAAAAAAAAAAAAAGTGTGATAGCGTTTAGTGGAAAAGAGGCATGAACTAGTACAAGTTGGTAAAATATGATATTGATAAATGTTCTAGCAATTGGCTGAGAAATAATTAAATAAGTCCTGAATTAGTAACGATGACATAATGAACATGATTGAACATTATCCTCATGAAAGAAAGACAATACGTGTAAACTACACCCTACTATATAGATCACAAGTGATGAGAAAAATAATTCATGTGGACACATAATATATATGCCAATAAATTGACAACTTAGCAAGTCTATTGTTTTAAAAAAGAAAAAGGTAGCATATCAACATGGGTTGACGTGGTGCACTGATGGGAGTGCTTCACCCTTAACCAGAGGTCTCGGGTTCGAGCCCTGGATATGGAAAAATTCTTGTTGGGAGCGCCACCCTTAAATGGGCCTTGCAGAGCGCAATCCAAAGTTAGTCGGAGCTCCAATGTGAACTCCGGACACCGAGTGGGAAAAAAGAAAAAAGAAAAAAAAAAAAAAAAAAAGGTAATCTAAAATCTGTGATCCCAATTTTGTATTAAGATATTTAAATGAAACGTGAGGAGGACAAGGAAGCAATTGGGTGGCTGCTATAGATGGATATGGATGACAATGATATACATACCTTCACCTAATTATTATAGCCTCTAACGGCTTCCTTTCCAAACCCATGTGCTCCACAGCTCAAATTTGCGTAACAAGGTTATGGTGAATTGATAAGTACGCATTCATCTTTAATCAGATATTTTGAGTTTGAGTACCCTTAGGTATGAAATCGTTATTGTTAGGAAACAGTTTACCTCTCAAATGGGACTTTTCGGTGCTCAAATTCAAATTTAGTCCAACTCTAATATAAATACTAAATGGTGAGTGAGAATTATTTTTTTTTGCGTAAGGACAATCCAAAGAAACCAAAAATAAAAAAATTGCACAAGGATAATCCAAAATTTACTAGCACACTGACAAAACCTCTTAGTTGAGAGGAAAGTTTGGTAGAGTGCATTAAAAAATAATAATATATATATTAACTTTATTTATTATTAATATTTTATTTGATACATATTTTCAATCAACAATATTAATACACCATGTTCATCACTATTTTTATACACCCTATGAAACCACCCTTTAATTTGCAAATAACAAAGTAAAAATCAATTAACTAATACAAGTGTGCTAATTGATAAAGTCCTCTGTCTCTCTCCTCTTTTATCCACACTTGTGATTGCATATACTTTTATGCAAGTGTGATAAGAGAAGTTGAAGGTAGAAAGTGAGACAAAAAGAGAAAAATAAAATAAGACCAAAAAGGAAATTGTCCATAATTACTTTTATAGAGTTGTGCTCTCTGTTTGGTGCTCAAGAATCAAGAAAGATCCTAACTTTAGAAGAGAATGTCAACAATGGCTAGTGGTTACCTCACAAATTCTTTCTCTAAAATGGCAAATCTCACCAAACATGAGAGTGTTTCTGCTTCCTGGATAATGTCAGTAAGCTCATCTATGATTGGGTATCTATATATAGTAAAGATCAACATGTGTGTTATTACTTCATTGCAGGTCACTGAATCCCAATTCCTCAAGCACGGGGAAGAAACAAGTATTTAGAGAATTGCGATATCCCATTCCACAATCTGAGACTGAATCAACATACACATCGAATCTCCATTCTGATCGATTGCAGCTGTCGGATGAACAAGTGTTGGATCAGGAAAATCGACTTCAGTTTGGTCAGTTCATGGCACATGAAGCAGTGCTTGATGAAGAATATTGGGTTAGTATCATTCTTCATAATTTAAGATCCAATAGGTTGTGTTTTCTGTATGTTTAGCTTCAATAATTGACAGACAGCAGCATGGCTGCGAGCTGAATCTCACTGGGAAGATCGCCAGAATGATCGGTATGTACCCTGTTTTCTCATTTCTTCACTTGAAAAGTATGCTTATAAATGAATCAATCAACTCGCCTCTGATCACCCCTAAACTAGTCGGGATTGGCTATATGAATTCTTTATATCCTACCTTAATTAATAAGATCCATCATGTTATGACTATTCTTGTGCGATAATGGTATTATTATTATGCCATTACCATTTTTAGTGGATAATATCCATATTTGATCCATTTTGAGAAAACATTGGTTATCCAACCCATATCTAATGGGTCGGATTGGATGGTTACTCGTTTTCTTTAACCGTTTTCTTTGATAATTCAGATACATCAATAACTATAAAAGGAAATATGCAGAGCAGGTACTCAACTGGTTAATTTACAAGTGTTACATGAAAAACGTATGCGCAGTGCATAATATCTCATAGTTCCACTATACAGGAGTTTAATGCCTTGAAAAGAAGATGCAAAGCACTAATTGGGCAGAGATGCACCTGCATTGTTGCGGTATAAATCTGTTAACAGAAATTTACCTTCACGTAATACTCCCTCTGTTTCACAAAGAATGGTCTAGTTTGACTTGACACGGAGTTTAAAAAAATAAAGAAGATTTTTTGAATCTTGTGGTCTTAAATTAAAGTTATGTCAAATGTATAAAATTGTCCTTTACTCTTGTGGTCTTAAACATGCCACATGGAAAACTGAAATTATAATGTTACCAAAAAAAGAAAGAGGTCATTTTTTTTTAAACAGACTAAAAAGGAAATGAGGTCATTTTTTTAAAAACAGAGGGAGTATTATTTTTCTTCAACTCTTGCAAGACAATTAGCTTCAAACTTGTTTTAGTTCATTAAGAAAAAATCATCATATCTGATATGTACTGTTGACATCAACAGGTGCGGGCAGAAGATAAAATTATCAGACATACAGTACTTAAGAGTGTCGTTGGGACACTAGATTTGATCATCAGACACTTGTCACATGGAGAGGCTTTTCCTGGGGTATTTTGGTGTAAATAAATCTGACAAATAAGTAATAATTTCCCGCAAAAATTTGAAATGTCTTCAATTCCACAGGGAAGGGTGAATTCCCCTGATTTGAGCAACATTGAGAGAAGATCCTCCAATAGATATGGTTATATTGCAAATTTATGTGTTTCCAAATCTTCTCGAAGGCAAGGTGTTGCAAGAAACATGTTGCATTTTGCTATTAGATTGGCGAAAGAAAATGGTAAGCAATTAGGATGCAACAGTTGTAGAATCAATGATCAATCACCAAAAGACTAAATCTGTTGTTTGTGTGATAGGTGCAGAAAAGGTGTTCGTGCATGTACATACAAACAACGGACCTGCACAAAAGCTTTATCAAAAGGTTGGCTTTCAGGTAAAAACTAAATTTCTGTTGTAACTTAAGTCAATCTGTTTTTCTCGTAAATGAAAATTCCGTCTTTTACCAGGTGGTCGAAGTGAAAAATCATAAACTCGCTGAAGAACAACCTCACTTGCTTTTCCTCAGAGCATGAAACACATTGAATGCAAGTCAATTTTTTCTATTTTTTGGCTCATGATATATTTGGAGTATACCCTGCACATCTTATTAGCTCCCAACATGCCAATTTTTCACATGTATGCAGCCAGTAATGATCAAAACTTCAACTAAGATTAAACAAATATTTGATGTATTCCTTATGAGACATAAAATAAGAGAGGAAGAATTCATTAATAAGTTTCCAATGAAAGTATGTCTGATGAACAAGGAAAATATCCATCACGTCTTGTTCGACATTCTTTCTATTACTCTAGTCACAACAAAAACAGAAGGAGAGATTGACATCTTTATAAATGAGAAAAAATAGCGATCATCAAAAAATCAAAACAATACTTTCGAAGAACTGAACTAATTTTCCATGTGTACTGCAAACATCTTTTGCCATTGTTTAATTCAATAGGTGAAATTTTGGCACATGTTCAATCAAATACATGTATTGATAGCATAGGTTTAAGTGATCTTTTCTTCTTAAGCATTATCTCTTGCCTTTTTTTTAAAATCAAATTAAATTATTTAGTTATAAGAATAATGGTGTATATCTTGGTGCATTTTTTGTCCATTTCTGAAATTTCTTATCTAAGAAACAGTGAGTTCAGAAAAATTTAATTGGTTACATTAGAGTAAATATCTGAATTGCAGTGTTTGTAACTAGAAAAAATTTACAATGATAGAGACCCAACCAACAATAGTTGTGTGACCCTCCATTGATTAATTGACACTTGGATACTGTGTTTACTTCTTTACCTTTTTATCATCTCTCTCCTACTCAACCTTCTTTTCATTCATTTTCTTATTTTCTTACTCCTAATAAATATTTTTTAACTTCATTTTCTTAAGATGTTGATATATTGAATAAAAGAATTAATAAACATTTTTTTTTATCACAATAACTAAAAAAAATGTTTTAGGAGTGAGTATTTAAAATCCTCATATCATTCAATATTTTTAATAATATCAAATTAACTAAAAAATATTTAGTGTTTTCTCAATTTCTAGCACCTAAAAAAACAAATTAATTCAAATTTAGTTTTCCATTTTTCTTTAATTCTGTTTTAGTTCATATATTTATAATCATTGTTATTTTAATTTTGTTTTAGTTCATATATTTATAGTCATTCTCTTAATAGAGAGTATCCGTTATTTTTCTTAATTTAAGTTATAATTTTTTTAAATACTTAATAGAAATATGCTGGAAATATATATTATAACTGAATGTACGTAAAGACACGAAAAATGAATTCTAATAATATTAAGGCTAAATGATATTATTATTATTATTATAATAATAATATAATGAATAGTTAATTTAAAATTATATGGAACCGATTGATTCTTGAAAATAAATTAAGCATTGTGTCAAATTCTTTAAGCATAGGTGGTTTTTCGATTTATTTTTACTTTAATACTAAAACTGATTATATCAATTTTTTTAAAAATAAATTAAAGTAAAAGAAATATTCAATTTGACTAGATTTTTATTTAGTTCGATTTTCGATATTCAGTGAATACTTCTTAATACAAATATAAAGTGTGTGTGAATTTCTCACTCAAAATTTATCTTTAAAAGGTATCCTAGGGATTTGATTCAATTTTTTGAGATGTAAAATGAAAATTTTCAAAGATTTTTTTTCTAAGGCTACGAGGAATAATTATGTTTTAATTGAATTGGTTGAGAGGTGGCAATTTTTTAAATTGATTTAGTTGAGGGACAAAAATGATTAATGGGAAAGAAAGAGCTAATCAAGTTACTAATTAATAAAGAGAACAAAGAATTAAAAAACAAAATGTGAAAAAGAGAGGAATATTGAACAGAGAAGAGCTAAAATAATTTGGAGGGAAAAGGGGGGAATTTGGGGAAAAATAAGGTGAGAGAGTGTGTGGTGTTAAAATGGGCCCACAAATCCAAGTGTCAAAAATTGAATGGAGCCACACACAACTATTGTTGGTTGTGCCTCAACCATATTAAATTTTTTCTTTGTAACTATATGACCTCTATAGATAAGTAAATAAATGAGAAAAGACATAAAGAGACACCTGATATTGCTCCATAAACAATCTTGAACTGATATTATTACATCATTTTTTGTTCACTTGGCATAGAGATGTTATGCACTCTCTTAAAGAGCGTGAACAGCCTAAAATAACGAATATAATTTTATTTTTACAAGTATTTTGTTATAAAATATATTTTCTTGTTTTTCTTATTATTTTAACTTTTTGTCCTTATTATTTTTTCTTTTTCTTTCTCAAAAATTCATTGTCATCTCCATTGAAGCTCCTCACTTTAATTGTCACCATTTTACCACTACTCCACCTTCTTTTTTAACTACTATTAGTTTAACACTCTTCAATTTTAAAACTATATATAATTTTCTTTATACTTTGAACAATTTGATAAATCATTAGATTTCAAGATGATTAGTAGGTATCATTTAGTTTTTTAATTCAAATTTTAATCGAATTCTTTCAATTTTCGAGAAATTCATTGATTTCAAAATTATCATTTCTAATTTTGAAGTTATATGAAAAGGAGATAAATTAATTGATGATACCTTCAAAATTTTGATTTTTCTTAGAAAAATAATTAGTTTTGTTATCAATAACTTTTAAAAAATCATTGGAAAAAAGGAATTTGGCCGAAGAAGAAAAAGAAAAGAAAGAAAATGGAGGAGGGCTCAACTTGATGTGGGGGTGAGGGTGAGGATGAGAGGTGAAGAAAGAAAGAAAGAAAGATAGAAAATGGTGGGAGGTGTAGCTTGAAGATAAGTAGAATTAAGATGAAATCAAAATTAAAATAAGTCAGAGAGAGAGATTTAAATCCTTTTGATTGAACACATATTGTCAACAAACTCCTTAAAATGATTTTTCTGATAAAAATAAGGTAAAATAAGTTTCATAAGTGACATTTCAAATTCATTGTCCCTCCGCAGTCACCCAACATCCCCAATTCCCATCACTTGACTATCCCACCTTGAACCATCACTCCCCACTCCTTTCCGCCTATATAGTATTTTGCTAGCTACTTGGCGTCATACATGTTAAATCATGCCCGATGCGGTATCCTAGGTGTATTATGCAACGTAGGATTCATGTATTTATCTGTTCAACTTCATAAAAAATTATGTGTCTATTTGTGCGCACCAAAAGTTGGAGAGCATAGATGCAAACCGAGGTCAAGTTACATGACATATTTATTTATTACGCCTTTTGTTTATATTATAGTTAAAAAAAACAAATTATTTTTAATTCTTTTTTTTTTATTTTGCTATAATATGCCCCCCCAAACCCCCACTCCTATAATTTTTTTAAATATTGTTTAGTTCAAACTTTTGTGTTCACTCGCTTTTAAATATGTGTCACCACACATTTTATCCGTCTCAGCAAAATTAAATGTCACATAGGCTTAGTCAAATCACGATAAGTAGAAGGGTTTCCTCGACCATTCCGCCTTCAACAAACAATAAATAAGTATTGACCAAATATCCAAAATTCATGATTTTTTCCCCTAAAAGAGCAACCTTCTACAAATAATAAATAAGTATTGACCATATATCCAAATATCGTGATTTTTTTTTCTAAAAGAGTCACCATCTACAGATAATAAATAAGTATATTGACCAAATATTGTATTTTTTTTTTCTAAAAGCAATTATATCTTATTAGTTTCATCTTCTCAATTTAATTATCTATATATATGCCTCAATATTTCAAGCCTCAAACCGCATTACTTCTCAACTATTATTCTTGAGTTTTCTTTACTTTAAGAGTATCCGAAAACATGATTGTTGAGAAGAAGAAAAGATCAATTTTACGTAATGTTAGCATAAAAATTGAATCTTCTAAAGGTGAAGCTTACTGTTACACCATTTATAAACCACATGCGGTTAATACAAATCCTACACAAGAACCAATTAATGACCGTCTTAACCGTAAATACAAGGAGATGCTACGTGGATGGCTAGCTGAAAAGAGACAATGTGAAATGAAGTATTTGACATGGTAAATACAATTTTTTATGATGTATTTATTCTTTGAGCCAGGATTAAGAGTTTGGGGGTTGTAAATTTCCTTTAGAACCGTCAGTCAATTTTGTTAGGGGTTCACAAATTAATATACAAATATATTTAATTATTTTTCTAGTACAAATACAGGATCTACAAAAAGTTAATGGGTTCGTCCGAACCCACGAACCCCCACTAGCTCCGCCTCTGCATGTATGCCATTTTCTTTTCTTTATACCATGCTTCCAAATTGGGATTTATTGATCACTACCAATATCCTGAATCCTCCGCTTAATTATATTATCGCTTATTTTATCTTATCTTATTCCTCGAAAAACAAGAATCAGAACATTTGTTTTGTGTGTGTAGGCAATAATTAAACTTTATTTTCTTATTCAAACTGGACTACTAAATTACAACAATACTATCACATTCAAACTTTTTGGATTTTATATTGTATATTTTTCTTTAGTTGTTTAAAATTTTATATATAACTAGTTTTTACCCTAATTAAGGACCAATGAATCTCTAACCAATGATATATCAAGAAAATGAGAGTTAGTAATACAATTACTTTGTAATGTGTGTAGTTTAATATTGTACTTTCAAAAATCATTAGTTCTTAACAAAAATCTCGTTAGATTGTAGTATTACTATCATAAGAGCAAACAATATCATCCTATCCATATGACACTAACTTTTATTTTCATGTTAAGACACACAAACATTTACATTATTCTAATTAAATTTTTCTTATTAATCTAAAGGTTGGGGTTATTAAAAAACACTCCATGAAAAGAAAGGCAGAACGTTCCATATTGAAAAGGAAGTCTGCAACAAGGAAATAAAAAAGCAACAACTATTCCAAGAGGGAGGTAAAAAAGTTTCTCGGTGAAGCAATGAACAACCTCATGAATAGGGATATCAAACACAAAAACAAGGTAAGTTAATGCTACGCTAGCTATTAGACAACAATTTTGTTTTATAAAAAAACCACTATAGAAAATATAGGAATTAGAAGTTGATAAAATCTCATCATTAGATTAAAAAAAGTTATCTATAACACCCCAAAATTTTTTGAGCTAAGACTCGAACCATTCTTCGTTTGTGAATAAGATTTTACCAAGAAATTTTAAATTTTCTTAGGTGTTAAGGTCACTAGATGTAGCACCTCGAGATCCAAAAATAAATAAAGAGAAATTCATTCAAGTCATCCATAAGTTTTTTTGAGGTTTGGGTCAACTTCAAACGACCATAACTCTTAGCACATTATGAGTTAGGTGCCCCATAAGGAATAAAATCTAAAATCTTTGAGTCCTCTTTCCAACGCTGCCAAGTTTGCTAAAATCCGAGTTTGGATGAGGGAGATATGCCTGTTTGAGTGCAGCCTCTCTAGTTAAGGCCTTTCCACCTGAACTAATGAGGGGTATTTTGGGTCTATCCTTACTCCCACCTAGTCTTAGCGTGATTTTCACCCAATTAAGGGTCCAAACTGATTAGAATCAGTTTCATTCATCCTCAAATGTTTAGGGCATTAGAGAGAAGATCCTAGAGGAAAAAAGTTTAAGTTTCCAAGCATACATCCAAGATTTCACCAAGAACTTAGTTCTTTCGAGGTATGTAAGCTCTCATAGTGTTGGGTTAGTTCACCCACACGCCAATCATGTAAATTCATCCTTAGATTTCGTTTTTGCAATTGATTGATTCAAATTTATGAGAAGTTTTTGAGGTTATGTTCATTCTTTAAAAAATACAGTCTTGTTGAGTTCTTGAGGTGAGGGTCTTGAGAATTAGTGATTTTCTTGATAAGTTTTGAGCGGGATTTTATTGAATTAGTGATGGGTTTATGAATCTAAACGAGTTAGGAGGTAATCATTCGATTCTAGATGAGTTAGGGATTGAAATTAAGAAGAAAATTCCTCAATAGTTTATGGGTTTTGGGCTATGGCGGCGCGTCCCTGTTGCACCTGCAGTGCGCCCAAAACCATCCCTAGCTGATTGAGGGCTAGCGTGCGCGCCAAGGGTGTGCTAGGGGCGTTAGTCCCCTTTCTCCTTCGTTCTTCGTCCCGTATGTATTCCATTGAAGCGTGTTTTCGCTCTCTTTTTATTACCATCTATTTAAGCCTTTATTAATTAAGAGATCATATATATCTTGATCATAACTCTTGAATTCACATTCCAAATTCAAGGTAAAGTTAAGAGGAAAGTTCAAGAAAGTCTTTGAGTAAAATTGTGAATTCCTTTGAAATCAACTATAACTTTGAGCTAAGTTTTGAGGAAGAAGTATGAGAATGAAAATATTTGTATACCTGAGTTCTATATTGTCATTGAGACCCTTCAGTCGAGTCGTTCATTTCCATAATTCCACATGAACTCTATGAGAGGAATAGTATCTTCGAGTTCTGAGTTCTTGAGTATTGAGTTCCTAATCCTTTTTGGAACTATTTTTCCTAATTATGGGATTACTACATGTTATATATGGAGGTCTTTGATTTGTGTCGTTCATGCCCATAAATCCGCATGAACCCTATGAGTTGAGCATTCTTGAGATGAGTGTATCATTGAGTCCTTGAGTTCTGGAGTTATTGAGTTTTGAGTATTGAGTTCTATATATGGTTATTGAAACCCTTTAATTGAGTCGTTCACGTCCATAATTTGGCATGAACCCTATTTTGAGAAGTCTTTTACAATTATTTGCAATTTGTTTAAATACTTGAGTAAATGAGTATGAGGATGGGGAGAGTTGAGACTCATATTTTAAATGAGTATAAGGGAACTAAGTATTCCCTAGCATGTAATAGTTTTACATTTTAAATGATAGAAACAGGAATCTCTCATTATTTCCCTTGTTGTTGGAATATTTTGAGGTCATGAGACATTTAACTATAACTTGTTAATTTATTTTCACACAATTACTAGAGTTGAGTTCAAATTGAGTTTTTAAAGTTATTTATGCATTTGGAGTTCCCATTTTACTTGAATAAGTCTTCCACTGAGTAATGAGCCAGATCAAGGGTTTGTTTGGGAACCAATAATGGTTCTCGAGTGCCAGTTACGCCTAGGGTGTATGCTCGGGATGTGACAAACTTGGCATCAGAGCACAAAGTTCAAGTGTCCTAGGGTGTTTATGAAGCCGTATCGGTAGGATCTTGTTTATGGTTGTGAGTTCCCCACTTCTATAAATGAGGGACTGAAGGCATTTAAGAAAAGTTTCCCTTCTCTATACTCTAAATCTTGCAATAGAACTATGTCATAAAGGACTTATTCTAACTCGTACGTTCTCATATCAATTGGACCACCCCTCATACTGAAGGTGGTTGAAGTAAAGCCCAAGATCCTTATGGATGAGTTATTCTTAGCAAAAATGTTGAGGAAGT
Source organism: Solanum tuberosum (assembly GCF_000226075.1). Classification (NCBI taxonomy): domain Eukaryota; kingdom Viridiplantae; phylum Streptophyta; class Magnoliopsida; order Solanales; family Solanaceae; genus Solanum; species Solanum tuberosum. The sequence goes on from NW_006238928.1 coordinate 3,412,244, forward strand.
CATGAGACTGTAGAGGGGCTTGAGAGGAGCATGTGAGTGAGTTAACTATTGAGTTTCGAAAGAATGCACTCATATTCATATGAATCGTGCATTTGAGCTGAAAGCAAGATACACTCTTTTCTCTATAACCTTATTCAGGTGAGACCCTTATGAGGAAGTGTGTTTTGGAGCTTCAGTTGTGTGTTCACTCGAAAAGATAGTATGAGTTACGAGATTATGAACAGAAGTAGTAAAAGTACCCAGAGTTAGAGGAAAGTATGTAGAGGTATAGTAATTTATGAAAGGGAGGTAGTGATGTGGCTGATTATGTTGTTGCAATCATGTACCCAGTCAGTTATAAATGATGAGTTTCCTTTATGAATAGACTGTAATACCCCAAAAATTTCTAAGTTAAGACCCAAACTATTCTTCATTTACATGTAAGGTCGTATCGGGTAATTCTTAAATTGACCATATGCGTAAAGGTAAATTCTTTAGTTTGAGAATGATTTTGGATATTAAATAAGGTCACTAGAAACTCCTAGCACAAAGTTGAGTTGAAAGTTTCCTTCATGATTAAGTTTTGATGTAAGATTCTACTTGGGTCAACTTCAAACGACCATATCTCTTAGAATATAAAGAGTTACATGGACCATAGCTTATCAAATTAAAGGTATTTGAATCTTCTTTCCAACGCCATCAATTTTGCAACAATCTGAGTTTTGAGTAAAATGTAATGACCATTTTAGTAACCTGATACAGTGTAGTGACAAATTAGCCGACGGGAAAACATTAAAAAGGTCGTTTTTGTTTTTTACCTCTAAGGAAACTCTAAACTATTTTCTTGACTAATTAAAGACCCAAAACAACTAGATTTTCATCTCTTAATCTATCATTCTCTTCTCTCTCAAACCCTAAGGCAAAACTCTAAGGAAAAATCAAAGTAGAAAACTCCATTCAAGAGTCTTTCAATTTTTTTTCAAGATTCTTCTTCAAGGTAAGTCTTTCTCCAAGAATTTCATTCTTTCTAACTCAAATTCCTCCATACAATTATGAATCACTAATGAAAATCACAATTCTTGGCCATAGAGATTTCAAGAAGTTAATTCAAGAATCTGAAGAAAGGTGTTCTTGATTGTTCTACTTCAAGCTATGGTTTCAACGCTTTTAATCAAGTTCTTATTCAAATTTTTTCAAGAACCTTGTTCTTCCAGGTATATAAGGCCATCATAGAGTTGGACTAGTTCGTCATCACGCCCAACATTTACTTTCATATCAGTGAAAGAGTAATCTAGGATTTTATCCCTAGATTTAAGTATTCTTTAACTAAGTTGATTTTGAGTTCTTGAGTTCCTGTTTCTTTTTGAAATGCTATTCCTAATTATTGAATTTCTATATGTTATGCATTAATATTCTTGAGTTGATTCGTTCATGTCTATATTTCAACATGAACCCTATGAATTAGGTATTCTTTAGATGAGTAGTGTCGTTGAGTTCTGAGTTCCTGAGTTTTGAGTATTGAGTTTTCTATATTGTTATTGGTATCCTTGAGCTGAGTCATTGATGTCCATAATCCCGCATGCACCCTATGAATTGAGTTGTAAATCTTGAGAAGCTTTTTAAAGCCAACATTTGAGGTTTAAACCGAGTGTTTGAGGAAGTAAAGATGAGTTTTGAGAATTTTTTTTAAAACCATGATTAGTATGACAATCGAGTATGACATCAATGTTTAAGCAGTATGGTATCTAGATATGTTATCAATGTTTATGAAGTATAACTTCGCGAGTCATAAATGATCATATTACAGTATGATTTTGATATATTTTTGAGAAAGAATTTTTAAATATGAATTAAGTAAGAGTATAAGGGAACTAAATATTTCCAAAAGGTATCAGTTTTCACATTGAGAAAAAGAGAAACTTTGATTTCTAAAAAGAATTTATCAGTTCAAAGATATTTTAGAAAGTTACCTCTTTTAAGAGGATAGTTTGAGCAATTATGTCAATTCAGAGGAAGAGTATATTTTTAAACATTGAGCATGAGTATATATTATTTGGAGCAGTATTGAGCACCGATATGAGCATGAGTTCAAACAACTCACATTCCTAATAAACCATGTATACCAACATTGGGTACATGATCATACTTTTTAGATGAATCCTAAGTGCCTTCGGGAAGAGCTTAGTGGATCCATTTAATTGAGGTGTTCTATACCTCGACAAGGTATAGGACAGTTCTGGCAGCGTGGACGAGACGCTTTGTCATCACGTAGCTCACAGTGATGGTTGTCGGTCAGAGAATCTCCCAAATAGAGTTAAAAGTGTATTTTTATTATATCACTTAATATGTTGAGTTTCTAGATGAGTAGGTATTTTTGTAAAGTTTAATGATTTCACTTCTTTTATTTCTTTACATTCAATTGAGTATATATCTATATCTACAGTAGTCCTTTCATTCAGCTATTTGTTATTCAACTATATTACATACTCGTACATTCAAGATACTAAGTTCATTCGACCTGTATCTTTTAATGATGTAGATACAAGTTCTTATGTACCTCAAAAAGAGTCTGTTGAGATCACTTCATCCGCTCGTCAACTTTCGAGTGAGGTCTCCTTGCTTTTGGAGGACTCCAGTTTTATGAGTTGCTAGTAGTAGTTCATTTGAGGAGTCGTGGGTCTTTTCCCAACACACATCTTTGTATAGTAGAGGCTTCATGGATAGACAGTTTTAGAAAGTCTTTCAGTTTCAGATGTTTTATTTAAAATTAATGTTTCATACTCTGTAAATTTAGAGAGTTTGAGATTTATTACACTGTTTTTAAATATTTCTTTCAGTTTGATGCTTATATATGCTTGCATTAGTCTTCCACTTGTAGTCAGCCGGGATGAGGGTTCGCTTGGGGACCAACAATGTTTCTCAAGTGTCGGACACGTCCAGGGTATCGGCTCAGGTCGTGACATAGACTAAGGAATAATAATGTTGTAGAGAGTTCATGAAAGAAGGTAGAGGAATGGTTACGAGTCAGGATGAGTTAGGGTTATTTTAACTAGAATAGAGCGATATCGATGCGTCATCATGTTAGAGAAGATTAAATATATGTGTTGAATAAAAGAGCATAGTATTTATGAGGTGATAGACCCAAGCTAGGCTTATGAATTTTGGAAGAAGAACCCCATGGTATTCAGAGGATGATAGAACTATTTGAGAGATAATGCGTAGTAAGTGAGTAAATAGTACTTGAGTTATGAAATGAAAGGTGAAGGTAATCTGTAGGTAGGTGGACGGAGAGCTAAAGATTTCCTACTTGTCATGAGATCTTAGTGGCTTGGTGAGTGTTTCTTGACTTTTCTAGTAGGCGCAAGTAGTATAAGAAGTGAACAATTATATTGATATCCGTGTTTGGAAATAGACACTAAGGTTGAATTTGAGATGAGTGGCGTGAACAAAAGATGGCAACATAAGTGTGATGGTGTTAGTTTTGAAAACTAATCTAGTAGGTTTGACCTGAGATAGGTGAGGAATTAAAGTGTTACTTTGCAATGAAAATGTGGTATTATGACCTATAGAGAGGAGAGAAATGAAGGTGGCCAAGTTATTAGATTAACAAGAGTAGTAATGGGTGCACCCGAGATTGTATGTGGCCAGACGAGGTCCCAATTGAGGTTATGATTTCTCATGTGTGCCTAGGTAGTATAATTAAACTGCCAATATGGGATAGGCTGGTGCAAGTGCTATATTTTCCTAAAAGAGTTAGACGAAGCAGCCATAGGAGCCAATGAGAAGAGGTTAAGAGAAGCATCTTAGAAAGAGGTCTTAGTACCTTCTTATGGATGGTTCGGTAGTCATGAGATAATCTTTTCCTGAATGTTAGGGTAAAGGGAGGATGTAGACCAGTTTAGAGATGATGGAATAGGTTCATAGCTTTCAAGTGTCAGCTTTATACTTAAGGGGGATATGATAAGATGAGAAACTGAGTAGAGTGTTGAGAATAAGATAGTAATGTGTTTAGAAAGAGTTACTGTGGTATATCAATCCATTCATACTCTAACGTATTCCTCAAAATCTAGTCTTTACAAAAATCTTGTTAATTCTAATATCAGAATTGTGTTCATGACCTGTACTCATACAGTTTAGAGAGATTCATATCTATGGTCAGTTTCCAGAATAAGGGGCAAGGACTTTAGTTCATTATTGTTTTACCCTAAAAATTTTCAGTGATTCTTTTTAGTAGTTAAGTGATACTCGAGGAAGAAGGTTAATATTCTTGTAGTGATAGTGATGGTGTGATAATTCCATCTAAGGTTATAAATGTGGAGGAAGAGGAAGATGAGGTTTTACTATGAGAAATAGTTAGATGAGAACCCTTAGTAGGTTCCAAGTAGTAATGCGGGAAGTTCTAGTCTGCATGTTAGAGATGATAAGAGAATGAGAAATTCGTAGGGAGTTGATTAGTAGGAGTCCATGGAGTTGTTAGAGTACTAAGCTCAAATGTGGTGTTGTTAAACATTAGGTGGTTCTTGATATGAGCCAATGTTGGCTGAATGTGGTGGTAAGGAGTAATATCCTTTGGATGATATTCCCTATAGAGGTATAGAACCCGAACCGTAGGATTTTGGGTTAGGCTTGAATAAAGTAAGAGCATACCATTAGACTCAGACCTTGGTAAGAGTAGTCATGTACCCTTGTGGGAGTTATGAGTTGCAAACAATGAGGTATGTTAATAAGGAAAGAAGAACATAGTTGAGGAGTGTTGCTAAGCTTAACATCTAGCAGTCATATTACCCAAGGCATAGTATTCTTAGTCTTACTTTATGCCCATACTTCCTTTGTTTAAGATAAGATAACTCCAGATATAGCATGACTTTGTTCAAAACAACATCATTATTGACTTATGTACTATAAAGAGGCCCAACTCTTAGTATGAATCAGTTCAGCCTATGTTAGTAGGCAAGTTTAGGAGTGAGAATAAATGGTAAAAGTAAACCCCATTCCATTCCCAGTCCAGCCGTCATTCGAGGATGAATGATCCCAAAGGGAAGATGTTGTAACACCCAAAATATTTTTGAGCTAAAACTCGAACCATTCTTCATTTGTGAATTAGATTTTATCGAGAAATTTTAAATTTCTTAGGTGTTAAGGTCACTAGATGTAGCACCTCAAGTTCCAAAAAGAACTAAAGATAAATTCATTCAAGTCATCCATAAGTTCTTCTGAGTTCTGGGTCAAATTCAGATGAGCATAACTTCTGGGTTTTGGCTGGGGCGACGCTCCCCCATTGTGCCAGGAGGCTTGGCGCGGTACGCCTGCAGTGTACCCAAAACCAGCCCCAGCTGATTGAGGGCTGGAGCGGTGTGCCAAGGGTGCGTCAGGGGCGTCAATCCCCTTTTACCTCCGTTCTTCATCACGTACACATTTCATTGAAGTGTGTTTTCACTCTTTTCTTATTACTATCTATCTAAGCCTTTATTAATCATTGAGACATCCTATATATATCCTAATAATAACTCTTGAATTTACATTCCGAATTCAAGGTAAAGTTAAGAGGAAAGTTCAAGAAAGTCTTTGAGTCAAACTGTGAATTCCTTTGAAATCAACTATAGCTTTCATGAGCTAAGTTTTGAGGAAGTAAGTATGAGAATTAGAAGAGTTGTACACCTGAGTTCTATATTGTCATTGAGACCCTTGGGTTGAGTCGTTCATATCCATAATTCCACATGAACTCTATGAGTTGAGTATTCTTGAGAGGAGTAGTATCTTCGAGTTCTGAGTTCTTGAGTATTGAGTTCCTAATCCTTTTTGAAACTATATTTCCTAATTATGGTATTACTATATGTTATACATGGAGGTCCTTGAGTTGAGTCGTTCATGCACATAAATCCGCATGAACCCTATGAGTCGAGTATTCTTGAGATGAGTAGTATCATTGAGTCCTTAAGTTCTAGAGTTATTGAGTTCCAAGTATTAAGTTCTATATATGGTTATTGAAACCCTTGAATTGAGTTGTTCACATCCATAATTCGGCATGAACCCAATTTTGAGAAGTTTTTTAAAATTATTTATATGAGGATGAGGAGAGTTCAGACTCATATTTCAAATGAGTATAAGAGAACTAAGTATTCCCAAGCATCTAACATCACTTCTTTTAAGAGGATATTTTGAGTAATTATCTCAAATTGAGGAGCATGAGTTATATATTATTGGGAGTAGTATTGAGCACTGATATGAGGATGAGTTCAGACAACTCAAATTCCTCATAAACCATGTATGCCAACATGGGTAAATCTTAGTGGATCCACTTAGTTGAGGATGTTCTATACTCTGACAAGGTATAGGATAGTTCTGGCAGTGTGGGTGAGACGTTGTATCATTAGTAGCTCATAGTGATGGTTATCGGTTAGAGAATCTCCGAAATAGGAATTTTTTGTATTTTTACATACAATTGAGTTATTATATACTGTTTTAGAAGCTTTCCATATATTACATCTATTATTGTTGCTTTATTATTGAGTTGAGTATCTTTGAGTTGAGTTTAGTATCTTTGAGTTTAGTGTCCTTGAGTTGAGTTGAGTGAGTGGAGATGAGTTAAGTATGATTACGTTTTATTAGTTCAAGCTAATGTTATGTTTCATTATTCCCCTTACATGCTCGTACATTTAATATACTGACGTCATTTGGTCTACATCTTTCATGATGCAGATACAGGTATTTAGGGTCATCAACAAACGCTCAATTGATACCACTAGCAGTTTTAGTTAGCTTTGGTGAGCCTCCTTGCTTACGGAGGGTTCCACTTTCACTTTTTCGTTGTTAGGATCTCATGGGTCTTGTTCCGATAATCCTTCTATGATAGTAGAGGCTTCATAGATAGTTTAGAGGTCGAGGAATCTCTCATTATTTCCCTTGTTGTTGGAATATTTTGAGGTCATGAGATATTTAACTATAACTTGTTAAATTATGTTTAGGCAATTATTGGAGTTGAGTTTTTAAAGTTATTTATGCATTTGGAGTTCCCATTTATCTTGAGTATGTCTTTCGCTGAGTAATGAGCCAGACTAACGGTTCGCTTGGGAACACCAATGGTTCTCGAGTGTCAGTTATGCTGAGGGTGTAGGCTTTCGGTGAGACATTATCATTGTATACTATTATTTAATAATATGGATTAACAACAAATTATCAAACAAATACTTGTTAGCTATGAGCTATTTGATGACTAATTTTGTAGTTGCACTATCTTTTATTTAATGTAATTATTTTTTATATATATTTTATGTATTCTTACAACATTAATAATTTTAAAATGAAAGGATGTTGGAATTTTAGAAAATTCCTCCCCGTAAAGAAAAACAGAATCTTCAATCTTGGAGGGAGAGCCTGGAACAAAGAACAAAATAGGAATATTATTCACACCAAAGGAAAAATAAAAGTAAGAATGTTTTCTGAACAACATAAATTGGTGTTGGCATCACAAGGTTCAACAAATTATGGGAGGTATAGTTGGCGATGACGACAGAGCTAGTAATGGTGCAAACAGTGGCAACAAAGAAGGAGGGAGTGGCCGCACATATGGTATTGGTAGAATTTGAATATCCTAACATTGGTTTTTCATGTTTTCAGACAATAATTTAGTATTGTTAGTTAAAACTCTTTGTGCACTAACTATTTGATGAATTTCTTGAAAGAAATCATTTTGAGTTTTTTTCTATCAGTAAGATTTGGGTTTTCTAGAAAAAAAGGATCTTAATTGTTCTATTTTTGCTATATTACAATGTCTATTTGGATGGTTGTTATGTATTGTTTCATAATATATTGTATTGTGTTGTATTGTATTGTATTGTATTGTACTATACTGTATTGTATTGTATGGTACTATATTGTTTTAATGAATACAATATTTGGATAAATTGTTTTATTTTATGTATTTATATAATGTCACACATTTATAGTTTGAATGATAAACCTACAAGAAAGGTATGGAACGAGATAAAGTTACTGTGAAAAGGTAGAGTATTCTAGTTCATGTTAGAATACTCTTAATATTGTTTTTTTTTTTGAAGAATCTATGTCTTAAATATTTTTATTATTCAGATATTAGTAAAGGATTTTTTCTTAATTTAATTCAGATAAATAGGATTGTTAGTTAGATAGATTCTTACCTAGGATAACAGTAACAACAATGATAACAAATTCAGTATAATTAATTCAACAAGTGGAGTCTGGCTAGAATGGTGTGTAGACAGTCTTATCCCTACCTTATGAAGGTAGAGAGACTATTGATTTTTCAAAATCATCGCAGACCCCACAAACCTCCCGTTCCTTTCGCTTTCCAATCGCAGATCTCACCCCTCATAATCACAATGCTCTGCCCAATATTCTCCCCTATGCAATCGCACAACAACCCTGAAGCAAAACAACCCCATCACCTCTTCGCGATTGCGACACCTAAGCTTGCAACCTCAAAGTTCATAAAAATCAGATGCCTACCATTATCTGGTTAAGTACACAAACCTATCGAGATAAACATCAAATATTTCACCAAAATGCCCTCTGAACTTATTGGGACCCAAATACCAAGAAGAGGTATCTAGGAACATATTTGATTGTGATGATATCTTAATCTTCAAATTTACTAGTTTGCAACTTAAGCTTCTCTATCTCTCCTGATTTCATTGGGACTTGTTCAAACTATCCAGTGAAGTCATAAATCACCTTATGGATGTATAGGGACTTTCAAACCTCGATTCTGAGCTCATTTACCCCAAATGTTGACTTTGATCAATTCTTAAGATTTGAACTTTCTAGTTTTTGATTTTCTTCTCTAATACACATATAATTACCTTGAGTTACATATTACCCATCCTTGAAAGTCATAATAAAAATTTGAAGTCTACACCAAGTGTCACTTAATTAAAGGGAAAAGGGTCCTAGTATAAACCTACCAAATTGATTGTTACAAGAAGTGGTTTTCATGATGACCTCTTAACTACATGACACTAACTTTTATCGTCATGTTGAGACGCCAAGACAATTTACTTTACTCTTACTTAATTTTCTTTGTTAATCCAAAGGTCAAAGTTGTTTAAAAGCGCTCCAGAAAAAGAAAAGGAGAATGTTCCATCTGGAAGAGGGATTCTATAACAAGGAAACAGAAAATCAACAATTAAAATAAAAACAACCTTAATTGGTGTTGGCATAGGTCATCGCGAGGTTCATGAATTCAACAAATTGTGGCGACGTTGGTGGTGGAGCTAGATGTCACGATCCGAGCCTACATAATGGATGTGGACGGCACTCGAGAATCATTGCTGGTCCCCAAGAAAACCCTTAGCCTGACTGATAACTTAGCGGAAGACTTAATCAAGCAGATAAGAAACTTAAATGCAAAATTAAACTCAACTTAATTAAATGTCTGAAAATACTCAATAAAGTATAAGTAATAGTTTCCAAGATCTCAAAAGAGAACGGAACATACTGAGAGACTCATTAACTCTAACTATCTAGGAAGCCTCTATTACTCAAGATCGATGTCGGGACAAGACCCACGACATCTCAAGTTAACTGACTAGAAAATAAATGGGAAGTCCCCCGAAATGCAAGAAGGCTCACCTAAGCTATCTGAAGTGCTAAGTGATCTCAACGAAATGAATGTTGATGATTCTGAACACATGTATCTCCATCAGAATAAGATGCAGTTCGAATTACATCAGTAAATTAAATGTACGAGTATGTAATATGGATGAATAGACAAATAACTGAACTGAACGACTAAAAGAAACTCAACTGAATCAATACATGAACATGAAATGAAAACCATTTAAACCTTAAAATAAGATATGCAATAAAAAATAATATGAAAATAATATATTTTACTTTATGGGGAGTTTCTATAACCGACAACCATTACTAGAAGCCTAGCATTGATACAAAATTTCGCCCATGTTGCAAGGGCCATCCTATACCTTGCCGGGGTATAAGATGATACTGTAATTATGGATCCATCTAATAGGCCTTCTGAGAGGCAGTGAGGAGTTACACGATGAATCAATTCTATCCAATCCTATGCTGGCTACGTAGTTTTATGGGACTTTTGAGTCATAAAAGACTCTAACCTAATTCGGTGCTTGATACTACTCCCAAAATAATAAATAACAATTATGCTCAATTCACCCTTTACAAAGAAAGGGGTCATTACTTTACTAAAGTACTTTTCTAAAACATCAATCATACTCTTTCTTTTTCTCGACTGTCAAGTAGTACATATGAAAACATTTTCTTCTCTTTTCAAGGATTCTGTTCAAAACTTACACTTTTAAAACGTATGCTCATGAACTTATTTTTGAAGCCGCAAATCAATATATGAGGAAGTTTCATGCAATTTTCTTTCAAAACATACCTTTACTAAATCAATAGGGTTCATGTGATACTAAGCATAAACAACATTATAAGATTCTTATGCCAAAAGAGGAAGAAAAACCTCAACTGTTAAAGAACTAAATTCAAATTTCAAGAACTATAAATAGATCTTTTTGATGTGATGATTTCTGAGTGAATTGAGATGTCGGGCATGAGGACGAACTAGTCCAAAACTATGAATTGCCTTACTTACATGAAAGAACAAGGTTCTTGAAGAATCTTGAAGAAGAATTTGATAAGAATCCTTGAAACCTAGCTTGAAGGAGAAAAATCAAGAAAACTTTGAGATACGAGTGCTTATAGTGAAAAGGGATCACTGCAAATTTTTAGAGTGAAAGATCATAAGCATGATTCATTCGAAAAATCTGATGTAAGAATATGAATTACATAACATTTATGTTGCTAGCCATTAAGAGTAAATCATGAATTTGCAAAACTGAGAATACTATGAGATACGAGTGCTTATATGAATAGGTTCATATCATGAACCTGATGTAAATAACTTTATGGAGAAATATTAAGATCAATGGGCTAAAGTCTCTGTGTCATTCCCCGAGTCTATACCTTGGACGTGGCCGGCACTCGAGAACCATCCCTGGTCCCCAAGCGAACCATTAACCTGAATCAATACTCAGTGGAATACTTACTCAACAAAATAGGAACTCAAATGCGAATAATAACTCATAAGATCTCATTAAATAAGTAGTTTAACTCAAAACTGTCTGAAGTACTCAAATAAACATAGGTGCTCAACTCAAGTCCTTCAAACATCAATAAGGGAAAATGAAAAAAAGACTCCTCAACTACTATTGTCTATGAAGCCTCTAAAAAATACGATGGATATTGGGACAAGTCCCCCGACAACCTAACAAGAACAAAACCATAATATGAAGCCCTCCGGAAAGCAAGGAGCCTCACCAAAGCTAGGTGAAATGGAATAGGATCAACGAAGCGCCTGTTGATGACCCTAAACACCTGTATTTGCATCATAAAATGATGCAGGTTGAATGACATTAGTATATTAAATGTACGAGTATGTAATGGGAAAACTTAAACATATGAATATATAGTTGAACTGATAAAAAGGGAAGACATACTCTCCTCGACTCAACTTAACTCAACTCAACTCAATATGAATTCAATGGTAATAAGATGCAAGGTGTAAAGCTTTTAAAACAATAGATATCAACTCAACATGTATAAAAATACAATAATAAACTCTTTAATCTTATTTGGGAGATTCTCTAACTGACAACCATCACTATGAGCTACGTGATGATACAATGTCTCACCCACGCTGCCATAACTATCCTATACCTTGTCAGGGTATAGAACACCTCAAATAAGTGGATCCACTAATCTATGCTTAAAAGCTATAAGGAATCATCTAAAAAGTATTACCCTTTACCCAAGTTGGCATACATCGTTTATGAGGATTTTGAGTTGTCTGAACTCATCCCTATATTGGTGCTCAATACTACTCCCAATATATATATATAACTCATGCTCAAATGTTTGAACATATAACTCCTCCTCAATTTGAGATAATTACTCAAAAGGTCCTCTTAAAAGAGGTAATGCTCAAAACTCATCATAAACTCATTTAGAAATCGGTGTTTCTTTCTTTTAAATGTAAACTTATTACATAATTGGTAATACTTAGTTCCCTTATACTCATTTTGGACCATGAAAGACAACTCTCCTCATTCTCATACTCATTTACTCAAGTCTTAAAACAAGTTATAGATAATTGCAAAAGACTTCTCAACATGACTCAAAAGGACTTTCTTGAACTTTCCTCTTAACCTTACCAAGATTTGAAAGTGTGAATTTAAGATCTATGATTAGGATATAGGATCTCTCATTGATTAATAAAGGCTTAGATGGTTATTAATAACAAGAGAGCGAATATATGATTTGAAAAGGCACTGGTGCGACGTGAAGGGGGAATTTATTTTTTGGTCGAGAAAAGATTTTTGAGACAGAGGACTCTGTATCCTCTCCACGACGCGGAGAGGGGGTGATCATCTGAAGGTGGAAATTGTAAAGCGTCTCTGCGACACGGCCCTGAGCTCAATTATTTGGCCGATCTTTTCTTCCTCTCACAAACTCGGCTCAACTCATACACTAAGCAATTTCATTGTACAAATTCACGAAATTTCATAAAGCCAAAACAATTTCAATGAAACTCGCAGAAAAATCTATCAAGAGACTCAACTCATTTGCAAAAACCTCGCCTCAAGAACTCAAAGACCTTCATTATTAGCTAAAACTCAAAAACTTCTCAAGAACTTAATAAATAGACTTCAAGAACGAATTCATAGGCAAAAGTTTACATGATTAGCGTGAGGGACAACAAACCAAACACTACGAAAGCTTACATACATCGAAAGAACTAAGTTCTTGGCGAAAATCCACAAATCTTGAATGAACGCTTGAAACCTTCTTCTTTTTCTCCTCTTGAAACCCTTCTCTCAACCCTAAGCGTTTAGGAATGAATGAAACTGACCTAAATCAGTTTAGACCACTATTTGGGTGAGAAAAACGTTTAGGCCTGGTGGGGGTAGGGAAAAGACCAACAAACCCCTCCTTAAAACGAATGAAATGCCTTAACTAGACAGGCTGCACTCAAACAAGCATAACTGCTTTATACAAACTCGGAATTTAGCAAACTCACATGCGTTGGAAAGAGGACTCAAAGACTTTCGATTAGATACCTCATGGGTCACCTAACTCTCCAGTGCTTAAAGTTATGGTCGTCTGAAGTTGACCCAAAACTAAAACTAATTTTTTAACTTGTACGAATCTCTAGTTGACTTTTCGTAGTACGAGATGTTACACTTTGCCCTTCATTCTTGGAATTGAGCATAGATGTGAATCCACTTGAAGTGTATGAGCATAGGTAATAGACACAATTCTGATATTAAAAACAACAAAAAAAAATGTTGCAGTGACTTAACTTTGAGGAATATGCTAAAGTATTAATTGATTGATCTAACAATATAACTCTTTCTGAACACATCACTATCTGATTCTTAATACTGGACTTGGTTTCACATCTTATTATCTCCCCCTTAGGTATGAACCCGCCACTTTAAGGCTATGAATCTATTCCATCATCTCTAAACTAGTCTATATTAATTTTAGCCTAATACTCGGGACATGTTAATCCCATGTCTATAGAACTCTTCATGTGCAGATACTAAGATTCTTTCTAGCACTTCTTTCTAAGATGATTCTTAACTTCTTCACATTGGCTTATAAAGCTTCTTAATCTAACTCTTAATAGTATGACTTCTCCTTCTTAGCCCACTAATACTTTCCTTCTAAGTTCATATCAATGTAACTGGAGGAAACTTGAACTATTTTTGAAAGGATCATTATTAGCTATATATAGTCCATTCGACCAAACTCTTAAGGGTTATAAATAATTCTTACATCAGTCTAATCCACACTGATAACTCAAATATACTATATAGGCACATATAGAGAGTCATAAACTTAATTAGAACCTCATCCGACTATATACAATCTCGCGTAAACCCCTTAATGCCTTGCTAATCTAATGACTTAGTTGAACTTTATTGCTCTCATCTAAAAGTTAGAATCCCACAGTTGTAACACTCACATTTATTGCAACTAACATCTTAATTCCTCACCTACTTTATGTCAAATCTACAAGATCAGATCTTAAAACTAACATCAACACCCTCATGTTGTCATATCTTTTATTTATCACGACACTCATCTCTAATTCAAACTTAGTATCTACTACTAAACACGAATATCAATAGAATTACTCCAATACTATACTAAGTGATAGCTACTAGATAAAATTAAGAAACACTCATTCAATAAGATCTCATGAAAAGTAGTCAATCTTTATCTCTCAGTCTACGTACTTACAGTTTACCGTCACATTTCCTTTCACAATTTAATTACTATTTATCCATTCACTATACATCATTGCCTAATTAGTTCTATAACCCTCTGAATATTATGGGTCTCCTTAAAAATCATAAGCCTAGCTTAGATCTATCACCTCATGAATACTCTGCTCTTTTATTCAACACCTATACTTGGCCTTAACTAATATAATGTTACATTGACATAAACTCTCTTCTGGTTAAAGTATACTGTAACTCATCTATACTAGTAACTCTTACTCTACCTTCTATCATGAAATCTACACAAACTCATCACTTCTTAGTCTACCCATTAGGGAAACCTTCTCATTAATAACTTACTGGGTGCATGACTGCAAAAACATAATTTGCCTCATCACTATCTCCCTTTCTTAGTTTACTATACCTCTGCATGCATTCTTCAAACATTGGGCACTTTTACTACTACCACTCATATCATCACAATTCATACTATCTCTTTAAGTGAAAAAAATACCACCCGAACATTCTAAAACACACTTCCCTCAAAAGGGTCTCACATGAAACATGGTTTAGAGAAGAGAGTCTGGGAGTACATCTCTCTTTTAACTTGAACGCACGATTCATATGGATAAGAGTGCATTCTTTCGAATTTGAACACTTAATCTATTCCCAGGCTTCTCTTAAGCCCCTCTGCAGTCTCATGACTTTTTAAAGACTTTATGTAAGAGTAACTCATTGATAAGGGTCTAGGCTTTTCTGTTCAACTACTTGAGTATGGGGGGGGGGGGGGTAACTGAATGGATTTGAGAAACGCACAAGTTTGAATATGTTACTTATGATGCATTTTTATTTCACAATTTAGAGTATGAAAGAAGGGAAACTTTTCTTGAATGTTGGTAGTCCCTTGATAAATGCTCAACTAGACTTCATCCAATACTAAGTGTAGGTGATCACAATCTAGCATAAAACCAACGAAGAGTTGGGGTCGATCCCATATGGAGTGATACGGTAGAAAATTCAATTACGAAGTGAAAGGCATGTTCTAATCGGTTGTAGGAATAGAAATTATCGAAACCATTAAAGTAAATCAAAGGGATTGACAACTAGTGTCAAATGGGGGGGGATAATGTTTGTCAATTAAAAACTACGAAAACAGGGGAGTTATCAAGCAGAAAGGGATACTTGGGGATGTAATCGATTAATTGTCAATTTAACTATACGTGTGATTATTAGTTACCAAAAGTCACTGGGTCTTATTAGGTAGGCTAGGCTATAGATTTAATAGCCATCTCTCGATCAACTATCACGAATCAAGTGAGCTCTCTCGAACCTCAACAAGCATCATACTATAGACAGCCCAAAACCTCAATTTATCAACTCTCTCGAGCTAGATAGGTAGGATTGAATTAAGACTCACTCTCTCGAGATGAATACTTAGCAACCCAATCACTACAATTATCAATTGATAACCTTAATTCAAAAACCTCTTTCTCAAGCAGGCATATAATACTAGACTAGAACTATATTTGCAACTACAATTCATGAGTTA
Organism: Solanum tuberosum; assembly: GCF_000226075.1. Classification (NCBI taxonomy): domain Eukaryota; kingdom Viridiplantae; phylum Streptophyta; class Magnoliopsida; order Solanales; family Solanaceae; genus Solanum; species Solanum tuberosum. The sequence goes on from NW_006238928.1 coordinate 3,428,072, forward strand.
AAACTCAATTATCAATCAAACCCACTTCAAAATAGCAATAAAATCAGTAATTACTAACACCCATAAGTTAATAACGATAAGTAATCACATAATCACACCCCTAAGAATGGGTGATGTGCCGTGAGATCTTAGCACATTTGATGCTCAAAACTAAGGATTATTGCGAGAATCAAGTGTATTTATGTGGATATGATGTGTTTGGTGATGTTAGTACAAGTAAAGTAGGTGGACGTAAAAGAGAAAAGAAAAAAAGAAAATGCAAGTTGGAATGTGGGATTCTGATGTCCAAGTGAAGACCACGGAGCCCTAGACGGGTCGTGGTTCTCCTAACAAGCCGTGAAGATGCTCGTGGTTACTATCCAGTGGGCATGCTTTTCAGAGTCAAGGTTGATGTTAGCCAAGTAAAGATCACAGATGCTCAGATGGGCCGTAAAGATCATGACGGGCCATGTTACGGCTCGTGGAGTTGAACCAATGATCAGGCGTCAAAGAGTTAAAATGAGAGTTGACCAAGTGAAGACCACGGACACCGAGATGGACCATGGTCCCTATGATGATCCGTGGTGTTGCCCGTGGTGCTTTTCCAGTGTTTTAAGACCCAAGTATGGAGAAGTGCCAAGTAGAAACCAGGAAGGGCTTCATGGACCGTGAAGCCCTTGATGGCCGTCAATGCACTCGTGAAGCTGCGTGACATATTAATCCTACTTTGAGTAGGACTCTTTTTAGACAATTTATTTGAATTAACTAGGTTGTATTTTATCTTTATCTCGTCATATCTGGAACAAGCGACTAAGTTTGCCTTACTCTTGACTTTGGATTTTATCGATTAACATTGAATCGATCTTTGAAGTTGGATTTTGATTCTCTCAATATCAACCATTCATTGAATTTGTAGATTTTCGTAAGTAAACTTTCTTAATGTTTTCATTAATAATCTCTGTTTATTTAGTAGAAATCATGAGTGGCTAAACACCACAACTAGGGTTGTGGGAACTATGACATAAATCTAAACGCGAATTCCTAACACGAGTAGAGAGTGAATTGTATTTGCAATGTTTAACTCAGCTTGCGTTATTCATTTGTTCTAATGAGTGTATGCATTAGAGTCAGCCTGTACCTATCAATTGTTCGAGAGAAAAGAGATAGTTGTGAAAAAGATAGTTGTGAAAAAGTGGAGTTAATCTGATAAAATGTTGTTAAAGGTCGAGTTCAAGAGAAGAGAACTTTAACAACATTGTACACGAGGGTAGAATTTTTTAATGCCAAGGACCGAGAGAAATTGAGTGAAAATTATCTAACTAGACTGAGAAGTGTTAGATATAGTCAATTCGCTTATAATTTGCAATGACTAAATTACTTGAAACTCAGTTACGGATGAACAATAAATGTAATATCACGGGAAACACAACCCTGGTTTTATTTATTTATCAAAAAAACTTTAGAATCAACACTCTGTTAATTGTTAATCTGGATCTGGCTCTAAAATCTTAGTTACTGAAACTTTACATCTAAACCCAATTTACATTTTGTAATTGTTTTCTCTAGAAAATAATAACAACATTTGGGTAAACACGACAGTGAAATCATTTCAGTAAAGAAATGTGGGATGGACCTCAACTCACGTTGAGTTTTATAAATGACTTCGACCGTTTATACTTCTTAATTGAGGTGTAAGTTTGGACGTATCAAATTTTGGTGCCGCGGCCGGAGAATTTCAATTCAGAAGTGTTTTACTAGCATTTATTCGAATTGTAGTTATATTTCCTAATTTTACATCTTGTTCTTTGTCTGTGTCTCTTGCAGGTGAGTTCGATAGTCTATGCCAAATACCAGAAGTAATGGAGCTCTATTGATTCCTTACGACCTAGAACTTTGGAAAACTATCGGCAATATTGTGAATGCACAAGAACTTGAGGCTCAGAGACAAAGATTGCGACTGGAAGCTGAGACCGCTGTAAGAGGTATTCAACAGAATGCTGTGAACAACTCGCCTTGGATAGTGTAACGACCCTAAAAAAAAAACGAACTAGTGAAACTAGAGCCTCACATGTGAGTTTGGAGTCGAGAACTTAATGAAATGGTTATATTTGAATTTGACACAAAAAGTTCTTAAAAATGTGCTTCGGAAGTTACCGGAAACTTGTTTAGCTGTATATAGAAAGATCCGTTTCGTTTTTCGAAAATCCGACTTCATATTCTTGTTTAGGGGGTCAAATTGAGTGGGAAATGGGTCTAACCCAAATTTTAGAGCAACCGTATCAAAATCCGAAATTTCCAAGTGAAGCCTTTTTCGAGGGTCTACTTTGGAGGGTCATATCTCCTAGCACACAAATTATT
>NW_006238928.1:3433838-3567291 GCF_000226075.1 Solanum tuberosum
TAATATAATAATAATAAGAATAATAATATAATAATAAAGAAATACATATACACATGCATATACATATATACATATACGTAGACATGTACATATATATATATATACATATACATATACATATACATGTATATATATGTAACGACCCGGAAAATGATAGAGTGAAACTAGAGTCTCACATGTGAGTTTGGAGTCGAGAACTTAATGAAATGATTATATTTGAATTTGACCCAAAAAGTTCTTAAAAATGTGCTTCGGAAGTTACCGGAAACTTGTTTAGCTGTATATAAAAAGATCCGTTTCGTTTTTCGAAAATCCGACTTCATATTCTTGTTTAGGGGGTCAAATTGAGTGGGAAATGGGTCTAACCCAAATTTTAGAGCAACCGTATCAAAATCCGAAATTTCCAAGTGAAGCCTTTTTCGAGGGTCTACTTTGGAGGGTCATATCTCCTAGCACACAAATTATTTGGGTGGCCAATAATATATCCATGGAAATCCCTTTGAGTTAGCTACCTAACGCACTTAGTTTCATCTTATTCGGAGTTCGGACGAAGAAGTTATGCCCATTTTCGTAAAATCTGTCCGGCAGAAAAAGGTAAATTCCAGTAGCTGATTTTACTGTTCATTTACTGTTCACCCGCCTGATTTTTTTTCTAAGTGTTGGACCATTTCTTCCAAATGACATATATTATTTCCTAGATACCATTAGTTCAATTCCCATCCCTAAAACATTTCCCTCTCTAGAATCCTCCTTTAAGAAGAAGAAGAAGTGGGAGCTAGGGCTTTGGATTCAAGGCTTTCTTCATCAAATTTCGTGGGAGATCATAGCAAAGGTATGGTGACCCTTGATCCTTGATTATCTTTCCTTCAAGGAGTCCATTAAAAAGGGTTTCAAAAGTCTTCAAAGAACAAAACTTTTATTTTCTATTCTAGGTATGGGTTCATGGGTAAAATGTTTTCAAAGTCATTATATTGGTGAATTGAAGTTGTATTTATGATTTTAAGATGATTTTATATGAAACTTCTTCAAGAACCCATGTTTTCATTAAAAGCCTTGAATTTGCTTATGAAGTGGGTTTAATGCCTATGATTTAATGTTGATGAAATTGTGTTTAGATCGGATTGTATTGTTGATTTATATGGTTTTGTATATCTATTTATGATGAATTGTTGGTATATGGATGAATTGAGGATTGTGGCCTTATGGGCAAATTATGTGTGAATCACCTTGTGGTGATAGAATTGTTGGGAATTGAGTAATGGTTATTATGGCTTTGGAGGATGGTAAGTTGGCTTAATCTCATATTAGGGATAAAATTGTTCTTGCTTGGTTTGATCCACTTATGGTGGAGGTGTTTAATTATGGAATGTATTGTGACCATGGCCTTAAAGGCAAGACATGAGGAGCTAATGTTGACTTAGAATTGTTTACTTGTTTGTTACATTGTGACCATGGCCTTGAAGGCATAGTATGAGAAATTGAAGTGTTATCATGACATTGTATGAATGAGAGTTCAATGAAGATAATGTGATCATGTTATGAATGTAAAGGTGTTGTTGTAGGTTGTTCACTGGTTTGGTTGCATAATTACTACCCTATTTTCCATGCTCTTTGATTCCATTACATGCCTTCAAGGTGTTTGACAAAATGTCCAACTATGGAGAATTGATGAATCGATGCTTTAAAGTTTGAGTTATGAGATGTATGGAAATCCAGAGATGTGTTGATGACACTTATGAATGTTGATGATAGAATATGAAGGATTCTTCAATGTAAAATGAACCTTGGATCGGTAGGCTAATGGCACCCTTCCATTAATGATAAGTAATGAACCTTGGATTCGGTAGGCCTATGGCACCTTTCCATAAAGGTTAATGATGAACCTTGGAATCGGCAGGCTTATGGCACCCTTTCATGTGTGATGATGTCAAAGTAATGAACTATTCTATGGGAATGTAGGCTAAGCACCGAGCGGATTTGGTTAGATGGAAACTCCCCCGACAGTTAGGCATGAGTTTCAATGATCGTCTACCTTATCCCATAAACTATGTGCCCGCATAGGAAGCTAGTGGATCCATTAAGCTATATATACCGGTCTTCCTTAGGCAAGTAGACCACCTCTTTTCGGTGTGGGGACTCATGACACCGGATTCCATGACAAGCTCTCATGGTCTATGTCGGTTAAATGCTTACTTCCCATCATGTGAGATTTCATTATGGTTTCTTGATAGGTTCTACAAAGTGTAGGTAGTAGTATGGGATGCTATCTACACATGGCACGAGTAGGCTTTGAAGATACTAAAGTGAGTTCCCTAAGTCTAACGACTATTATGTGAAAGTCCCCTTATGTGCTTGAATGTCTCCAAAAATGGTTTCTTAAAGAATGTTGGTCTATTGATGTTATGTTGTAAAGGAAATGTCCTTATCTAAGGTAATCTTGAGGAACACTTAAGTGTGCTTGAAGAGGTTGTATGGGCGGTCACTTCTTGTCTTACTCAAGTGTGTCTTAAGGTTATATTAGGTAGAGGTCCTATGGTAATGAAATGGCATGTGTTCCTTTAAATTTAAGCATGGGTTGTATATGAATATATGTTGAGTATGTATACGGTTGGCTATGGTTTTATATGTGAACATTGACTTAGTATGTTATATTGTAATGGTAAATTTCCTTATCTATGGTAACCCTTAGGAATACTTAGGTGTATATGAAGAGATTGTATGGGCGGTCACTTCATGTTTCACTTAAGTGTGGCTTTGGGTAACTTGAGATAGAGGTCAAGAAATGATAAAAAAAAGCTTACTTGTATTTTTTTCATGAAGTTTTACCAAATGGCATAAAAGCATGTTTCTCCAATGAACGTCCCTTTTTGCATGTTTTTGCATGGCTTCCATACTTAGTACTTAATTGTGCTAACCCCTTCCTTTCCCTTTTTGACTAAAGTGTAGGGATTTGGAGATGATGACATGTCATGGCTATTTGATAGGTTCTAAGTGTTGAAGATGAAGACTTGGTGAGTCCTCATAGATTCGAGGACAATACCAATATATTCTTTTATGTCTTTTTAGTATTGTTTAAGTTGTGTACGGGATTAGTCCCGAATTTTGTACTCTAAAGTATTAGATGGTTATGAGACATCATGTATAAAGTCTAGAAAGTCTTCCGCTTGCTTTATATATTTTTTTTTTAAGAAATGTTTTCTTGGTAAAGAATGTTTTTAATTCCTTATGGTTTTAGTGTCTATGCGATGAATGAATTGCTAAGAGGCTTGTATTAGACCTTTTCGAGGTCGAGTACGCCGGTTACGACTAGGGGGTGATCCCGGGTCGTGACAGATAGTGGAAGAAAATCCAGGAGTGGAATAAATAGCTCTTCCCCTCTGCCAACCACTAGCACCGAGGGCTCAAGCACAACACCCAACTCACATGATGTTCGGAGAGGATGGCTTAGATTTGGATGGAGCTGGAGCTACTAGAGCAATAGTATTATCTTTACTACGTCCAGGTGTAAAATTTACTATCACCAGCACAATGATTCAATTGCTGAACTTGAAAGGTATATTCAGAGGTGCAGCTGGTGATGATGCGAATTAACATCTAATGAACTTCATGGATATATGCAAATCACAGGAAATTCCTGGGGTTAGTCAGACAACCATGAGTTTGAGACTATTCCCATTCTCTCTTACTGGGGAGGCAACCAATTGGCTAAATGAGATGCTGGATGGCTCAATCAGGACTTGGAATTACCTGAAGGAGGTTTTCTTGGAATGATTCTATCCTGAATCAAAAGAGGTGCAGATAAATGACGAAATAAGCTCGCACAAGCAACTACCAGGGGAGGCTATGCATGATACTTGGTGAAGATTCTGCCAAAAGCTGAAAAAGTGCCCAAACCATGGTCTCACAGAGAGACATTTCAAAACAAGCTTTTTATAGATCGGTTAATTATGTTACTAAGCATGTTTTTAATGCAGTTTGTGGTGGATCATTCATGAGGAAGCCTTTTGCTGAAATCATGCAGCCAATGGATCAAGTAGCCAAGAACAATAGAGCATGGTACACCAGGGAAGCTAAAGTAGAAGATCTGGGAGTCACTTTTGGGCTATCAGCTGAACAAAGGAGAAGAGAGGAAGAAAGGGATCAAGATATGGCTCTTATGCGAACCCTGATAGATCTACTCACGAATCATATCATGGCAGGGTCTGAGAAGGTGAATGTTGTAGGGACCCCAAATAGGTATGAGGATCAGGACATCGATCTTGATGAGGAAGCCAAATACTTGGGCAACCAAGGAGGTTTCCAGAATTATAACTCGGGAAACCAAGGATATAATTCTGGAAATGCAGGTCGGAACTATTCCAGAGAAGGGTAGTATGACAGGTCAGCAAATAGAGAAGAGGGAAACTGGCAAAACAGAGATGTTTATAGGAATTATCAGAGTGGTGTGTATGTGCCTCTAGGTAATAGAGACCGTGCAAGTGGGAGTTCCAGCGGGTCCAAGTTGGAAGATATGTTGGCTAAGGTGCTCCATAAGGACGAGTCAACTGATGCATGGGTGAAGGAGATGAAGGGTGATCTCTCTGGTATGAGTCAACTGGTAGACTCTTACACCACCTCCATCAAACAAATAGAGCAACAATTGGGGAAACTTTCAACATTACTAAACCAAAGGAAGAATGGGTCACTACCAAGTGATACTATTCAGAACCCCAAGAAGGACGAGCATTGCATGGCTATCGCTACCACAAGTGGTAAGACTCTTAATGAATCAATTTGTACAGGTACTGAGCATGAACAAGGCTTGGAGCGAACCGAAAGAGAGGAGGTTGAATCTAAATAGATGATGTGGAAAATGCTCAACCAATAGAAAAAATAGCAGGAGCAAATGAAAAAGGGGTGGAGGTAACTATACTTTTACAACATATACCAAGACCACCTCCTCCGTTCCCTCAAAGGCTTAAAAAGAATGCTGAAATCTATCAGTGAACATCCCATTGGTGGAAGCTCTGGAGCAGATGCCATGATATGCTAAGTTCATGAAGGACTTGGTCATGAAGAAAAGAGATGTATGTTTTGATTTATCTGACACTATTCATCATTGAAATGCTATTGCCACAAGATCTCTGCTACAAAAGAAAGAAGATCCGGGTGCATTCACGATACCGTGGACCATCAGATCATTTGAGTTTGCAAAGGACTTGTGTGACTTAGGGGCCAGTATAAATCTGATGTCGTTGGCCATCTACAAGCAACTAGGCTTAGGAGTTCCAAAACCAAAAACAATGAGGTTGATGATGGTAGATAGATCGGTGAAGCGACCTGTGGGAATCTTATGTGACGTTCTTGTAAAGGTAGACAATTTCATCTTTCCGACAGACTTCATGATTCTGGATTGCGAAGTGGACTTTGAGGTTCCCATAATTTTAGGAAGACTATTTCTGGCCACAGGATGAGCTTTGGTTGATGTTGAGAGTGGAGAGCTGAAATTCAGACTCAATAAGGAAGAGGTAAAGTTTAAGATTTCCAATGCAATGAAACAACCGCAAGGCATGAATGTGGTGTCTGCAATAGAGGCCTTTGAAGAAGGAGATATGGGAGCTACTATTGAGGAAAGGCTTGCTGTCGAAACATTAGCAGCCGTGTTGATGAACTTTGAAGCAGGCTACCAGACTGATTATATGGAGACTGTGAATGCTTTACAGGGCATGTGATCACATTCTTACGCTCCAAAGAAGCTAGATCTTGATCTGAAAAATAGGCCGAGTCCTCCAACAAAACCATCCATTGAGGAGGCGTCTGTACTGGAGCTTAAACAGTTACCCCAGTCATCTAAGGTATGTCTTTCTGGGTACTAACAATACTTTGCCTGTGATCTTGGTTGCAGATTTGAATGATGAACAAGTACAAACTGTGATTAAAGTGCTGATAAGGTATAAAAGGGAAATTGGGTAGACCATTGCTGACATCATTGGGATACCTCCGGGTATCTGCATCATAAGATCCAACTTGAGAAGCACTGCAGCCCAAGTATAGAGCACCAGAGTAGGTTAAATCTACCAATGCAAGATGTGGTAAAAAAGGAGATCATAAAGTGGTTGGATGCTGGGGTTGTGTACCCTATTTCTAATAGTCATTGGGTCAGCCTAGTGCACAGTGTGCCCAAAAAGGGTGGTATGACAGTGGTTGCCAATGAAAAGAATTAGTTGATCTCGCAGAGACTAGTCACTGGATGGCGAATTTGCATGGATTACAGAAAGCTGAACAAGTCGACCTTGAAGGATCACTTCCCAATGCTATTCATGGACCAAATGCTTGACAGGTTGGCTAGAAAAAGGGTGGTACTATTTCTTAGATGGATACTCTGGGTACAACCAGATATCAATTACTCCTGAAGATTAGGAAAAGACTACTTTTACATGTCTCTATGCACCTTTGCATTCAAACGCATGCCATTTGGACTATGTAATGCACCAACAACCTTCCAGAGGTATATGATGTCTATCTTCTTGAACATGCTAGAGGACACTCTGGAGGTATTCATGGACGGCTTTTCTATGGTAGGTGATACTTTTGATGACTATTTGTTCAATCTTAGCAGGGCTTTATAGAGATGTAATGAGGCCAATCTAGTGCTAAACTGGGAGAAGTGCCATTTCTTGGTCAAGGAAGATATAGTCCTCGGTCACAAGGTGTCACAAAAGGGATTAGAGGTAGACAAAGCTAAGATTGAGGTGATTGAAAAGTTGCATCAGCCTATCTGTATGAAAGGTATTCAAAGCTTTTTAGGACATGCAGGTTTTTATAGGCGATTCATTAAGGACTTCTCAAAAATTTCACATCCCTTGTGCAAGCTTTTGGAGAAAGAGGTGAAATTTGCCTTTGATGAGGCATGCCTGAAATAGAAGCTAATTTCTGCTCCAGTGATCATTGGCCCAGATTGGGCTGAACAATTTGAGGTAATGTGCGATGCTAGTGGTACTGCCTTAGGAGTTGTGTTGGGGAAGAACCGCAACCAGATATTCCATCCGATCAACTATGCTAGCAAGTCAATAAATGGAGCACAACGAAACTACATAGTCATTGAACATGAACTACTGGTTATGGTATATGCCTTTGAGAAATTCAGGGCATACTTATTGGGTACTAGGGTGATAGTCTACACGAATCATGCAGCTCTGAGATATCTCTTTAAAAAGAAAGTTACAAAGCCAAGATTGATCAGATGGGTGTTGCTGCTTTATGAGTTTGACTTTGAGGTCAAGGATAGGAGAGGTTGTGAAAACTAGGTGGCTGATCACCTCTCTAGGTTGGATGCTGATAAGAAATAGGAACTTGAGCTAGAAATCAATGACTCGTTCCCACATGAACATGTATTGGTTGCAACTCTTGATCTTAATCCTTGGTTTACTGACTTTGCTAACTTTCTTGTTTGTGACTTGATTCCTGAGGGGCTGACATTTCAGCAAAGAAAGAGGTTCCTACATGATGTGGGTAAGTATTTTTTGGATGAACCCTATTGTACAGGGTGTGTGCTGATAATATCATGAGGCGATATATCCTTGAGGCTGAGATGCTACATATTTTAGAGGCCTGTCACTCCTCTCCAGTGGATGGCCCTCATGGAGGCACTCAGACTACCCACAAGGTACTACAGAGTGGGTACTACTAGCCTACAATTCATCAGAATGTAATGGATATAATGAAGAGTTGTGATGTATGCCAACGGCAATGAGCCATCTCTCGTCGCCATGAACTACCAATGACACCCATTCTGTAGGTGGAGTTGTTTGATGTGTGGGGAGTTGATTTCATATGCCCATTTGTGAGCTCCTATGGACTAAAATATATACTTGTGGAGGTGGACTATGCATCCAAATTGGGGGAGGAAGTTGATCTTCCTGAAAATGATGGTAAAAGGGTCGCTGGGTTCTGAAGAAGAACAGTTTCTTACAGTTTTGTACACCTTGAGCCATTATCAGTGATGGAGGGTCCCATTTCTGCAACAAAGTATTCAGGGCAGTTCTTGTTAAATATGGAGTTAAGTAGCACAAAGTGGCAACACCTTATCATCCGCAGACAAATGGCCAGGTGGAACTGTAAAATAGGGAAATCAAGGCTATTTTGGCCAAGAAAGTGAATGTCAACCAGACAAATTGGGCAAGAAAGTTTGATGATGCTCTATGGGCATATCAGACATCTTTCAAGACACCTATTGGTATTTCCCCATATCAGTTGGTATTTGGAAAGGTGTGTCATTTGCCAGTTGGGATTGAGCATAAGTTACTCCTGGCTTTGAAGAAGTTGAACCTTAGTTGGAGTGAAACAACGAATTTGAGACTAGACCAGATCAATCAGATGGATGAGTTCCGTCTAAGAGCTTATGAGAGGTCATCACTATATAAGGAAAGAATAAAGTTGTATCATGACAAGTATATTTAAAAAATGACCTTCAATCCTGGTGACTTGGTGTTGCTTTTCAACTCGAGAGTTCGTCTGTTTCCTGGGAAGTTGAGATCCAAATAGTCTAGGACGTTTAAGATAACTCAGGTAATCCAGTTAGGTGCTATTTAGCTTGAGAATGACAAGGGTAAGAGGTTCAAGGCCAATGTTCAGTGAATCAAGGCATACTTGGGTGTTCAAGAAGAAGTGAAAATAGTGGAGGAATGTAAGCTTGATAAAGTCTGAGTAATCAAGTAACCCGTGTCACGCAGCGACGTTAAATTGTGCGTTGCTTGGGAGGCAACCCATGATTGTAATTGTAATAGGTATTTTAATTTTTTATCATTTTTCTTTGTTTTTATAGAGTCACTGGGTGTTGATGTGTGCAGGAAGGACTTGAACAAAGAAATGCATAACTGTGTGCAGGACGCCCTTTACAGGCAGTTCCACGGGCCGTGGTCCCCTCATGGGAAACTTCACGGCCCATCACAATCATCAACATCGTATGGGAGCTACTGGAAATTGCAAGAAAATGGTTCACAGTCCGTCATGCTATACAGACCGTCTAACCTCTCGTGAACCTTAGGTATGTTTTTCCTATCCAATTCATGTTCACGAACGCCTCTACAGACCGTGGTGCCCTTCACGGGTAACTTCACGGTCTGTCATCCACAACCCAGCAGTACCAATAACCTTACCTGACCCGCGCGTAAAGGGCAATGAATTGAAACATTTATAAGCCCTATAAAGTGGCAAGACTTGATTTTCTTCTTTCTCCCACTCATCCATAACGGTTCTAAACTATAGTAAAGGTTTTTCATCATCCATAAAGTCTAAATTCACCAAAGAATCGAAACCCTAGTTCTAGTGTCAAGAAATCAAAGCAACATTCATACTTCTCTTTTTTTGGGCGAAATTTGTGATCAAATTTGAAGTAAGTTCTTCCTTTAATTTGTTATAAGTTTGATATTATCAATATGCAAGTCAGAAGTACTTAATTTGCTCCAATTTTCCATGATTATGTGATGAACTAGCATTGTTGATATCAAATTGTTGTGGGTTTGTTTAAAGTGATGTTTTTCATGCATGGGTATGATGTATTTATGAAGGAATAGTGGTTATTGATGATATGAGTGTGTGTTTGAGTCCCAATTGTAAGCGAAAAGTATGCTTGAGTGTGTTTTGCCGACAAACTATGGTGAAATGGTTGAAATTGCAAGATTGTGCTAATGTGTATTTGGGTATGTTCATATTAGGTATATATTGTTCTTGTTTGAATGGCATTTGATTAATGTTGGTAGATTAGTTGGACTCATGTGCTAAAAGGTCTTGTAATGATGTGATTGTGTGATGAACATGGTTGAAATTGTGCATATGTTGATTTTGGGAGAAAAAGGTCACTGGAAAATTGCTAAGTGTAAGTCCACGATGGGCTTCACAGACCATTGCTAAGTGTAAGTCCACGATGGGCTTCACAGACCGTGGGGCCAACCACAGGTCGTGAAACCCCTCGTGGACCACAGTTAGCAATAGAGGTGTAACATAGGGTAGGATCACGTTGGTCATCACGGACCAGGGTTCACTCCAAGGACTGTGAAGCTATCTGTGATCCATTCCAGTATATTTTCCCACATATTCAAGACACTGGCTTGTGTTCACGAGGGTCTTCACGGACCGTGGTACCCACCACGGCCCGTCTTGGCTCTTATATAAAAAAATATTTTACTTTTGTTCATACTTTTATTTCTATTTTGCATTTTAATTCCATGGCCCTTCCCAATGATAGATTGAGTGACGACATTCTTAAGGCAAGGCATCATGTTGTAATTACACAGGGGAAGTCTGAGTACCCGATAGTGTGTCATTTTAATGATTTGAGTACTAATTTGTTTGGGTATTTTTCAGGCACAATGGCTCCCCGAAGAAAGTCCGAAGCCCCAGATTCCACACCTACTTCTTCTCAATCGGAAAGTGATAACGCTACGGAGCGTAGTAGTTCTGAGGTTCAACTAAAAACCACCATTGAAGACCACCCGCCTCAAACTACTAGATCCTATACAACGAGAGCTATTCTCCAGAACACTCCTTCCCAGTCTGAAGAGGAAAGTAGTAGCTCCAAAAGCAGTGAGAAATTGGGTAGCAAGTCTGATAGTAGTTCTGGAGGTAGCGTAAAGTCTGCTAGCGGCTCTCAAGAAAATGCACCTACACCTCCACCTGCTGAAACTGGAACACAGGAAGAGGAAATTGCTGAAAAAGAGGATGATGATGTCACTACCGATGACATAATGGTCCAATATGTTCATCTCCATGAATTCGATCCAGCAACAAGGCAACAACTGATTGAGTATTTCCGCTCCATGTGGACTGTGAACAGGTCCGAAGATTTCTTCAAGAATGGCATTATGATCAAGTGCGGCCGTTTTAAGGATAGACCAATAATGCTTGAAACTACAGTGGTGGTGGCGGATATCCAAGCATTCCCAGATATTCACAGGATATTTCAGTTGCATTAGTTTGAATGGATGACCAACTCACTTGGAGAATTTTCCAGCCACCTAACCATAGAGTTTTATGCTTCTTATGCTACCACATTGATGAACTTTGGGGCAGAAACTAAGACTATGAAATAGGGGCAGAAAGATAATGCAAGTACCTGGGACCACTTCGGGGCACATCCATGGATATCTCTAAGTCTACTATCAACAGGATGCTCCATGGTCCAGAATACACAACACCAGCTTCAGTTGGCCTTTTTGAGGGAAAATATCATGCTATGACAAGTGAAACTGAGATGCAAGATCAGAGTTCTCGAGAGCGAGTCATGCGCTGGATTGCAAAGAAAATTGCTTTGGAGGGGGAGAATGCAGCTTGGGTTACTGGATCGCAAGTACACATAACTAAAGCTTCGCTGTCTTTTCTAGCCAAGGTCTAGTAGGCTGTTGTTCGTGCACAGTTGCGGCCTACAGGTAATGATAACACCCTGTCTCCATCACTTGCATCATTGGTAGCTTGCCTCATGGATGGTTACCCAGTAAATGTTGGTCGGATCATCGCTACAGAAATGCGGGACAGACCACTAAGTGAGCCGGACTTCCATTTCCCTTTTTGATAGGGAAATTGTGTCAGCAAGCAAACATCCCACCAAATAGGCTAGTAGATAGATGGAATGAGGCGCTCAGGCTCACCCACAGATCTAAAATCAATGATGTCGCTAACCATCTCTTTGGTGTGAAAGTCGGAGCTGTGGGATCATTGGCACACGTACCAATTGACATTCCACATGCGGATAGAAGGCTAGAGCAGGGGAAATCATCACAACCATTTACAGAGATACCACCGCCACCAGCTTCAGCCTCACCGGCTTCAGGTACTTTTGTCACTCTTCCTACTTTATTCCTTGAGAAATTGGTTGTAGATCAGCGACAAACAAGGTCCATAGTCGACCAAATTGTACTCCGAATGCCCTAGCTCATAGAGCGTGATGTGTTAGCTGCGGAGAAGAGAGTAAAATATGAGATGCAAAAGGAGCTTCCTATCTTAAAAGACATGATGGATGGCTTGGAGGTCTATGTCCAAGATCAGTTGCATGCTACATGTTTAAGAAGTACTGAAGAGTTCAAGACGAAGTTGGCCGAGATGCGAGCTCAAGTTGCCGGTACATGTGCCCACTCCGGTCATGCCAGAGTGCTTGATGAACTTTTTTAGTGAGCCGACTACCACTCAATCCATTGACAACTTCTGGGGTGACCTACCCAAGAGAAAATCTGGCAAAAGGAAACACAAATCTGATGATTTTGATGAGGAGAAACCATCATACCTTTCTAAGGAAGAAAATAAAAGGAACAAGAAAGCACACAAGAAATTGAGGAAAAAGGCAAGAGAAGATAAAACACTTGAGGAACATAGAAGTGATGCATTGTTGGCCGGTGCTTCTGGCAGTGCCATACCACCTCCAGTGCTATCGGTCCAGCTGACCTAGTGCAGGTTTCTGACAGCGCACCCATTGATAAGGGTGCTGACGCTGATCCGTCTTCCGGTGCCTAGTGCGCCGTAGGTATGACCCCTCCTCAGAGCCCTGTATTTTTTTGCTTTATTAACTTTGAGGGTAATCTACTTTTGTTTGGGGAGGGGGTGGTGAGCAACCTGCCATAAGGTTGACTCTGTGTTTTTGTGTTGTGAAGTGTTTGTGGTGTTTTTGTGTGTTGAGCTGTGCAACAACTAAGTTTGAGCCGACGTGTATGACCTTGATCTGAAATGTGACTGTTAGGCTCTTTGTATGACATCTTAGATACTCATATGTTGAACATTGCTAGTCTGGAAAATAAATTGGTGAACTAAGAAACTGAAAGTGTAGTCATGTGTCATGTGTGTATAAGTTTTTCTTGTAGGTTAATGCTAGGAGAAGAAACTAGAACTTGCCCGAGTAGTCTTGCTTAAATCTGAGAATAACTGGATAGGAACGGATCAGTATGCCATTTTTGCTAAGCCATCGAAAAAGCCAAAAATAAAACAACCAAATAAAAAGCGTACCACTTGAACCCGATTTGAGCCTAAAAACTAATGCTGTTCTTACCCACTTGATATCATATCTTTGGTTCCCGAAGATACGATGCCACAAATCAGGCCAAAATCCTAAGTTGATGGTGATTACAACCCGAGCAGAAAGGAAAAGTAGAAAAATAAGGCTCACTCAGTCAGCTTGAAAGCACAATATATGCAATAAAAATCTGAAAAAAACAAAAAAAATGGTGTGCAACAATAAAAAAAAAGAGAAAAAGAAAAATAAAAAGAAAAATAAAAAGAAAAAGAAAATAATGGTTGTTGGGATGTACTGAAATGAAAAATGAGGGAAAATCTTAGAAAGAGTTGTGTGCGAACCAAACTTTGGAGAACCAAGGTCTAGGTCACTCACAAACCCAAAAATCCATTCACTAGCCTGAGCCTATGTTACAAGCTGATAAAGTTGTATAGTGATCCTATTCCAGTTGTTTGAAAGATAGTGCGTAGAAAGCAAGGGCAAGCCTATGGTCTTTTGTTGTTAGTGTTAGAAGTTCTTTGAGAGTGTGAGCATAGAACTTAGTCCCAATTATCATAAGTGAGGGACTTCTTTGGTGTGAAAACACAGTGATTGCATTTGATAATTAGATTGTATTAGCTAATAGTCCACATGCATAAGCATGATCGACTGTGAGTAATGGGATGTCATATATTGATCCTTTCATGTTAGATTAATGGTTTTGGGATACAAATTGTGGTTGAGATTGGTGCTGCATAGTTTCAAATGGTTTTGAATGTTTGAGTGCTAAATGTATTTTTTTTCATCACTTGAGGACAAGTAATGGTTCAGAGTTGAGGGTGTTGATGTGCCGTGAGATCTTACCACATTTGATGCTCAAAGATAAGGATTATTGCGAGAATCAAGTGTATTTTCACGGATATGAATGCAAGCTGGAATGTGGGATTCTGACGCCCAAGTGAAGACCACGGAGCCCTAGATGGACCGTGGTCCTCCTGACGAGTCGTGAAGATGCTCGTAGTTACTATCCAGTGGGCATGCTTTTCAGGGTCAAGGTTGATGTTAGCCAAGTAAAGATCATAGACACTCAGACGGGCCGTAGAGATCATGATGGGTCGTGTTAGGGCTCGTAGAGTTGAACTAGTGATTAGGCGTCAAGGAGTTAAAATGAGAGCTGACCAAGTGAAGACCACAGACACCCAGGTGGACCGTGGTCCCTATGCCAATCCGTGGTGCTTTTCCAGTGTGCAGGCCTTGAAGACCCAAGTTTGGATAAGTGCCAAGTAAAGACCACGAAGGGCTTCACGGACCGTCAAAGCACTTGTGAAGTTGCGTGATAGATTAGTCCTACTTCGAGTAAGATTCTTTTTAGACACTTTATTTGAATTAATTAGGTTGTATTTTGTTTTTATCTTGTCATATCTGGAACGAGCGACTAAGTTTGAAATACTCTTGACTTTGGTTTTTATTGATTAACATTGAATCGCTCTTTGAAGTTTGATTTTGATTTTCTCAATATCAAGCGTTCATTGAATTTGCAGATTTTCGTAAATGAACTTTCTTAATGTTTTCATTACTAATCTATGTTCATTTAGTAGAACTCATGAGTGGCTAAACTCTAGAACTAGGGTTGTGGGAACTATGATAGAAATCTAAATGGTAATTTGTAACACGAGTAGAGGGTGAATTGTATTTGCAATATTTAACTCAGCTTTCGTTATTCATTTGTTCTAATGAGTGCACGCATTAGAGTCAACCTGTACCTATCAATTGTTCGAGAGAAAAGAGATAGTTGGGAAAAAACAGAGTTAATCTGATAAAATGACGTTAAAGGTTGAGTTCGAGAGAAGGGTAGAATTTGTTTATGCTCAAGGACCGAGAGGAATTGAGTGAAAATTATCTAACTAGACGGAGAAGTGTTAGATATATTCAAGTCGCTTATAATTTGCAAAGACTAAATTACCTGAAACTCAGTTACAAATGAATAATAGATGTAATGTCATGGGAAACACAACCTGGTTTTATTTATTTATCAAAACAACTTTAGAATCAAAACACAGTTAATTGTGAATCCGGATCTGGTTTGAAAATCTTAGTTACTAAAACATTACAGCTATACCCAATTTACATTCTGTAATTGTTTTCTCTAGGAAATAATAACAACATTTGGCTAAACGTGACAGTGAAATCATTTTTGTAAAGAAATTCTCTGTGGGATCGATGTCAACTCATGTTGACATCTACAAATTGACTTCGACCGTTTATACTTCTTAATTGAGGTGTAAGTTTGGACGTATTAATGAGGGGTTTAGCCACAAATTATAAAAAGGAGGATAATATTACCAACAATGTTTTCCATAAGCTGGGTGGCAAAATCCAAGTCTTTACAATGCTCCGAATTAGATTAAAATCAAAACCCAACTTAAAGTTTACTTAAAAACTCTAGGAGTAGTGTTTGAAATCAAAAACTCTGAGAAAAAACTCTCAAAAACTCATAACAGTCGAGCAAAATTTCAGAACTGGAAGCTCTCCCTTTTCTCTTTTCGAAAATCAATTTATACATTCCCTGATTTTTCCGTTCGGGGTCATTCAGTGAAGTTAGTCGAGCATCGCCAACCAAGTCGGCGATGCGCCAAGTGTTCTTCTCCATCGCCATTTTTCCTTGACTCTTCACCATTCAAACCCTGTTATTTTAGGTGATAAAAATTTGTCACCGATCCATTCGACGGTTCGCCGAAGGTCCAATTCCATCGCCAAGTTGGATTTTCTCCAGGGTTGGCACGCTGTAACTTTTGGCAAGCTGAAGTACCACTCGAC
Organism: Solanum tuberosum; assembly: GCF_000226075.1. Lineage (NCBI taxonomy): Eukaryota > Viridiplantae > Streptophyta > Magnoliopsida > Solanales > Solanaceae > Solanum > Solanum tuberosum. The sequence continues at coordinate 3,449,611 of NW_006238928.1, forward strand.
GAGTTGCCGAGATGTCTTGGCAATCGTCAACTTTCCTTATCTTCATCTTTTTTCAGCTTTTTCGCTCGTTTTTGCCCGGTAATGTCCTTGCCTTGCTCTTTTGCCTTCATAGCTGCAAATTAGCATTTAAACATCAGTTTAGACCACAAAATAGGCATCGAGGACACTAATTCTATGAAAAATAGGCCCTAAATAAGTCAAATTCCCAGACTTATCAACACCCCAACTTAAACTTTTGCTTGTCCTCAAGTAAAATACAAGATCCGACAGTTTAACAAGGATGTCTTCACACAGTGCAACCCAAGACTCAACATGAATGCACACAAGAGGTTCAAACTACTCATGCAATGTTCAATTGTGCATTCTGAGTTTCAAACTGTGACTAACCATTATAAAATAGAACTCAAGCTCACAATGCTTGCTTCAAGTGCATGTTCAAGCTCAAAAAAAGAATTCAAATGCCCTCACACCAAAAATGATTCCATGCTCAAACAAAACTCATAAAATTTCAAGAATTTTGGAATCAAGCACAACACTCACACTCCCAAAGATAAACACATGCATGACTCTACCCATAGGCTTGCCTTTATTTTCCAATCAACATTATTTTCAGCTCACTCAAGATAAGAAAGGTCTTTCAAGGCTTGTAATGGGGCTGAGGGTAACGGTATGATCATTTTGGTTTAGTGGCTTCTCCCTTCATGAAGCATGGCCTGCCCTTCACTTTTTCTCCTTTTCTTTCACTATTTTTTTTCCACATTCCACCCTACGATCTTTTAAGCATGAATCATTGGATACCCCATACCCCATTTCTTTTGTCCACTTCACAAACTTTATTTCAACAATTCTTTTCTTTTTCAATTTTCTTTCTTTCACATTTCTCTTTTTTATTTTATTTTTAAATGGAAGGGTTCTATCTTTTCCAACATGATCCTTCAAGGGCAAATTTTTCACACTTCTTGACTTTCCTCCTTTTTCACCACACCCACAACTTAGGCTTTTGGCCTATGTTGTCTATTCAAACAAACCAATGCTTCATGAAGGTTATAGGTTATGGGACAAAGAGGTCAAAGCTATTCATGTTTCATCCAAAGAAAAGGATAGGCTCAAATGGTGCCAAGCTAGGATCACACTCTCACAAAGTGGTCACAAAGAGGTATGATAGCAATTTTGGTTCACTCTCCACAAATTGTGCCTAAGATCATCTCTATCATTCGCTTACGTTAGTCAACTGAACTAATGAGGAAAGTTCTAGGTATTATGAAGAACATATTTTAAATAAATCTCACCACACACGACATTCAACAAAAACATCAAGCAAGACTCTACAATTTTCAGCTTGCAGGCAACTATCATCATAATATATCAACTCAACAATCGGCTAGTCACAATGAGATGTTAGGAGTTCATATGTGACTTATGCCACACAATTTGCCTCATCAAAGCCGTACACTCATATCGTTTAATCTAGAGCACTATTCAACTCATCGGTATTGATCACAACCATCACTCGAAATAACAAGAGAATAACCACATTCACAAACATCATGAAGTTGCAATTTTTTTTAAATTGGTTCAAAAACAACATTTTACATTCAAAATAAAGGACCAACACAATGGATCAAAACCAATATATATCAACACAATCCAGCAGTCACAAAAATCATCACACAAAACACATAATATCCAGAAAACAACCCAAAAGAGGTAGGTATAGAAATATATCACCCCGCCAAACTAAACTGGCAATTGTCCTTAAATGCCAAGAAAAAAAAAACTAAACAAGAACATAAAGAGAGGCAAACATCCTCCTGCCAGGCTAAGCCTGGGTGAACTCTGCATATCGGTGACTCCATCTGTCGGGGAATCATTACCCGACTCTAATGCATATTTCGCTCTACTAGACCCACCATCGAAGTGTCCCTCAAAGAAGCTGCCACAACCATCTGGACCATAGATCCCCCAAGATCCTTTAGATCATTAATGAGTCCACAAATTGGAATCATTTAGGGTTTTGTTTTGATAGAAATAGTGCCCTCATATGCTTAATTTGTCTCAATATCTAATGAAAACTCTTAAGTTTCAGGTATTTGAAGTTTTAGTGGAAGCATGGACACTTAGGTGCAAAAAGGAACAAAAAGGCTGAAAAGAACGAAGAAGCTGAAGCCTGAGCATCGCCAAGCACACTTGGCAATTCACCGAAAGGATGCACTCCCCCCTTTGTTCCAGTACGCGAAGCCCTAAAGGAGAAGGATAAAAAAGGTGGATAAAGGAGCAGTTGGTGCATCGCCGAATAGTTTCGTGAAACAGTACTATACCGTCCAATGGTCCAGAACGTGAAGATGTTGAAGGCAAGCACGAAACGGCGATGAAACAGAAGAAGGGCGAGTCGCCGAGTCATTCGGCGACATCGACTAACCTTGCCGAGCGATCAACCAACACTAATTTCTGAAGTCTATAAATACAAAAATCTTTATTAATTTAAAGAGTCGAACATTAATTATAAATTCACGAATAGAATAGTACTTTTTGGATATTTCTCTCAAGTTTGGAGAGGGTTTTGGGAGACTTGAAGAAAGAAGGATTTCATCTTCCCCAAGTTGGAAGTGGGTCTTCTCCATTCTTCTTCCTTTTCTTAAATCAAGGTTGAATTTCTTATACCCATTTGATTTTAGTATCATTTTAGGTGTATTTTGTTATTTCTTGATGTGTGGCTAAAAACCCCCATTTTTGGGATGTGATTTAACAAATATGTGTTGATATTGTTATTGGGTCTTGCTTGCTGATAGGATATATGTATTTTAATGGTGATTTCACTTAGTGGTTGTGGTTTAATTTAATGGGTTTGTAGTTGCAAATACAAAACCACCCATGTGTTTTCGGCTTGCCCGAGAGGGAGGTCGCGAAACCAAGACCGCTAAACTGATGGCCTAAAGAGTGGGTCGACATGAGGTTCAGCCAGAGAGGGTGAGCCCTAGTCGCATATACTAACACTCAGCTCGAGAGAGTGAGTGGGGTAAGGCATAGGCTGGCCTTCATGCGGCAAATGGGTGTCCGAGAGGAACACATTTGAAACGGGGTAAGTTGCCTGAGAGGAAACTTATTTCCATCTAAAGCTTATCCTAGTCACTATTATCTTGCAAATTTCCTATCAAAAACATGTACCCAACGATTTATCTCAACTTGTATTGCGGTCACACCCCAAGAACTTTTCCCCATACTTGATTTTATTGTTATTTTTCGCTGTTTTTACTACTTGTGACAAAACCCCCAAATCGATATTTGACACTTTTCTGTCACCCCCCTTATGATTTATTATGTTTTTAATCGTTAATATCTTTAGCTATGATTAATTAGAGCTAAACTTTATTTTTCTATCAATTCTCAAAACCACTTCCTTGGGACACGACCCCAACCTTTAGTTGGGTTACTATATTATCGATGATCGTAGACACTCAAACCGTAGGTTAGTGTTGTTGGTCACGATAAGCATAAAAATGTCACCGCTGCCAGGGAGTGGTGTTATTTGAGAATTTTTAGATTAGTAGAATTTTTGTCTTTTTAGTTGTAGTCTAGTTACCTAACTCTTAGAAAGTCTACCTTTTTTGTGTGTTGAGCCAGGATAATGAGTGTACATGATGGAGATGGTGGACCAATGGATCACCTCCCAGTAGAAGTGATGAGATTCAGGGATCACATCTTGAACTTCAAGCATCTAGAAGGAGAACCTTTTCATGAGTCATGGCTGAGGTTTAAAACACTATTGATACAATACCCAACTTATGAAATACCAGATATAGGAGTCTGAATCCTAGAAACAAAGGGTTAATCGACCAACTTATGCCAGGTGGTCGTAAGAAATATCCCTATGAGACTGCAGCCAAATTCCTTGATCTTGTGGCGAAAACCAACAAGGATACTGAGAAGGACCAGCATTTGATCATTTTGCTGGGTCAGATGGATAACTTGACCCAAAAGGTCGAGGAACTGGAGGTGATGTCCAAAGAGAAGAACAAATGCAGACCACCTATTTAGCAGGGAGGATCTATGGACATTGAGAATAAACATATCGAAGATATTTTAGTAACCATTCTTTAAAAGCTAAATGAGCAAGATAGAGTGCTGGAGAAGGTTAAAGAAAATGTAGAAGTGCTAAACCAGATGAGCGGTTCTCACTCTAGATCCATCCAGCTGATTGAAACTCTCCTGGGTCATGTAATATCTCATCTCCATCAAGCACAAGGTAAGGGGTCGCCATACGATGTTTTGGCTAACCCCAGAAGTGAATTTGGGTGCTAACTCGCATCATGCCACGACGTTAACTAAGGCGCTGTTTGGGAGGCAACCCAAAGCCCTTAATTACTGTAATTCTGTTATTTTTGAAATAAAGGTGATCTGATTTTGTAGGATTGGGTATGAAAAGTTTGTGAAAAAGTGTAGGATGAATTACACAAGTCCAACTGGTGAATCGCCGACAGATCGACGACTGCTACCAAGACCGCCATTTGGATCCTCGCTTTGACTGAGGGTTCTGTAAAACTCGGCAAGATAGATGAGCATTCGGTGGATCGCCGAGTAGCGAAGCAAATGCAACTAATGTCGCCGAATGGATAAGATCTGGATAGATTTTATAAAACCACGAGTCTGAACTTTAATTTCAACCTTTTTCATACTCTCTCACTCTCGATTTTCACAAAATCACACCTGCTTAACATTTTTAGAATTTTTGCACCTCGTAACTATTTTAGCTGCTTTAGTAGTGCTTAGATCTGTAATAACCGGCCGCCTAGCATCACAGTTTTGACCTAATCTGACCAAAAGGTTGGTTCTCCAAACTCTGCATTTAATTATGATATTTATGCTCTCATTCCAAGTAATTTTATCCTATGTCATGTGTTGTGCCTCTCTGATAAATTTAGGCTATTCAGCGTGCTGAGACGAGCTCAACAAATCACTTGGCAGTTCGGCCAAGGGACTTCATCTCGCTTTTAAATTTATACTATTCGTAGTCAATGTTCCGTAACTCTCGGCCAAAAGCAATGATCTTCAAATGCAGTCGGCGACTCGCCAAAGGTCTCTTTAGTTTCCCTTTGTCTGCATTCCCGAACCTTTCTGCACTACATACTTCGGCGGTTAAAGCCGTGATCGCCAAAGAAACTTGGCGACTCGCCGATCTATCCGGCATGTTTGTCTGTAATTGCATCCCTCTGAACTTGATTTAGTTGTTTTAGCTTATTCCGGATCCTTTGCAGAAATGGCTAGATCTAAAGTTGCAGGAAGAAGCAAGCCACCTAGAAGTAAAACAAAAGGGATCACAATCAAAGAGGATGCAGACGTGTTCACAAGCAAAGTTGCTAAACTTTCCACAAATGGTGAAAAAGGGAAAGGCAAACACAAGATCCTTGAACTGACAGATGCAAGCACTGACAGTAATGACTTTAATAGAAATAACCCCAACCAATCTAAAAGAAAAGATGTGGGTCTTGATAAGGAAGATATACTAATAGCACAGAGGGCCGAGCGGCGAATTAAGAAGCGGAATGATTCATCTAGGGCCAGGACATACCAGCCTATGACTACTACACTTTCAGTTCCAAAGCAGGCAATGGTATTGACACCTCCAATTCAAGGTCCTCCGCCCAACTCTATGAATCAAGTAAAGGCTGATGGGCTGAGAAATTTTTTAGAGAAAAAGCGTCTGTCCATAGAAGGGGTTATAGACAGGCACCCAGAGATAATGGAGTGTCTGAGATACCACCAGTTTCAAATCTTCACCAAACCCCGTGGCCGTTATATTCCAAATTGGGTAAGAGAATTCTACAGTGCATACAGTGCACTAATACCCCAGCAAAAGCAACTAGCAGCAACCTTCAAAGAAGTTGACTATGTGGTTGTCAGAGATAGAAGGGTGAAGTGTGATAGGGAGGAAATCAACGCAGCCTTGGGCCTGTCCACAGACATTGGGGATCACTACTAGTACTTGATTAGAACAAAGTAGCTGGATGATATGAAAAAGTGGTTAGCCCCACTAATTACAGATGAGACTCCCAAGTGGTTGGCAGAAGGAGTTCCGATTGAAAAGAAAGAACTAAACATAGCAGCAAGGTTCTGGTTCAGTTTTATCAGCAACGCAATTATGCCATCCCAGAATGAGTCAATCCTTTGCCTCACCAAGGCAGTTTGCCTGAGTTGCGTAATAGAAGAAACTCAGATAAATTTGGGTACAATCATCGCTTCAGAAATACTCATGTGTGCAAGGCAGAGCCGAACCTCACTTCCATTCCCAGTCTTGATCACATAATTATGAAAATGAGCCCAAGTGCCTCGAGAAACCAAGAAGGATGTGGAAGCGATACCCACAGCCTCTACTTATATCTGGAAGATCGAAGACAAGTACCTTAAGGATCAAGCAGAAAGGAAGAAGGCAACAGTGATGGAGTTAGTCAACACAGAATCATCACCTGCAAAGACATCTCTGCCTACTCCGGCCCCTGGGCCTTCAGGTATATCCATTGCCACTGATACTCCCGCTGATACTCCAGGTTCTTCTGTTGCTGCACAATCGCCAAGACCTACTACTATTGCTGCTGTTTCCCAGCTTCCACTCACCCGGATGTCCCTACTCTGGATGAGACAGCTGGCTCTTTCTGCAGATCGTCGAGCTGCTAGCCTAGAGGCCTCTGTTCCAGACATGATCTGAATTGCCTTAACTGATGGTATGACACCTCTAAGCACTACCATTGATTCCCTAGCAGCCAGAATAGTGATGTGTGAGCACAACCAAGGGTCCACAGAGGAGATGATGGCATTAAAAGCTGCCATTACTGAACTAAGAAAAAATGTAGAACAACTAAAGGCCACCGATGTGTCCATGGTCATTGGAACAGTGGAGATACTAGACATGCCTGAATTTCCTCAGAAGATTAATGGACATGGGGTAAAACGAAGCAGGTAGCCGACTCGACTGAGACAGATGAAATTATGATAGATGCTACTGTGCAAGATTCTTCGAAAAAATCTCCTGCAGCTAGATCTAGTGGAGCTGGTCTGTCTGGTGGTCACTCCGGATACGGATGCCATGACAGATGGAACAACCGCATAGCCAAGATCACTTTTTTACCTCTCTGTCTTTCTTTACTTTGCCTTTTGGATTCTGTATTATTTGCATTTGAGGGCAAATTGCTTTTATTTGAGGTGGGGTAAGGTTCACCTTTTGTGTGCTATTTGTGATTTGTGTTTTGTATATATTTGGGTTGTTCTTTTTAAAATGGTGTTTACACTGCTTTTCGTGGATGTTTGTGCTTTTGGCTCCTTTTATTTTAAATCGCAAAACGATTGCTTTTCGTGGATGTTTAAGCTTATGGCTCCTTTTATTTTAAATCGCAAAACTATTTTGACCCTTCTGAAAATTTATTATTATTTTTCGAAAATTTTTGCCATCGCTTGTGTTGAAAGTGGCTATTCTCGTACAAATTTAAGTCTCAGTTTTGATCAATATCGATGACTTAAATAGTGCTCTCAATTGAACAAACATGAACGTGCGGCTCCGACGAGACCAAATGAAGTTGCATAGACAATATGTGAACTCTTTGCATCTAGTTGTGATTAGCCATTTATCGAATTGATATTCTCTTGTGATGATCGTTGCACGGTAGCGAAAGTGTATAGTCTTGTTTGGCTTTAGTGTCGATGCCGTGTGTGATGAGCTTACTTTGAACCTTGCATGAGTAAACCTAGAATTTGCCCTATTAGCCTGATTGATTTAGTAAGGTGTGCTCTTGAAATGATCTTAGGCAACTTTAAAGAGTGTAAGCCAATTTGACATATACCTCTTTTGTAACCTACCCATGAGCGTGTGAAACTCTTTTGAACACCCTTTGAGCCTTACCTTTCTTTGGAAGAAACTTGATGAAAACTAGACCTTTCTTAACCCATCACCCATAATCCTCATGAAGTTGTGGTTGGCTTGAATAGCCAATGATGTGAGGCAAAAAAACATATTTTTAATCATTATTTGCCTCACATTTATTATTTATATCTGTCATTTTTGAGCATTAATTTTATGGATTGTGCTAAATAGTGTATTTTATTTGTAAGAGTAAATTGACGTAAAGTTAAAGAAGTTTGGAGCTAAAACGAAGTAAAGATGAAGGTTGAAGAAGGAAATCAAGCAGACAAATTAATGAAATAAATTCAATATAATAATGTATAAGGAAAAGGTGCAGCAATAGCGAAATTGAAGATCACTGCTGCTGCTGCCATGTGGCAGCCGATAACGGTAGCAGCAACCAAACATGGCGGCTACAGTGTTTTACGCATGGGAGGAATTCCAATTCCTTTTGGTTTCGATTTTGGATTCCTAATTTGCTTTGGACTTAATTATTTTATTTAGGGTTTACTATATCTATAAATAGTCCATAGAAATAATTATGGGAAGTATCAAGAGTAAGGATGAGGCACTTTTGAAAAGAAAGTCGTCAATACTTTTTAGGGTTCTTTTCTTCTTCTTGTTTTCTTAGACATTAGTAGCTAAAGCTCTTATTTTGGGGCTGTAGCTACGGATTCAATGTTGATTATTTGAGGCTTTATGAATTGATTTTCGGTTGTCAATCCAAATTACTTCTATATTCTTGTTTTACTATTTTATGCTTGCGCACCATAAAATAAATCTAGTGTCTAATCTTAAAATCGAACGAGGAGGGATTAGATAGACCAGAGAATATAGAGAGCTCGGTCCACCCATTAGATTGAGGTGATTAGTGTTCAGGAGATGAGCTTTAATGTTTGCTCGAGGACGAACAAAAGTTTAAGTGTGGGGTGTTGATGTGAAGCCAAACATATGATACATGAAATCCAATACATGCTGCAGCCCTGTGATTTTCCAGCTATTGTAAGTAATTTTTTTTCTCTCATTGTTCTCTTTTGGTTCTCTTAACTAAATAAATTAGATCAGTATAATTTAGTAAAAATAGTTAATTGACAAGTCCTTTGGGTTCGATAATCTGGTTCTTTTAAGAGCCACTATATTACTTGCGCGACCGCGTACACTTGCGTGTGCAATTGGGAGCAACAAGTTTTGGCGCCGCTGCCGGGAACTTAGAAATTAACTATTTTTCTAAGTTATATTTTGTCCTTTTATTTATTTAAGTTTTGGTTTTATAAGTTTTTTTTTAACAATTTTTTTTTCTTTGTTTGAATAATTTGATACTCTTATTGAGATGGATGATTGGGATAAATAGTGGTTGATTGATGAATGTCCTTTATGTTGTATATTTGGTCGTCAGTATATTCATTGGAATGGTTGTCCTAAATCTTATTCCCTTCCCCCGAACCCCTATTATGATTATTCTGTTATTTGTGATGTTGGTAGGGGTGATGAAGCAGAGAATCCAAAATAAGAGGTGCTTGAATGTACAGACATGTTGGACAAAGTTAATTCAAAAATCGCTGAACAAATGTTTGAATGTGTGGAAGGGCAAAAAACAATCATGAAATTTCTGTATGAGCTTGACGCTATTCAATTAGAAATTACTGACCTAGAGATTGCAACCCAACAAAGAGAAAGCTATGAAAAAGCAGAGATAATGAGTCAATCTTGGCTACAAGAACAAACTCAACTTCTAAAGTTTCATGAGTCTATCCTTGATGGTCTGACATACATGACAATCCAACTTATTAAAGGAAGAGTTGAGCTCACACAAGACATAGATCAATTTGTCTCAGATATTCATGACTTAGAGGCTCACTTGAACAAAAAGATTGAGGCATCTGATGCCCAATTATTAATTGTTGTGGATTATGACCAACTAGTGGAGCATAAAGAGGATTCAACTATACCTTATTCTTTAATATCGATGTTGAGAAAGAGTACAAAAGTGAGAATGTTGTAAAAAATGCTGCTTTGGAGTTGAGGCAACTTTAATCTCATTCAAAACACTTTTCTATAAAATTTGAACTAATGGATAAGTGTATTGATGAAGAACAAGGCCCCTACATTCTAAAGTTTTTTAGTCTACGTAGACAAAACGACATTCCTCACTTAAAGGCCAAGAAGTGCAAGATGCGACATAAATTACTTGGTTCCTTTATATTTATACCACCACCCGTTGAGAGAAGCAAAAAAATAGATGCAAAGTTAGGGGTACAATTCATAAGTTCAAAGTGGAAAGAAAAGTAGTGAATTTACCTGTGTCGTGCCGCGACGTTAAATTAGGCGCTTATTGGGAGGCAACCCAATTTATAGTGTAACTTCTTATTTTATTTTTATTTTATTTGTATCATTTTTTTTCTTTTGGTTTTGTTTTTACAGGTTTTTGAGAAGTCTGAGTATCTAGAATTTTAGCTAAGGAGCACGTTTGAGCTTAAGTGTGGGGTGCGTACGACTCTTGATGAAAATAAAGAGAACATGCTACTAGCTAGGCCTAAAGGCCTCAGGGAGTTTTCCTAACCCTTGTTTTAAATTTTATTTGATGCTTTGGGGACATAGCATATTTTTAAGTGTGGGGTGGAGGAATAAATTCCTAGTTTTTATTATTTTATTGAGTCTTCTATTTTTTTAGGATGGGTTCCTTGGCTTTTGTTTTCGGTTCTTTTCCTGAGGATAGTCCCTTTGAATCGAGTGTCTTTTATTTTTTTAGGAATAGTTTTATTTTACTATTTTATTTTTTTTGAGAAAAAAAGAAAAGACCCTTTTGAGTGGTGTGATAGCTATTTAGGCCTAATTTATGAATAGTACTTTCTTGTGAATGCTTGATTGATAAAAAAATAAAAAATTGTAGACTCTTTGACACCTAAGCTCATGGTTGTGACTTTGTATATACCTTATTTTATTTTGTAGTTTGTTATGACCCTGTATCTCTTAGAAGTGGAATTGATCCATCTTGATTGATACTTGTGTCATGTGTGGTGAGAATTTGTTTATTCCATGTTTTGCATCTTAGTCTAAAACTTGCCCTGCATGTTATTGAAGCGAAATAAAAAGTGTTGCTTTGTTTAGGAGATTATAATAGGCTTTCTTTGATATGTCTGGTAAATTTTAGCCTTTTCAGATATTATATCACTAGTTAGCGTTTTTGAGTATGTAGCCTTTTGTTGGTAGCCATATTTTTCCCTTGACTATTTTTGTTGAATCCCTAGGTTTTGCACCTTGCTTCCTTGAGCATTATAGCATAGACTTATTCTAATTATCAATTCTGAGAAAAAGGAATGGTTGAGTGAAAATGTAATCAATGATAGCTACAAAGTGTTTAAAAAGCCCTCTTTGAAAGAATGTGACATGAACAAAAAAAAAGTTATCTTGATGATGGCCCTGATCCTTCCAAGGACATCGTGCACCTTAACGCATGTAAAATATGTAAGTATAGAGTGGCTATTATGAAGGAAAACTTAAAAAAAAGAAAAAAAAAGAATTGAAGCATTCTTGAGATAATGAGAATTACTTGTGAAATAATTGTTGTATAGAGGGCTGAAAATAAAGAAGAAATTAATGGGTGATGAAGTCTTAAAGTGCAAAGTGCTTAAGGAAGTGTAAGTCACTATTATATAGTTTTCCTACCCGTCCCCTAGCCTACATTACAACCCGTTTAAGTCATATTTGATTTTATTCGAGCATGCTTAATTAGTGGAGATGTACATAATGGGCAAACATATGGTTCTTTGTGCATACATGTGAATTTTTTTGTGAGTGTGAGAGTTGTTCTTCATATAAAGTCCTTAATTTATATTCAATCTTTTGAATTGAGTGTGTGGACTATTTCTTTTTGTGAGGGCACTTGTTTCATGATGGATAGGTGATTTTATTAACTTTCTTTGATGAGAGTAGGGGATCAAGCTTAAATTTGATGAGTACAAAGTCTTTTCTTGAGGTAGGAGGTTAGAGGTTTGTTGTTTATTTGGATGTCTTGCATAATGATTGAGAAGAGTACTTGATGTTTTGAATTCGGTATATGGCCTAATTGTTTGTATTAACCAAAGTGATGACATTCCAAGTATGATTTTTTGAGATGAGCTTTAATGCTTGCTTGAGGACGAGCAAAAGTTTAAGCGTGGGGTGTTGATGTGAGGCCAAAAATACATATTTTTAATCATTATTTGCCTCACATTTATTATTTATATCTGTCATTTTTGAGCATTAATTTTATGGATTGTGCTAAATAGTGTATTTTATTTGTAAGAGTAAATTGACGTTAAAGTTGAAGAAGTTTTGGAGCTAAAAACGAGTAAAGATGAAGGTTTGAAGAAGGAAATCAAGCAGACAAATTAATGAAATAAATTCAATATAATAATGTATAAGGAAAGGTGCAGCAATAGCGAAATTGAAGATCACTGCTGCTGCTGCCATGTGGCAGCCGATAACGGTAGCAGCAACCAAACATGGCGGCTACAGTGTTTTACGCACGAGAGGAATTCCAATTCCTTTTGGTTTCGGTTTTGGATTCCTAATTTGCTTTGGACTCAATTATTTTATTTAGTGTTTACTATATCTATAAATAGTCCATAGAAATAATTATGGGAGGCACTTTTGAAGAGAAAGTCGTCAATACTTTTTAGGGTTCTTTTCTTCTTCTTGTTTTCTTAGACATTAGTAGCTAAACTTCTTGTTTTGGGGCTGTAGCTACGGATCAATGTTGATTATTTGAGGCTTTATAAATTGATTTTCGGTTGTCAATCCAAATTACTTTTATATTCTTGTTTTACTATGTTATGCTTGCGCACCATAAAATAAATCTAGTGTCTAATCTTAAAATCGAACGAGGAGGGATTAGATAGACCAGAGAATATAGAGAGCTCGGTCCACCGATTAGCCGCTCAACGATGTAGTTAGATGGCTAACTGGGGTAGGTGATGAGAGACGAACCACCCGGACCATACTATCAACCCTATAAACCAGTAATTTGACAACTGAAGTGAATTCTAAGCCAAAAATATGATACATGAAATCCAATACATGCTGCAGCCCTGAGATTTTCCAACTATTGTAAGTAATTTTATTATTTTGTTCTTGCATTCTTTTCTTTTGGTTCTCTTAACTAAATAAATTAGATCAGTATAATTTAGTAAAAATAGTTAATTGACAAGTCCTTTGGGGTCTATAATCTGGTTCTTTTAAGAGCCACTATATTACTTGCGCGACCGCGCACACTTGCGTGTGCAATTGGGAGCAACAGCCAACTTAAGCCAAAAGCCTAAGTTGGGTGTGTGGTGAAAAGAGAAGGCAAATCAAGAAGTGCAAGAAAGTCCCTCTTACCCATGATTTTGAGAAAAAATGGAACCCCTCCATATATATAAAAAAAAAAAACAGAAAAGTAAAAGAAAAAGAATGAAAAATAAAGTTCTGGAATAAAGTACAAAAGAAATGGGGTCTCCTAACAATTCATGGGAAGCAAAAAATAGGATGACTCATGAGCGCTAAAGAAAATGATGAAGGAAAAGGGAAGGAAGGGTTGTGAGCACCACATTCATGAGGATCTTTAGTCACTAAGCCTAAATGACCATACCTTTTCACTCAGCCCCATTACAAGCCTTAGAAAGACCTTTTTGATCTTGAGAAAGCTGAACCGAAGGTTGATTGGAAAATAAGGGCAAACCTATGGGTGAAAACATGCATTGTGTTCCTCTTTTTGAGTGTGAGCTTTGCATCTGATTCCTGATCTTAAATTGATTTACCTCTGTGCGTGAATATGAAATCATTCTTTGTGTGAGGGCATTTAGATATTGTGGTTGAGCTTGAACTTGTATTAGTAGCAAGTATCGTGAACATGAGAAATCTTTGGTAGCGGTGTGTCACAACTTGAATCTTTGAGTATACAGTTGATCTTCGCATAAGTAATTTGAGTCTTGTTGTGTATGTTCATGATTTACTCTTGTGTGGCACTATTTGAGACACCTTGTTGAACGACTGAACTTGAGTTTGCTTGAGGACAAGCAAAAGTTTAAGTTGGGGGTGTTGATGGGTCCACAAATTGGACTCATTTGGGCTTTATTTTGATAGAAATAGTGCCCTCATATGCTTAGTTTGTCTCAATATCTGATGAAAACTCTTAAGTTTCAGGTATTTGAAGTTTTAGTGGAAGCATGGACACTTAGGTGCAAAAAGGAACAAAAGGTTGAAAAGAACGAAGAAGCTGAAGCTTGAGCATCGCCAAGCACACTTGGCGATTCGACGAAGGGATGCACTCCGCCCTTTGTTCCAGTACGCGAAGCCCTGAAGGAGAAGGATCAAAAAGGTGATGAAAGAAGGAGTCGGCGCTTCGCCAAATAGTTCCACAAAGCAGTACTATACCGCCGAATGGTCCAGAATGTGAAGATGCTGAAGGCAAGCACAAAACGACGATGAAACAAAAGAATGGCGAGTCGCCGAGTCATTCAGCGACATCGACTAACCTTGCCGAGCGATCCACCAGAAATAATTTTTGAAGTCTATAAACACTAAACTCTTTATTAATTTTAAAAGAGTCGAACATTAATTATAATTTCTAGAATAGAATAGTACTTTTGGATATTTTCTCTCAAGTTTGGAGAGGGTTTTGGGAGACTTGAAGAAAGAAGAATTTCATCTTCCCCAAGTTGGAAGTGGGTCTTCTCCATTCTTATTCCTTTTCTTATATGAAGGTTTAATTTCTTATACCCATTTGATTTTAGTATCCTTTTAGGTGTATTTTGTTATTTCTTGATGTGTGGCTAAAACCCCCCATTCTTGGGGTGTGATTTAGCAAATATGTGTTGATATTGTTGTTGGGTCTTGCTTGCTGATAGGATATATGTATTTTAATGGTGATTTCACCTAGTGGTTGTGGTTTAATTTTAATGGGTTTGCAGTTGCAAATACAAAACCACCCATGTGTTTTTGGCTTGCCTGAGAGGGAAGTCGCGAAACCAAGACCGCTAGACTGATGGCCTAAGGAGTGAGTCGACATAAGATTCAGCCCGAGAGGATGAGCCCTAGTCGCATACACTAACGCTCAGCTCGAGAGAGTGAGTGGGGTAAGGCTTAGGCTGTCCTTCATGCGGCAAATGGGTGTCCGAGAGGAACGCATTTGAAACAGGGTAAGTTGCCCGAAAGGGAACTTATTTCTATCGAAAGCATATACCCAACAATTTATCTCAACTTGTATTGCGGTCACACCGCAAGAACTTTTCCCCATACTTGATTTTATTGTTATTTTCGCTGTTTTTACTACTTGTGACAAAACCCCCAAATCGATATTTGACACTTTTGCATCACCCCTTTTTGATTTATTATGTTTTTAATCGTTTATATCTTTAGCTACGACTAATTAGAGCTAAACTTTATTTTTCTATCAATTATCAAAACCACTCCCTTGGGACACGACCCAACCTTTAGTTGGGGTTACTATATTATTGACGATCGTAGACACTCATACCGTAAGTTAGTGTCGTTGGTCACGATAAGTATCAGTCATCATAAACTGTTGCGTCTCGAGAACCCAACTCCTCCTCATCGGTCTCAACATCTACCTCATCCCTAGCAGCATCTCCGGTCGTAGTAGCCAGAGGAATCTCAAAACTGACCAATAAATCTATACTCGAAACCTCCGGGATCTCCACCTTGTCTAATAACATAGATATATCTATTGATTTCAGCTCATCCACATCTCTCCGCAGCCCAACGATATGGGCCTTCAAGGCCGTCACATCCTCAAAAGCACCCTATCCCTGCTCAAGACACTCGACTGTTAAGGTGAGGGCATCTAGTGGAAATCCAAGGGAATCTGTTTACTCTCTGTGCTCTCTTAATTCAGCCCTAATCGGGACTAAGGTAGCAATATCCACTCAATCAACACAGGCACATCGACCTTTACCCGGGAGGCACGAACATCAGTAGACTAGGCCAGATGGCCCATCTTGTATAAAATAGCCTGGGTGATCAGGGGTTGGGAAGTAGCAGCAACAGTAGGAGGGGGAACAACAGTCGAACCTGAAGGGACAAAAGTAGAGGTGCCAGTGGTACCTGTAGGCTCACTCGTCTGAGGGGAAGGATTGCCTCTGTCATTAACATCTCAATATCGACTACCGAGGAAGTATCCACCGGTGCAACTCTCCTTCTATCAGCCTCGTCCCTTATGTACTCGGTCTCTATCCTCGGGATTTTAGTAAAGGAAGTGGGAGTCACTTTCATATCCGTCTTGGCAATCAAAGGAACAGAGGCCCACCTGTACAACTTTGTAATCAAGACTAGGAAGGGGAGAGAGGTCTGGCTCTGTTTGGCCCTCATGGACATCTCCTGCTCTATGATCAGACCAATATTAAGTTTCTCCCGGTCTAGGATACAACCCAAACAAGCACCCTTCGGATGTCGGAGTATCAACTCATTCTGCGATGACATCAATGTGCTGCTGATGAACCCAAACCAATATCTGGCAGCCACGTTCATGTCCTTCTTATCAATAGGGACACCAGCCTATATCCACCGCGGTGTAATGTCATAAATCAGTGGTGCTAACCAACCCTTCAAATCATCAAGGGTCTTCTTCTAGATTTTATCTACATAGTAATACATCACGTTCATCGTACAACCTAGAACCTCATTGATGTCGGTGCTACTGCATTTGACTTTTCGACCCTGCACAACTACATGGTCAATCGACCTAACGGAGTTGGCCTTCTTCTTTCCTTTAGGGAGAAGTTTCCCATACTCGACATAAATCTTCGAGACCCAAATAGGAATATAAGGGCCTCGAGGCTTTGTAAAAATCTCGAACTTGTTGTACCTAATAGTGTTCCACACCTCCGGGTACCAAACTACAATACCATCTATAGACAACTGTTTCTCCTCTAAAATCGTCCTCAAATCCTCGGTCTTCAATTTTTTTTGTGACCGAGGTGGGGGTGCCTGAATGGGTGGCACCGAAAAAACCAGCTCAACAATCAGAGCTGGAGCTGTAGTTGGACGAGGAGTAGGTGGCACTGGGATCCTAGATGGATCATGCATCGCCTTAGAGCGTAGCTCCGCTCTCGTAGTCTGGAGAGTCTGATCGTCTTTCGGCTCAGATGCGGAGACCGAAGAACTATAACCAGAGTGACCCTCACTTTCAGAGGTAGTGAGGTGCGTGGCATAGATACCCTCATTGCCAGGGCTCCCCTCCGTTGATGTTGGCATAACTAGTCCCTTTCCTTTTCCCTTTCCCCGATCGGAGAATTTTTTATCGGTGCATTTCGGGATGGTGCAGCCCCCTCGTTTATAACAATGCCTCTTGTCCACTTTCGGGGCGGTTGATTTCTCCCTAATACTTTTCTTCTAGCCATACCTGCAAAATAAAGTCAAATATGTTAGACTTATTCGAAAAATCTCGAAGTGTAAAAATTGCAGGAAAGCTCGCCAAGTCATTCATTGAGTTGCCAGCTCCATTTGGCGAGCCAGGTCGGGCTGGCCGAATGTTCAAGAACAATATTACTTAGAACTTAGCACAAATCGGCAATGTCTAGGTCCTTTTGGTAGATCATCGACCCCATTGGGTGAACCAAAAGTAGCTCGCCGAATGTTATAGAATATTTTCGAAAAATTGGGGCGCAGAAGGGTAATCAAAAGGGGCATTCAGCGAGTCTCCGAGTAAACTCAGCGAGCTCAGGTGTATCGCCGAAAGTTACAGAACAAATTTCACAAATATGAAGGATAAAATGGCGATCCAAGGGTCTTTAGGTGAACCGCCGAACCACTCGGCGAGCTCGACCCAACCCGCTGAATAGTCCAACACGCCAGATTTTGACCCCGACCTTCAATTTCTTACCCGCAACACACAAAAACAAAAATTAAGCACCTATTCTACGCAATTAAACCCACACCCATACTACCCATGAACTTAGGGTACTTAGACTTCCCCTGATTTGGCAAAAGTTGGCCAATCGACGTCTTTTGCCCTTAAGAATGACGGAAACCGCTTTATCATTAGGCGAAATCGGGTGATCGACACAATTGGGCTTCCTCAGACTTCACCCACACTAGACCTAACAATAAAATAAACACAACCCATAAATTTTTTCATGCAAACACACGTGATTTCACAATTAAAGGCCAATTAAAACAATTCAGGATCTCAGAGACACAAACCAACAGTAATCATTCCAAATAATCACTTAATTTACGCAAACAACACAATAAGACAACGATCATGCATTCAAAATTACCACTATATAAATGTTGGGTTCGGATAACCAACTTAAAAAGCAAATAATTTAACGCTAGGCTAACAAACTACACTCAAAGTGTCCCCCAAGCAATTGATCCAGCACAAACTGTAGGAAATGCAAGAAATGCAAGTACAAAAATCTAAAGTGCGGTTGTGAAAGTGTAGATGTTGAAAAGTATGAAATGAGGGAGGTTTTTGAATTTAAAAATGGTTTTGGCCTTTTGACCCTTCAGTTCGTGCACCACTCAGCGACACTCACTTATGTCGCCGACCTATTCGACGAAGCGACGAATGACTCTTAGCCCGCCGAGTTTTACAGAACCTCTAGATAACTAGTTGGTTCAAATGACAATCCAAGTTGGACTCGCTGACCTTTTCGGTGAGTCACCTAATGGTACCTTGGCCCGCCTAATTGCTCTTTTTCCCAAAATATCAAATTTTCGACATGTACATTCAACACCCGTTATTCAAACAACAACATTAAAAGCTTAAAAACATGGATACGCTTTGAAGGTTCATTCTTTGGGTTAACCAAGGTATCACTTGGTAGGCCTCCTTTTGGCCTTGTGTTCCAATGAGATGATATCTCACCTATTTGCGTTTCCAGCTATTTAATGGACACCGAATGAGAAGTAACCTTTTGGTTTAGAGTTGAGATCTCCTCTTTCATTTCTTTAAGCACCTTGTCCGACCCTTCCACTTTGTTGAGAATGCGTGCAATCATATCTTCAGTGAGAAAAATTTCTGGGTTAGCCCTTTGCTCTTTTGGCATTTGATGCTCATGGGGAGGGGCATATCTCTCTTTGTCACCATCTCACTCCCTCTAGTTTGTACCACGGTCACGCCATTCCCTATCACGATCCTTCCAACCTTCATCACGCTCCCTATTCCGACCTTGGTTTCCGCCTGGCCTTGAATTATTTTGGCAGAATCCTCCTCTCTGATTTGCTAGAAAGTGTACTTCTTCATTGTACAAAGCTTCAAAGTGTGCATCAGTGGGGTTTACTCCGCTAACTTCAATAGCATTCACAGCCTTAGAACAACTACCCATGACATGTTTTGACAAAAGATCCATTTGGGTCATCATTTTAGACAAGTTTTCATCCCGCTCTTGGTCCTTTTCTATTTGTTCCTTTGTCATCCTGAAAGTCAAAGGAGACACCTGATCATCCCTAGAATACCAAGCTCAGTTTATATTCGTCATCCCATCAATGAGAGTCAGCGCTATCTCAAAAGGTTGCTGCATAATTCCTCCTTGGACAAGTTGATCAACCACACCTTTTTTAACCAAGTCTAGACTTCGGTAGAAATGTTGTAACAACACATTAGTTGGAAGTCTGAGAGTCAGATATTGGAGTAACAATTTCTGAAACCTCAGCCATGTTTTGTGGATCGGTTCACCATAAAAATGTTTAAAGCCCTGGATATTGTCTCTCAATGCCATCATCTTTGAAGGAGTGAAAAATCTTATGTAAAATTCCTTGGTAAGCTCTTCCCACGACATAATCGAATCACTCGGTAGATCTTCTAACCACTTGGTCGCTTCCCCATCAAAGAAAAAAGAAACAACCGGATTTGGACTGACTCTTCTGAGATGTTCTTAAATGAGAATGGAACACACACGTCCACAAAGTTTCAGATATGATCATGGGGATCCTCATGAACTAGCCTTCCGAATAATCCTTTCATTTGGAAAAGTTGCAGCATCGTGCTAGTTACATGGAATACAACATTCCCCACGACCGGAGGTAAACGAATAGCACCCATGCTACCCAATTGAGCTTGATTGGCATCATTTAACTTGCCAATGTAAACTTGGTAACCAACTTGGCTCGTGTTGCGTCCGTTCACACTCATCTCGTCACCTATTTGGAAACAGCCAACAACAAACACAAACTAAAGTAAGTTGATAACTACAAACAAGATTAGATCACAACTACACTTCACTAAAAGAATTATAAACACCACTCCCCGGCAGCAGCGCCATTTTTGATAGCGCTCAACTACACTTCATCCAATACTAAGTGTAGGCGATTGCAATCTAGTATAAACCCAACGAGGAGTTGGGGTCGATCCCACAGGGAGTGATACGGTAGATAATTCAATTATGAAGTAAAAGCCATCTTCTAATCGGTTTTAGGATTAGAAATTATTGAAACCATTAACGTAAATCAAAGGGGTTGACAACTAGTGTCAAATGGGGGGATAATGTTTGTCAATTAACAACTACGAAAACAGGGGAGTAATCAAGCAGAAAGGGATACTTGGGGATATGATCGATTAATTGCCAATTTCACTATACGGGTGATTACTAATTACCAAAAGTTGTTGGGTCTTAGTGGGGAGGCTAGTCTTTAGATGTAATAGCCATCTCTTGATCAACTATCAAGAATCAAGTGAGTTCTCTCGAACCTCAACAAGAATTATTCTATAGACAACCCAAAACCTCAATTTATCTAGTCTCTCGAGCTAGATAAGTAGGATCGAATTAAGACTCACTATCTCGAGCTGAATCTACAGCAACCCAATAACTACAATTATAAATAGATAACCTTAATGCTAAAACCTCTTTCTTAAGAAAGCATAGAATACTAGACTAGACCTGTATTTGCAACTACAATTCATGAGTTAAAACTCAATTATCAGTCAAACCCACTTCAAAACAGCAATTAAATCAGTAATTAATAACACCCATAAGCTAATTGAGATAATTAATTACATAGTCACACACCAAGAATGGGGATTTTAGCCACACATTATAAAAGGAGAAAATATTACCCACTATGTTTTCCATAAGTTGGGTAGCAAAATCCAAGTCTTTACAATGCTCTGAATTAAATTAAAATCAAAACCCAACTTGAGAATCTACTTAAAAACTCTAGGAGTAGTGTTTGAAATCAGAAACTCTGAGTAAAAACTCTCAAAAACTCAGAACAGACGAGCAAAATTTCAGAATATGAAGCTCTCCCATTTCTCTTTTTAAAAATCAATTTTTACAATCCCAATTTTTTGCCTTCGGGGTCATTCAGCATTGCTAGTCAAGCATTGCCGACCAAGTCGGCGATGCACCAAGTGTTCTTCTCCATCGCCGTTTTTTCTTGACTCTTCACCATTCAGACCCTGTACCTTTAGGCGATCAAAATCTTTGTCGCCGATCCATTCAACGGTTTGTCAAAGGTTCAATTCCATCGCCAAGTTAGTTTTCACCAAGGCTGGCACGCTGTAACTTTTGGCGAGCTGAAGCACCACTAGAGAGTAGCCGAGTGGTCTTGGCGATCGTCAGCTTTCCTAATCTTTAGTTTTAATGCTTTTTCGCTCCTTTTTGCTCGGTAATGTCCTTGCCTTACTATTTGACCTTCATAACTGCAAATTTGAATTTAAACATCAGTTTAGAGCACAAAATAGGCATTGAGGACACTAATACTATGAAAAACAAGCCCTAAATAAGTCGAAATCCCAGACTCACAATCCCTCATTTATAGAAGTGGGGCCCTCACAACCATAAATAAGATCCTACTGACACGACTTCATAGACACCCTAGACCATTTGAACTTTGTGCTCTGATACCAAGTTTGTCTTACCTTGAGCCTACACCCTAGACGTGTTCGGCACTGGAGAACCATTGTTGTTCCCCAAGCGAACCCCTGGCCTGACTGACTACTTAGCGGAATATTTAATAAGCAGATAGGAAGCTTTAAATGCAAAATTAAAATCAACTCGATTAAATGTCTGAAAATACTTAATAAAGTATAAGTAGTAAATTCAAATATCCCAAATTAGAAGGAAACATACTGAGAGACTCATCAACTCTAACTATCTATAAAGCCTCTATTACTTATAATAGATGCCGGGACAATACCTAGAACATCTCAAGACAGTTGACTTGAAAATAAATGTGAAGTCCCCCGAAATGCAAGGAGACTCACCTAAGCTATCTGAAGTGCAAAAGTGATCTCAACGAAATGCCTATTGATGATCCTGAACACTTGTATCTGCATCATAATAAGATGCAGGTCAAATGACATTAGTACATCAAATTTACGAGTATGTAATATGGTTGAATAGACAAATAACAAAACTGAATGACTAAAAGCAACTCAACTGAGTCAATACATGAACATGAAGTAAAAATCATTTAAACCTTACAATAAGATATGCAATAAAAATAATATGAAAATAATATACTTTACTATATGGGGAGTTTTTTCTAACCAAAAACCATCACTACGAGACTAGCAATGATACAACGTTTCAACCACGTTGCAATGACAATCCTATACCTTTCCGGGGTATAGGATGATACTGTAACTATGGATCAATCTAATAGGCCTTCTAAGAGGCAGTGAGGAGTTGCACGACGAATCAATACTATCATATCCAATGCAGGCTACATATTTTTATGGGACTTTAGAGTTAGAAAAGACTCTAACCCAGTTTGGTGCTCGATACTGCTCCCCAAATAATAAATATCAATTATTCTCAATTCACCCTTTACAAAGAAAGGGGCTTTTCCTTTAACAAAGTGCTTTTCAAAAACATCAATCATAGTGTTTCTTTTTCTCGACTGTCAAATAGTACATATGAAAATATTTGCTTCTCTTTTCAAGGATTCTGTTCAGAACTTACAATTATAAAACGCATGCTCATGAACTTATTTTTAAGCCCAAAATCAATATATGAGGAACTTTCATGCAATTTTCTTTGAAAGAATAACATTACTAAATCAATAGGGTTCCTGTGATACTGAGAATGAAAAACATTATTAGATTCATATGCAAAAATAAGAATCAAAACCTCAACTGTTAAAGAATTGAATTCAAAATATCAATAACTATGAATAAATCTTTTTGATGTGACGATTTCTGACTAAATTGAGATGTAGGGTGTGAGGACGAACTAGTTCAACACTATGAATAACTTTACGTACCTAAAAGAATAAGGTTCTTGAAATACTCTTGAAGAAAAACTTGATTAGAAACCTTGAAACCCTAGCTTGAAGGAGAATAATCAAGAAAACTTTTCTTGAGATTGTTGAATGAGTTTCTTGAAATCTCTATGGCCAAGAATTTTGATTTTCATTAGTGATTCATAGTTGTATGGAGGAATTTGAGTTGGAAAGAATGAAATTCTTGGAGAAGGACATACCTTGAAGAAGAATCTTGAAAAAGATAGAAAGAATCTTGAATGGAAGTCTTCTATTTTGATTTTTCCTTAGGGTTTTGCCTTAGGATTTGAGAGTAAAGAGAATGTTGGATTAAGAGATAAAAATCTGATTGGTTTGGGTCCTTCATTAGTCAAGAAATTCGTTTAGGATTTTCTTAGAGATAAAAAGACAAAAACGAGCATTGTTAATGTTTTCCTATCGGCTAATTCGTCACTGCACTGTATCATGTTACTACAATGGTCATAACTTTTTACTTAAAACTTGGATTGTTCCAAATTATCAGGTTATTAATTTGGAATGTTTATATAAATATTTTTGGAATAATTTTTTTTCACTTATCAAACACTAGAAAATAAATAAGAACCCTATTTATTTACCAACAAAACATTCCCCATTTTGTTATTTCCTTGAGAGAATGATTGTTGGTAAAAGTCAGCAACATGTTTGCCTTGATCAAATTATCATGTCTTGATTATGTGGATTTCAAGGAATTTGACTATTGAATAAAAGTATCTACCATTTAAGGTTTTCTTTCTGTCTATTTGACATAAAAAAATCATGTATTTTTCCTTACTCCTTTTCAAATTGTTCAGATTTAGATTTGGCATACACAATTGAAATAAACAAAGTTTGATTGAATATTACATATTGTAATCTAGCAATTATAGAACAACTAAGATCCTATATCCAAAAAACCCAATCTTATTGATAGAACAAAACACAAAGTAAATTCTTTCAAAAGATTCATCAAATACTTGGGGCACAAATACTTTTACTTAAAAATCTAATATGGTATGAAAAACAAATGTTGGGATATTCAAACTCAACCAATGCCTCTCCCTCCTTCATTGCCACCACTATTTGCACAAAATCCATCTTCACTTATTCCATCACTGACGTTGCCAACAAGGCCTCCCACAATTTTTTGTCGAATGCCATGAACCTCGCGATGACCTATGCCAACACCAATTTAGGTTGTTCCTTGCATCAACAAGAAAAAAATTCACCTTACTTTTGTTAGAGTTGTTGTTTTTCTGTTTCTCTATTGTAGACTCCCTCTTCAAGATGAAACATACTTCTTTCCTATTAATGGAGAACGTTTCAAAAACCCCAACCTATGTATTAATAAGAAAAATTTAGTTATAAGTGTATTGGCGCCTAATTGACGTGATGATAAAAGTTAGTGTCATATAGTTTAGGACAATACTCCAAGCAAGATTTGATGTGATTTGCTAACATCTTGCAAACTATACGATCAATAAAAATACACAGAGAAATCGGTCTTAGATCAAAAACTATCTAAGGTTGCTTCTTTTTTGGAATCAAAATATTTTTTGTAAAATTATTTCATGTAGTGACTCTATTGTTATTGACAAAACTGAGTATCACATTCACCACATCTTTACCAATTACAGCCCAAAAACTCTGCTAAAAACTCAAATTCATCCCATCTGGACATGGCGTCTTATCCGAATATATTGAGAAGATTACTAGTGAAAATTTGTTTAAAAGATGCATTTTGATCTGCTGTAATTTTCCCCTAATATTATCAAGAATTGGGTTCATGTATCCTTACTCAGGCGTATATAATGATTAAAAAAATCTAGAGATCATGCCCTCCAAAACACTATTCCAACCACGCCATTGTCCTATTTCATCCTTCAACTGAGAAAATGTGTTCTTCTTTCGCCGGCTGGAAGCCATGAGATGAAAGTATTTTGTGTTTGGATCACCTTCCTACAACCAATGTTGTTTGTCTCTCTACTTCCAATAAATATTTTACTGCTCAAGGGCTTGCAAATATGTTGATTTGGCAATACTAAACAACTGAATATGATAAGGGTCAGTGTTATTTTTATAGAGGGTCATTTGTGCCTTGGCTTGTTTCAATTTAGACTTAAACTATTGGTCCCCCCCCCCCCTTCTCTTTCCCTATTTCTAGGGAACGCAAGTTGGGAAAACGTTGAATCAGGGAAAGAACGGTAGGGTTACATGCTCCAAATGGTAGGGTTTTGATTGATCAAATCTTTTTTGGAAAATATTATGCACCCAAATTCTTGATAACAGAAAAATAAAAGGCAAAAAATGCATTAATGGTTGAGTATATATACCTTAGAGTTTATAGTTCCTACTTGGTTATATGCATTGCATTGTAGGTTAGGTTGTTGATTCCTCTCCTACTCTTTTTGTACTAGCTTGAATCTAATTCGAGGATGAATGTTCCCAAGTGGGAGATAATGTAAAACCCCAGATTTTGAGAAGGGAAATTATTCATTTCTTTAGCCGATTAGGTGAAGTGGGGTGAAAACGCCGAGTCACTTCGCGCAAGAGTCACTTGGCGATGCGCCAAGTGGAACCTCCTCACCTATTAGCCTAATTCCAATATTTAGGGTTCTGGACATTAGGCGAGCCAAGTTGGGCTTGTAGTTCCGTTAGGTGTGCTGCCAAGTTTCCCCTTTTATCTCCTAATTGGTCTGGCCCCTAGGTCGACTCACTGCAAAATTTGGCGAGCTAAAGGCTCACTTGGTAAGTTGTCGAGTTGTCTTTGGTGAGCTCCAGCGTGGGTTTTTCTTTGTTTTAAGTTAAGGTCTTGAAACTCTTTTTCAGATTATTTTATATTCTATACAACGTTGTTTTACCCTTTATCTAAATAACTATATAAAAGTTTCCCCAAATTTCCCCAATTTAAGATACATTTTCTCAAGAATCTATATGAAGATCAAATCTCCTCTCCAAAAATGTCTCTCTTTCCCTAGAACTTGAAGAAGAAGAAGGATTCAACCTAAGGTTTCAAGTGAAGTCTCAATTCCTCCAGTGAAGATAAACATTTTGTTTTGAGGTATGATAGTTATCATCCATGGATTCCTCCCATCCATGGATGATAAGAAAAGGAAGAAATGACTATTCTGTGGGATTTATGCTTAGCAACGGGAGGATATTGAGATGGAAGCTCTCCCGTTAGTAAAGGCCGGGTTTCTAGTAGAAATCTCTTTATCCCTTACCTATGTCCCCCATAGGATGATTGTCTAGATAGACATTAGCTAGTGGATCCACTTTAGTTCAGATTTATTGTCCTTACCTTGGCAAGTGGGACAACCCTTTTCGGTGTGGGAGAAACTGGGGATCATGTTACAGCTCACATGGTCTCTATATCGGTTAAGGCTAATTCCCCACATTAATAATTAACTAAGGTTACTTCCAGAAGTATCTCATATGGGTTCAAAGGATTTAAAGATGATTACGTTGCATTAACCATGGTTTTATGACTTATGTTTTCTAACTCTCTTATATCATGGTTAGTTTGGTCAATTCCATGTCATGAAATGAAATGTCCCTTTTTAACATTGATTTAAAATGTTTTATGCATAGCTATCATACTTGGTTCATTGTTTTGTACTAATGCATACTCTTGCCAACATATCCCCAAATATAGGGTCTAACAGTCAGGTTTCGCAGTTTAGTGGCTAGTGGTTGATTTCGAAATTTCCAAGTTTTTGTGAGTCCTTATGCTTAGACGACGGATGTTTATTGTTTTACTTTCTTTCATGTACTCTCTTTTGGACATGATGTATGGGCTAGGACCAATTTCATTCTATTGTACTAGATAGCTATATTGAGACAAGTGTTTAAGACTTCCCCTTTTCTTTATAAAAACTATTGGACTTGGACTATTGTTTTACCCTTATTGTTCTATTTACTATGTTATGAAAGCTAAGTGAATTGTATGCGGTCCTTCGGGGTTCTATACGCCATTTTACATCTAGAGGGTACCCCTGGGTCGTGACATGACTTTTTTCAACATTTGGACTAGATGATCTCTTATGGCTATTTTGTTTGAGTTTAGAATGTCATTTCCAAGTGGTTTGCACATTTTGTTTGCATCGTTTGGACTCCAAATGAATTTTGAGGCCTTGTTCAAAGAATTTGGAGATTTAGACGTTTTCTAAAATATCTGGTTTTTGGTACGGATGCTTAAGAGAACTCATGGTCTCTTAAGTGAAGTTCGCTTAAGCGACCAAGGGGTCGCATAAGCGAAGGGCACCAAGGAGTCCATCGTTGAATTTTTTGAAGGCCGCTTAAGTGACCAAGTGGTCGCTTAAGTGAAGGGAGCCTATTTAGGCGGGGTTTGCTTAAGCAAAAATTTGGCCGCTTAAGCGATGTTCGCATAAGTGAAAAAGGGTCCACCTTTGCAAAAAACGTCGGGATTAAATCCAATTTCTCATTCTTTCTTCTTCAAAAGAAGACCAATCCTTAGAAAGCTCATATTAAGCGAATTGGAGAAATTTTTGGGCGATTTCAACCATTCTAAGGTCAGTTTCTTCCTCTCCCTCTTTTCTACACTTCTATGGCTTAAATTTCTTAATTTAATCTCATTTTCGACATCGATGTCTTTTAACGCTAAACTTTAATGTATCGTAATTTTGCCATTTGAGGTCCAAATTGAGTCCCGTTTGCACCTATCTTCCGAGAAAGAAATCCTTAACCGATAAGAACAATATGATGGTTTTCTTTCCATAATTTGGTTACGTCGATTCATGGGTTGCTTTAGGCCAAATTTACAGTTTGTTATTCGAGATAGTAATATGGTATCCTTTGACTCGTATTGACTTGCTCGTTGTATTCTTGATAGCTTGGCAGCAATCCAAGGCTCTCTGGAAGGGAAAAACACCAAAATCGTAGCATGTTTTAGGTTTTGACCTTGAGGTTGGTTACAACTTCTTTTTCAATACTTAGGTTAGTTAGATTGAATATATATAGGTAGTAGCTCATGATTTAGTTTGAACCCTTAGGTTGATCGAGCTTTATGAACCTTGGATAGTTATGGCCATACGTTGGTTGGTTTAAGTTAGTCTTTATTCAGAAAGGACTTAGTTTATGCAATATTTGTGTGAGTAGTATCTTTAGACCTTGCTTCTAGGCGGCGTGAAATATAGTTTTGTGTGGCGTTTGATTTTTTTGTATTGGTTTCAATGATTCTATTTATTTCTTCGAGTTGTGCTTTTTTTATGTTATTTATTAAACTTTTAGGCCTAAGGCAGTGAGCTTGAGTTAGCAGGAGTCCCAGGTTAGTACTCTTATGTTGTGATAGCTTTCCATCTAATTATGTGTGTATTCCATGAATTTATTCTGATTGTACTTATGTGGAATATCTAATTGCTTGTGTTATGGGATAGAAATAGCCTATTGGCAATGAATGAGGGTATTCTTAATGATGTCGGAAGCCCTTTAGACTAGTATTGCATAAAAGTGGTGAAAATACCCTTTTACTTTATTTACTGCACCTTCTAGCTTCATATACTCTAAGCAGCTCGAGGTACCATTCTCGGCACCCCCAATAGCTTAGTTGGGCTACATTTTACTTTTGATTCACATTATTGTTTAGCTCGAGGTATCATACCGGACGACCAGCTAATACAGATATGCGGGTTATAAGTAAGCTCGATATGCCATATCGGGTAGCCTGTGGATGATCATATGAAGGTTATTAGATTGCAGATAAGCTTGAGGTATCATTCCATGTGCCGGAATGAGACTAGGGTTCACTCTCTCGAGCTGAACCTCATGTCGACCCACTCCCACCGGCCATCAATTTAGTAGTCTTAGTTTTACGACCTCTCGCTCGAGCAAGCCGAAAACACATATATGAAATCATATTTGCAACTATAATCTCATTAAGTTCATCCACAACTACTAAACGAAATCACATTTAAACTACAATTAAACTATCAACAAGCAAGACCCAATAACTAATCTAACCCATATTCACAAAATCATACCCGAAGAATTGGGGTTTTAGCTACACATGTAAAAGAGATAGAAATTTATACCAATATGAGTTTGCAGTCAAATGGGTATGAAGTTTTAAGTCTCAAAACAAGCAAAGAGTGAAGAATCCACAAGACCCATGTCCAAATTCTTGGAGTTGAAACCCTTTGAATCTTCAAGTTCTTCAAAACCCTCTCCAAACTTAGAACTCAACATTCCATGTTAAAAATTCTATATTAAAAATCTGATAAAAAGCTACAACTCTCAACGAGTATTTATAGTTTTCAAAAATCTGTGCTGTAGCGGATCATTCGGAGTCATTAGTCGAGATCGTCGATCAACTCGGTGATCCACCCATTGGTAGGTTTCATCGCCGTCTTGCTCTATCCTTCAGCATCGTCATGTTTTGGATCATTGGTCGACCTAGTACTGCTTCGTGGAACTGCTCAGTGACACGCCGACTGCTTCTTTTCACCATCGATTTTATCCTTTCTTTCAGGTCTCAACACAGTGGAACAAAAGGTGAGGTGAGATCATTTGGCGACACATCGAATGGCTTCGACAATCTGCTGATCATTATTTCTCCATTCTTTCATCTTCTTTTGTTCGTTTTTACTCAATTGTGTCCATGCCTTTGTCTCCAAGTATAAATACTTGAAACTTAAGGTATTTTATCAGTTTTTTAGATAAAACATGCATTTGGTCAGTCTCCACAACCACATCATATAGGTGCCGCTCCTCGCACAATAGTTTAGTTTGTTCTGACTGTTGCTCAACTCTTGGCTCCTAGGCAAGCTATGATACTGGAGGAGAGAAAGATGCTAGGGTGGTTTATCAGATTGGGTCCTCCCAAGTTACTTGGTGCTGCAGGAAAGGATGCCCATGAGTTCTTAGTCAGTTTCCAGGAGAGGTTACAGAACCCCCGGTTGGGAGAGTCCCATTGGATTGATTACACTACTTACTAGCTGGAGTGGCCGGCAAAGCAGTGGTAAAGTTCATATTTAGATTTCCAACCAACCGGGTAACTATTAATGACATTGTCCTAGTTCCTCGATGGCTTCTTGGAGAAATATGTACTTCGTACCCTGAAAGAGTTATTGCATGATGAGTTATCACTTGTAATTCAAGGATCACTTACAGATGTAGAGTATGAGGCACAGTTACATGAGTTTGTGAGACATCAGTATGCTTATGCCGACAAAGAAAAAGAGAGTTCGCTAGTTTGTCAGAAGGATTTCATTTCTACTTAGATTGGAGAAAGATTAGAAGGTCACATCGGGTTGTTCTTTTCTGCAAAAGGTTGATCATGCCCACACCACTGAGGGGATCCGTCGTGAGGCCTATGGAGGTAGCGACAAGAGGCCCCATCATCATGGTGGTTAAAGTGAGTCACAATCTTGTGGTAGAGGATTTCAAGGCCGAGGGTATTCACACTAGTATCAGCCTAGTAGGACGGTTTAGGTAGGTCTACAAATTAGAGATGGGCGCACGACATTTGCTAGTGGTAAGACAGTTCAGACTTATCGATGTTCACATTTTGGGTATTCAGGCCGATGTGGACAGTCAAGTTCAACCGAGTCATTTAAGAGGGGAATTTCTGGTAGAGGTTGCTATGAGTGTGATATGGTGGGTCACTTTGCCCGAGAGTGTACTACGATCAGCCAACATAAGAGGTTCGGTAAGTCATGTCTCCATGGTTAGCAGGATCAGTAGTGTTAGCACGGTAATTAGGGTCAACTCCTAGGGCTCTTGTTTAGGGTACTAGGGGTGGTCGCTAGTGTGTTAGAAGTCGTCCTCAGGCAGACACATCAGGCGGTCGTGGTGGACATGATCATATGTATGCTTTTCCATGGAGACTAGAGGCGTAGCCTCAATTGTTGTTATCATAGGTATTATCTCCATTTCCCATCAGCAAACTTATGCTTTATTTGATCTGAGGTCTACCTTTTCATATGTGTCTGCTTATTATGATATGTGGTCTGGTTTGTCTTGTAAGCATGTGTATGTGCCTATGCGTGTAGCTACCCCTGTAATTGATTCTCTTGTAGTGGATCGAGTTTATAGAGCTTGTGTGGTGACAATATTGAGGTATGATACATGGGCAGGCCTTATTGTGTTGGACATGGTAGACTTTGATGTGATTCTAGGAATGGATTGGCTGTGTCCCTATCATGTGTTATTGGATTGCGTCTCTAAGACTGCGACTTTGTGAATACCTCATATTTCTCCTCCTGTATGATGAGGGGGTGATCTCTTTTCTGACAGTGTGGCAGTTGATAGAGAAGGGGTGGTTATCTTACCTTACTTGTGTTCGTGATACTAGTGCTGACATCCTTCTCTTTAGTCTGTTATTGTGCTTAGAGAGTTTGTTGATATGTTTCTCTACTTGGTCTTTCTCTTGACCTTGATATTTATTTTGGGATTGATGTTGAGCCGGGTATATAGCCAGTTTCTATTCCGCCTTATCGAATGGCTCCAAATGAGTTGAGGGATCTTATGGAGCAGTTCCATGACCTATTATGAAAGGGGTTCATCAGGCATATTTTATCTCATTCAGGTGGTCTTTTCGTGTTCCTGAAAAAGAATAGTAATACCTTACATATGTGCGTTGACTACAGAAAGCTGGACAAAGTGACAATCAAGAACAAGTATTCCATTTAGCGTATGAATGAGTTATTCGACCAACTTTTGGGTGCAACGGTTTTCTCTAAGATTGACTTGAGATCGGGCTACCACCAGCTTAGGATTAGGGCAGTGAAAATCCCTAAAACCGCCTTTAGGACATGGTATAGCCATTATGAGTTCTTAGTTATGTCTTTTGGGTTCACTAATGCCCCAACAACATTTATAGAGTTGATGAACCATGTGTTCAAGTCTTATTTGGACTCATTTGTCATAGTTTTCATCGACGATATCTTGGTCTACTATTGGAGTAGGGAGCAGCATGAGCTGCATTTTTAGGATTGTACTTCAGACCTTGAGAGATCCCCGGTTGTACGCAAAATTCACTAAATGTGAGTTCTATCTTGAGTCAATGGCATTCTTGGGGTACGTAGTGCCTGTGAATTGCATTATAATGGATACGGCAAAGATTAAGGCAGTTTGTGGTTGGGCCAGGCTACTTTTCATAGTGAGATTCGTAGTTTCGTCGGGTTTGTAGGCTACTACACATTCTTTGTGGAGGGGTTTTCTTCTATTGCAGCGCCCTTGACTAGATTGACTTAGAAGGATGTCCCCTTTTGTACTGACTTTCATTTTGTTTTTTCGGATTAATCAGGTCTCTGTATATATTTATGACTTTCTGTTTGTAGCAGCTTCAATATAGGTGACACATGGCCTCGGGGATTGAAATATTTTATTAGATCGTTATTTGATATTTTTTTGTCCTCACTTGTAAATTTTCTATCATCTTGGGATATATATATATATAGCCCTTCTTTCTATATATTATTCTTGTATTTTCTGCTTTAATATTCATGTTCTATATATTTTGTCTCATGCATCAGAGTGTTCTAGGGCTTGGCTTGTCCACTAGGTGGGTTGTGGTGGACGCGTGATGGCCCGGCTTCAGGTTGTGACAATTTTCTTTTTTATTTTAGTAAATTTTAAAAAACTCACATTTCAAATATTGTATTGATTTGTATTAGATTTATTTAGTAACAAACAACTATCTCTAAATTATTTGTAAGCTAATTTATTTATACAAATATACTAGTACAAATATAAAACATAAAATCAAGAAAATAAACAAAATAATCAAAATGATTTGAGGGATACTTTTCTCTTTACATTGACTTATCCCTTGGTATTAAATCCTATTTATTACTAATACCTCAAAATGGAAGGTATTAGTAATACATCATATAATACCATATATAGTATAACTAATCCATGAATTACTTATATATAGTCCCAATTCCTACGAAACATAATACTAAATAATGCCATACATAATACATAGATTATTTCTCCTAGTATGTCCTACCAAACGACCCTTAAATTACAATCATAAGGCATAAACACATAAATGACCTGGAGGGCATTACTACATCAACTACTAAAAATGACTTTCCTTCGCAAAAGTTAGAGTGAAGAAGTACCTCAAGGCTCAAACAAGCCAGGAAACTACTCCCGCATATCATGCTCGGCCTCCGAGAGAGGCTCCTCAACTAGATGATCCAATAGACCTTAACCACAATAGTGGCTCTCGGACACAACCACTGAACATCTATGGATGGAGTGGATACTAGCTCCTTCACGAAAGTCGAATGGTCCTCAATGTCTATTGCATCATACTGAAGCACATGGGACTCATCATGAACATATCGGTGCAACATAGAAACATGAAAGTCTGAATTGATATCAAAGAATACTTGTGGTAGGGAGATCTCATATGCAACCTCGCCAACTCTCCAAAGGATCTCAGAAGTCCCAATATACCTAGTGCTAAGGTTTCCCTTCCTCCTAGATGTCATCTCGCCCTTCATTTGAAACACACAGAGGAAGACTCTAGCTAACACTGTAAACCTAAAAGGCTGCCACCTATGATAAACATAACTCTTCTTTCTACTTTGAGCTGTCCAAAGATTGTCCTGAATCCCCCTCCCTTAGTCCAAAGCCTCTTAACTCAAGTCTATACCACGTTGTCTAGGCTTTGTAGACTCAAACTGACCAACTATAGAGAGACAACGCTTATGATATAAATCCTCAAATTGTGTAAATTGAAAGCTAGAGTAGTAGTTGTTGTTGTATATAAAGTATGTGACAGGTAATAATTGGTCCTATTGACCACCAAACTCAAACATACAAGCCTGCTACATATCCTTAAGAACTTTGATAGTGCACTCTAACTGACCCTCATTTTGTTTTTGGAAAAATGTGTTAATGTCAACGTGAGAGCCCAACTCCTCCCATAAGGTCCTTCAAAAGCTAGAACTGAACTAAGCACCCCAGTCTGATATAATAGAGATGAGCTCACCAACGAGAAGAACCAGATACGGGCTAACCTCTCAGTGCCAAATAAAGACTGAATAGAAAGGAAGTATGATGACTTGGTCAGTTGAATAAAGATGACCCAAATAGTGTCAACACCCCTAGAAGTCGTAGGAAAATTGGCCAAAAAGTCCATAATGATGCGATCCAACTTCAACTAGAGAATGCCTAATCTATGAAACTCACCACTAGGTCTCAAGTTCTTGTCCTTCACCTAATGGCAACTTAGGAAACACACACTTAGTCAGGAATATCCCTCCTCTAGCAACCCACTAGTAATGATGCCTGAAGTAAAAATACATCTTCGCAGTGTCTAGATGGATACAATATCTAAAAGCATGGGTTTCAAAAAGTATCAACTACATCAAATCCCCAACTCTCAAAACACAAATACGGCTTGCAAATATCAAAACTCTATGTAAATCAAAAGTAGCCTAACCGACATCACTTGCTAACACCCGATCTGTAATTTCTACCAAGGCCTCATCCTCAAACTGATCGCTACAAATCAGATCAAGAAAAGAGGACGGAAATCCCACATAGGCTAGAATATACCTAGAATCTGAAACATTAAGGAGAATCATCTGGTTAGCTAAGGATTGAATTTCCCAAGATAAAGGTCACTCTATGGTAGACAGGAAGGCTAGACTACCTATACTCATTTTCTTTTTGCTCAAGGCATCCATAACCACATTCTGCATGCCCGGATGATAGAGAATATAGAGGTTAAAATCCCTCAGAGGCTCAATCCAGTGATGCGGCCTCAAATTAAGGTCACTTTTGCTAATGATGTACTGAAGGCCTCTCTTATAAGTGTAGATCTCCCAACAAAATCCATACATGTAGTGCCTTAAAATTTAAAGCGGAAAAACTACCACCGCTAACTCCAAGTCATGAGTGGAGTAGTTGCACTCATGTAGACTAAGCTACCTTGATGCATAAGCAATAAGATTGCATGGTGCATCAATACACAACCCAAAGATATGTCTGATGCATCACAGTAGACCGTGAAACCCTCGTCCTCAACTAGAAAATTCAATATAAGAGTAGTAGTTAACAACTCCTTGAGCTTCTTAAATCTTAAATCAAACTCACCAGACCACTCAAAGGGAACATAAAGGTGAATCAACTAGTTCAAAGGTGGTGCAATAGTGGAAAATCCCTCTAGAAACTCTATGTAGTAGCATGTCATTTGTACAAAATAAAGCATTATATGAAGATTCAAAATTAAAAAGAATCTATCGAGATTTCTCAAGATGATCTAGTGTCTTCCTTGTGAGAAGGTATTAAAAGACTTAGGCGAATTATGGTACACCTTAAAAAATTGTGTGTGAAACACATATAATCCAACATTACCAATCCAAAAAGAATCATGATTTTATCCTATTGTGAGAGGACAAAAATCTAGTCACGAGAGAGGGACATGTAAAATATTGTAACACCCCGACTTTTTGAAACGTATAAATTGACTCGTATCTTCGTGGAAAGACCAGGAGGGTGGGTAGTAAATTAAGAATGACGTGCAATGTGATATTTTAAGTGTTCTAGTGTTGTATCTCAAGTTTTGAAGTTAGGTAAGTGGCAAAATTAAAGTTGGTGAAAGTTACCATAAATTCCTTTTTAAAGATTTGTCTGAAATTTAGGTCAAATGTCTCGGACATTTTCTCCCAATCTATTAAGATTTATGGTCCATGCGACCTATGAAATCGAAAGTCTACCAGTCTAGTTTTGAACGCATCAACCCGTTCGTTCATACGACTTCCGAATGGAGAGATATTCACATTTTTGAAAGACTGCACAAGCAGGCATGTGAGGTGGGTCCCCTAGGTCGGTGGAGCTTTATATATATCATCTTCTTCAACTTTTCTTTATTTTCCGTCATTTTCCTTAGTGAAGAACCAGAAAACTCACAAAACTTACAAAACCCACTTCTAGGACATGCCAAGTTACTGATTTTCGTTACTTAAGTCCTTGACAAAAGTTGTTCTACGCGTTGAGCTCGTCAATATGGTATAATTTGTTTTATCGATTTCATAGCATATCGTACTTTGGTGCGTGGACAGTAGGGGTTTGGACATATTTTAAAGTTTTGAGGTGTATTAAAAACTTATAATCAAGGTAAGACCCTTCTTTCATCGACTCTAGCTTTGATAAGTCACAAATAGCAATTTGCGACGGAAATACATATCTTTTATCAGATTTTCATTGTATCTTCTATTCTTTTGTGTTGATTATGATCCTGCCTTGTTGTAGTATCAAGGGGGGTTGTGATTAAAGTTATTAGCACACGTGAATTCAGCGAAAAAGGTATGTTAAGGCTATTCCCTACTTACGGCATGTTTCCTTAAAGCTTAGAAGCAATGTATTTGGGTTGTTATTCTTGATATACTTGTAGCCGTGATTGTTGACTGTTGGCTGCCCGAGTTGATATAATCCTACCTTGTCGATATTCTTATTCAGGTAGTATTATAACACACGAACAACCCTTACAATCCATCACACCCCCCTTGAACACTTTACCCTTCCATTATACCTAACAAGTTCGCTTAACATAAGGAGCTATCACATATAAACCTTCATAACCTATATCCACTAAGTGCAGCATATATAAGCCAACCCAACCATATAGTCACAAGCATACATCGAACAAGTACCAGATTTTCAACATTTATGAACAACGAACAACTTCACATTTATCAAGATGCACGATTAAGTCAAGTCATTTGTGTTCTCATGGAACCCGAACCCAAACAGTTAGCATACCGAAACGTGGCAATCGATCCCATAGTTATGCCGGAACATGGCAACTGATCCAAGTTAGTAATGCCGGAACGTGGCAACTGATCCAAGTTAGTTATTCCGGAACGTGGCAACCGATTCAAGTTAGTTATGCCGGAACGTGGCAACCGATCCAAGTTAGTTATGCCAGAACGTGGCAACCTATCCAAGTTAGTTATGCCGGAACGTGGCAACCGATCCAAGTTAGTTATGCCAGAACGTGGCAACCTATCCAAGTTAGTTATGCCGGAACGTGGCAACCGATCCATTCAACACACCACAATCACAACACAAGTATATCATCAAGATCATACATTTAAGCCATGATTTCATGGCATTCATCATTCATCTATCTCCTTTACAACAAGTGTGATCAACATTGCAATATTCATATACATACAAGTATCATAATGAAGCAAGAACTAACATACATATCACAATCATTGAATCACAACCATCACCTACGGACTATTCATCAACACCCTAATGCAACCCTAATTCGACCATACTTAACACTAATTCATCGTATAAGGCTTCTTTTTATGGTTTAAATTATAAGTCATTCCATGCATGAAGGGCTACGAATAAATTCTACCATTGATTTACATATATTACGTAGTGAGCATAGATTTAATCTACTCAATTCGTAATGGTGAATTTTGCCAAGAATCTGCAAGATATTGCCATCCTCACGCTAGAAATCTCCTTCTCCTTCCTTTCCAAGCTTAGAGCAGCTTTTCTAGGGTTTTTATGGTGTTTTACCACTTATTTAGGTATTTTAGGAAGATGGAGAAAATAGGATTTCTCATATTTTACGTTCTGCCTCGCCTATCCCGCCGTGGCGCCAGCTTACCGTGTTGTGGCACCGCCGCCCTAGCAGCATATGTCTTGCTGTGGCGGGACAATGGCCCATATTTTTTCCCAGATTTCTGTTTCATCTAAATAACGATGGTTTAGGTCGTTAAAGAAACATAACACATATCATCTCTATCACCAAATGCAGTTTTGAAATTTTGAAAGAACCACAACCATGAATTGTCATTTTCTGAATCAACATTGATGTATGCAAGTGTCAAGATATGTCCTACAAGCAAACCAGATTATACTCCATAAGTTATAGATAAAATTGATACATGTACAATTTACAAATATATATATAAATATGCATGAAAATTCTTAACTCACTATATACCAAAATATGATAAATATGCACACCATCATTGTATATAAAAAAAACACTACTGAATGACACCAACAAAACACAGAATTACACCAATCTTCCATTCAACCAGTTTTGCTATTTAAAGACGATATATTTAGTCACCAAGAGTGATACATGTACAATTTACAATATTTTTCACTTATATATATATGCATTGTGTAATTTAACAAAATAATCCACATACCTCCTGGGTCCAATGTTCTAGTTATTAGCATTGTTCCTTCATAAGTCGATTTCAAATGTGTGCCATCAACAACAACTATTAGTCGACAATATTCCCATCCTCAAATACTCGCATCAAGTGTTGTAAATTAATATAAAAAATGATTTTCATCGGTTTTTTTATATGTCATAATTGTCCCTGGATATGTTGTTTCCAATATATATAAATACATTGGTATTTTTCCATATAATTCTGCAGGGTCACCTCTCAATGTCTTGACTGCCTTTGCTTTCCCTCTCCATGCTTGCATGTATGATAATGAAATTTCATGTATTCTTAGCATGTCCGCCCGTATGTTAGTTAGTGTATAAATTATT
Source organism: Solanum tuberosum (assembly GCF_000226075.1). Taxonomy (NCBI): domain Eukaryota; kingdom Viridiplantae; phylum Streptophyta; class Magnoliopsida; order Solanales; family Solanaceae; genus Solanum; species Solanum tuberosum. The sequence goes on from NW_006238928.1 coordinate 3,488,220, forward strand.
TTTGCTTCAACAAACTTATCAATTAACATTGAACAAAGCACTCCACTAGTAGATCGTCGCTTTGTATGAACCCTGACCTTCAATGGACACGTATGTGTCTCACAGAATTTCCTCACTTTGAACAAATCAGACTCATTTAACCGCGAGGATTTAAAATTCCACGTACAATTAGCAGTAAGACATTTTAGATAATAAATGTAAAAAGTACCACCAAAATAGGCATGTTAAGTTTTTGAAGTAATATTGCATATTTATTTAATATACAAAAACATGTTTCTTACCAAGTAGTACTTGACCTTTTAGCTATGAAACACAACTCCCTTAAAAAATGCATATCTTTTCATAACTTCTGTTATAATTTGCTTGTTAAAATAAACTTGATCTTCTGCCACCAAATCGTGTTGAAGATTAGAGATTATCTCAGTTCCTTCATCTCATTCAATAAAGTGATCCAAAATTGGGTCTACGTCAACCAAACGTAATGTACATGATCTAATAATATCATGCCTTGTTGTTACGACACCAATTTGGTAATCAATGGCCTCCATAGCTCTATCCACACATGTTACACATAATGGACATTTTGAAAAGAAATCATAATTCCTTTTTTTTATCTAAATAAACTTGGACACCCATATCGTTATGAATCTTCATTGGTGGTGATGGACCACTCACGACATATTTCAGATGTAAATGAAATATTGTTGTGTCCACACCTAATTGTGAAGCAATAGTTGTAATTAACCCTTCATATTTGGTGTTTGCATCATATATCACTCTTTCAATCTCGTAATCAATGTATTTACATGTTTCATACTAAAACTTATTCATAATGAATATTGTCATAGAGAATGGGCAGTTCAATGTATTCAAATTATATATATTATGTTTTTAAGCATGCTTTTTGCTGAAAATATAATTTTTAATTTAAATATGGTGTTTACACCATATACAACATATTTATGTACCAAAAGATAATCAACATGTTCACCTTCCATAGTACCAAAAAAACCAACTCCTAATGACACCAAAAAACCAGTATAACAACAAACATCCAGTCCAACATTTTGATAATTAAAAAACATTTACTTTCACCAAATTAATCACAAAAACATATTATCACTAAATATTTTCGTATTCCGATTATCAAAACACTAAAAACACCAAAGAATTAATTAAAAAAAATTGAACATGGAATTGGTGAAAAACAACAACATATATTACACCATTAATTAAATAACTAAACGACTCATATTAGCTAAAACTCTATTTTAAAATATATGGTGTTTACACCATATTTATGTACCAACAGATAATCAACCTGTTCACCATTAGGAGTACCAAAAAAACAACTCCTAATGACACCAAAAAACCAGTATTACAACAAACATCCAGTCCAACATTTTGATAATTAAAAACGTTCACTTTCACCAAATTAATCACTAAAACATATTATCACTAAATATTTTAGTATTCCGATTACCAAAACCCTAAAAAAACCAAAGAATTAATTAAAATAATTCGAAAATGGAATTGGTGAATAACAACAACAACATATATTACACCATTAATTAAATAACTAAACGACTCATAATAGCTAAAACTCTATTTTTAAATATGGTGTTTACACCAAATACACCATATTTATGTACCAACAGATAACCAACATGTTCACCACCCGTAGTACCAAATAAAAAAAAATCGAATGACATAAAAAAACCAGTATTACAACAAACATGCAGTCCAACATTTTTATAATTAAAAAACCATCAGTTTTACCATATCAGTAGCCAAAGCATATATTATCACTAAATATTATTTTGTATTCCGATTATCAAAACCCTAAAAAAAACCAAAGAATTAATAAAAAAAATCTGAACACGGAACTAGTGAATAACAAAAAACAACATATATTACACCATTAATTAAATAACTAATCAACCCTTAATAGCTAAAACTCAATTTTTAAAAGTAATTTGCGACGTTGTTTTTTTGCTTGTAACACAAAATCAAATACCAATCATAGTATTCCAACACGTAACCATCAAGTTTTCATTTACAAAAATCAATTAAAAAAATGCCAATTATATATGGAATTATCATTAATACTTGATGTATCCCAACGTCCATTATGTTGAATTAGGACAGAATAATGTTGGTATTCATGATTGAAGTGAACTAGAAATGAACAGAAAGAGAGTTCTATATTTGTTAAGAAACCTTTTGTTGATAGGAGAGAATGTTTATAACCAATTTGAGCAAATCATGGAAGGTAAACGATTTGAGAAATATTGGGAATAGCATAGATCGTAGACCACTAATCAGTTGTTTTTCTTTTTTTACTTTTATTTTATAGTAAAACATAACATTGAAAAAAACCTATTGTTATATAGGCGGAAAAAAAAAATATTGCTATATAGTGGTAATTAAGGTACTTAATTTGTATAGTTAAGTCTTTTTCCCAAATAAATACTACTCCAAATAAAATTTACAAGTTCTTGCAAAATTTATTTATTTGGGTTATGACTAAGATTAAGTTAGATTGTGGTTTATTGTTATGTGGATTGAAAAAAAAAAAAGTTTATGTGAACAAAATAAAATGTATGTCATATTTTGTCGATAAAAGATTTATAGGGTGCTTTCGAAGAAAGATGAACAAACATGGGTAACCTTTCTGTCCCCCCCCCCCACCCCCCTCCTCCAAAAAAAGTGCTTGACTTTGTTAGATAATTACCAACAGTTTAGTGACCTTCTAAGTTCTTATCTCTAAATGGCAGGACCTAAAGTATACTCTAGGCGTAACATGGCATATAGAACCATGAGAAGCTCTACAAAGCCACTGATCATGCATAAATAAGATAATAGAAAATCAAGAGATTTTAAAAGACAATTCATAGTTTGATAAAAAAACGAAGCGGAAGTCTACATAGTCTTAAAAGCCACTATTACATCAAGATTGATCGGGGCGTAACCGTACATCACATACAATCTGAAAAGATATAAAGACAGAAAGAAATAAAGGCTCTATCCTTGGAGCATGAGGACTCACCAAGTGATCCATAGCCACGAAGATGGGAAATTGGAACTTCGGACCCTACACTTGAGAAAACAATGTAGGCAAGAGTATGTGTTAGTAAAAAAAATTACCAAGTATGATAGCAATGCATAGAGTTATAAATCATGCTAAAAAGAACCTTTTATGTCATGTGAAGAGCAAGTTAAAACCATAATATAAGACGTTAGAAAACATAAGCGTAATAATGGTCAATGTAAGTGAAACTCATCTTTGAAAACTTGTGAGATACTTTTGAAGTAACATTAGTTCATCATTATTGTGAAAAGTAGCCTTAACCGACATAGAGACCATGTGAGCTATAACATGGAATCCGGTGTCTTCTCCACACAGAAAATGAGTGTCCTTTCTTACCAAGGCAAAAACCTTTACTTCTAGCTTACGTGGATCCACTAGCTAATGTCTGATGAGTCCACAAATTGGACTCATTTAGGGCTTTATTTTGATAAGAATAGTGTCCTCGATTGCTTATTTTGTCTAAATATCTTATGAAAACTCCTAAGTTTCAGGTATTTGAAGTTTTAGTAAAAGCATGAACACTTAGGCGCAAAAAGGAACAAAAAGGCTGAAAAGAATGACGAAGCTGAAACTCGAGCATCGCCAAGCACACTTGGCGATTCACCGAAGGGATTTACTCCACCCTTTGTTCCAATACGCGAAACCCTGAAGGAGAAGGATAAAAAAGGTGATGAAAGGAGCAGCCGACGCTTCGCCGAATAGTTTTGTGAAGAAGTACTATATAGCCCTATGGTCCAGAATGTGAAGGTGCTGAAAGCAAGCATGAAACGGCGATGAGACAGACGAAGGGCGAGTCGCCGAAGTCATTCGGCGACATCGACTAACTTTGCTGAAAGATCCACCAGCACTATTTTCTACAGTCTATAAATACTGAACTTATTATTATTTTTAAGAGTCGAACTTTTATTTTAATTTCCAGAATAGAATAGTACTTTTTAGATATTTTCTCTAAAGTTTGGAGAGGGTTTTTGGGAACTTGAAGAAAGGAATTCATCATCCCCAAGTTGGAAGTGGATCTTCTCTATTCTTCTTCCTTTGCTTAAATTAAGGTTTAATTTCTTATACCCATTGGATTTTACTATCATTTAGGTGTATTTTGTTATTTCTTGATGTGTGGCTAAAAACCCCTATTCTTGGGGTGTGATTTAGCAAATATGTGTTGATATTAATGTTGGGTCTTGCTTTCTGATAGGTTAGATGTAGTATAATGGTTATTTCACCTAGTAGTTGTGGTTTAATCTAAAGGGTTTGTAGTTGAAAATACCAAGCCAATCATGTGTTTTCGGCTTGCCCGAGAGAGGTCGCGAAACCAAGACCACTAGACTTATGGCCTAAGGAGTGGGTCGACATGAGGTTCAGCCTGAGAGGGTGATCCCTAGTCCCATATCCTAACACTCAGCTCGAGAGAGTGAGTGGGGTAAGGCGTAGGCTGGTCTTTATGCGGCGAATGGGTGTCCGAGAGGAACACATTTGACACGGGGTAAGTTGCCCGAGAGGGAACTTATTTCCATTTAAAGCTTAGCCTAGTCACTATTATCATACAAATTTCTTATCAAAAGCATGTAGCCAAATATTTATCTCAACTTGTATTGCGGTCACACCCCAAGAACATTTCTCTATACTTGATTTTCTTGTTAATTTTTGCTATTTTTACTAATTGTGACAAAACGCCCAAATCGCTATTTGACACTTTTGTGTCACCCCCTTTTATTTACTATGTTTTTACTCGTTAATATCTTTAGCTACGACTAGTTAGAGCTAAATTTTATTTTCTATGAATTCTCAAAACCACTCCCTTGGGACACGACCCCAACCTTTAGTTGGGTTACTATACTATCGACGATTGTCGACACTCATACCGTAGGTTTAGTGTCGTTGGTCACGATAAGCATCAAAATGGTGCCGCTGCCAGGGAGTGGTGTTAATTGAGAATTCTTAGATTAGTAGTAATTTTTGTTCTTCTTAGTCGTAGTCTACTTACCTAATTTTTAGTTTGTCTGGTTTGTCTGTGTGTTGAGAGAGGATAATGAGTATACATGATGGGGATGGTGGACCAATGGAGCACTCCCAGTAGAAGTGATGAGATTCAGAGATCACATCCTGGACTTCAATCATCTAGAAGGAGAACCTTTTCATGAGTCGTGGCTAATGTTTAAAACACTATTGATATAATGTCCAACTCATGAAATCCCTAATTTAGTTCTACTGGAATGATTCTGTTGGGGTCTAAGTCCCGAAAATAGAGAGTTAATCGACCGACTTATGCCAGGCGATCGCGATAAATACTCCTATGAGACCGCAGCCAAATTCCTTGACCTTGTGGCTAAAACAAACAAGGATACTGAGAAAGACCAGCATTTAATCATTTTTCTAGGTCAGATGAACAACTTGACCCAAAAGATCGAGGAACTGGTAGTGATATTCAAAGAAAAAAGCAAATGCAGACTACCTACTGGGCAAGGAAGGTCAATGGACTTTGAAGATAAACATATCGAAGATATGTTGTTAACCATCCTTCAAAAGCTAAATGAGCAAGATAGAGTGCTATAAAAGATTAGAGAAAATGTAGAAGCGTTAAATCAGATGAGCAGTTCTCACTCTAGATCTATCCAACTAATTGAAACTGTTTTGGGTCACATAATGCCTAATCTCTGTCAGGCACAAGACAAGGGGTGGCCAAATGATGTTTTGGCCAACTCCAAAAGTAAAAGTTAGGTGCTCACCTGCGACGTGCCATGACGTTAACTAAGGCGCTGTTTGGGAGGCAACCCAAAACCCTTAACTACTTTAAGTTTGTTATTTTTGAAATAAAGGTGTTTTGATTTTGTAAGAATGGAGCATGAAAAGTTTGTGAAAAGTGCAGGATGAATTACTCAAATCCAATTGATGAAACGCCGATTAGATCGGCAATCGCTACAAAGATCGCCGTTTGGATTCTCACTTTAGTTAAGGGTCCTGTAAAACTTGGTGAGGTGGATGAACACTCGGCGGATCGCCGAGTAGGTAAGAAAATCCAAATAATGTCGCCGAATGGGTTAGATCTGGATGGGATTTAAAAAACCACGAGCCTTAACTTTCAACTTTTTTTTCTTTTCTCATATCCTTCACTCTCGATTCTCATAGAAATTGCACCTACTTAGTATTTCCACAATTTTTGTAAAACATAAGTATTTTAGCTGTTTGAGTAGTGCTTGGATCTGTAATAACCTGCTGCTTAGGATCACAGTCTTGATCTAATTTGCCTAAACGGTTGGCTCTCCAAACCCTGCATTTAATTTTGGTATGGATGCTCTCATTTCAAGTAATTTTATCCAATGTCATGTGATGAGCCTTTCTGATGAATTTAGATTATTCTAAGCGCTAAGGCGAACTCGCCGAACCCTTCGGCGATTCGCTAAGCTATTCGGCAAATCCTGCTGAAATTGTGTCTCTCTAAAACTCGATCTAGTTGTTCTGACTTCTTTCAAATTCTTTGCAGAAATGGCTAAATCTAAAGTTGTAGGAAGAAGCAAACCACCCCAAGACAGACCAAAAGGGAGTACAATGAGCAAGGATGCAGATACATTCAGAAGCAAAGTTGCTAAACTTTCGAAGACTTGCGAAAAAGGGAAAAGCAAACACAAAGCCTTTGAATTATCAGACAAGGCTGAGCGGCGAGTTAAGAGGTGGAATGATTCACCCAGGGTCAGGACTCCCAACCTACAATTACTGCACCTCCAGTTCCAGTACTGACACTGGTATTAACACCTCTCGTACAAGGCCCTCAGTCAAAATCAAATCGAGAAAAGGCTGAGGGGTTGAGGAAAATTCTAGAAGAAAAGTGTTTGTCCATAGATGGGGTTATAGATAAATACCCAGAGATAATGGAGTGTCTGAGATACCACAAGTTCCAAATCTTCACTAAACCCCGTGGCCCTTATATTCCAAACTAGGTAAGAGAGTTCTATAATGGTTATAGTGCAATAATGCCCCAGCAAAAGCAACTAGCAGCATCCTTCAGAGAAGTTAGCTATGTGGTTGTCAGAGGCAGGAGAGTGAAGTGTGACAATGAGGAAATTAACGCAGTGTTGGGCATGCCCAAAAATATTGGGGATCACTGCCAGTATCTGATTAGAGAAAAGAAGCTAGAAGAGATGAAAGAGTGGTTAACCTCACTAAAAGCAGATGAAACTCCAAAGTGGGCGGCGGAAGGAGTTCCGATTGAAAAGAAAGAACTAAACATACCTTCATGGTTCTGGTTTGGTTTTATCGGCAGCACAATTATGCCATCTCAAAATGAGTCGGTCCTTCGCCTTGCCAAAGCAGCCTGCCTGGGTTGCATCATACAGGAGACTCAGATAAACTTGGGTACAATCATTGCTTCAGAGATACTCATGCGTGCAAGACAGAGCCAGACCTCACTTTCATTTCTTGTCTTGATCACAGAATTGTGCAAACGAGCCCAGGTGCCTCGGGATATCAGGAAGGTCATAGAAGTGATGCCCACAGCCTCTACTGATATCCGAAGGATCGAAGTCGAGTATCTTAAGGATAAGGCAGAAAAGAAAAAGGCAGCATCAATGAAGATAGTAAACACAGAATCATCACCTGTAGAGACACATCTGTCTACTCCGACCATTGGACCTTCAGGTATATCCATTACCACTGTTACTCACACTGATCCTCCATATTTTTCTGTTGCTGCACAATCAACAAAACCCACCATTGTTGCTGCTGATGCCCGACTTCCACTCACCCGGGCGTCTCTACTCTGGATGGGACAACTGGCTCTTTATGCCGATCGTCGAGCTTCAAACCTACAGGCCTCTATTCCAGACATCATTTGGATTGCCTTGACTGATGTTGTAATACCTTTGAGAACTACCATTGATGCCCTAGCAGCAAGAATAACGGTGTGCGAGCATAACCAAGGGTCCACAGAGGAGGTGACAACTTTAAAAGCTGTCATTGCTGAACTACGAAATGATATAGACCACATGAAGTCCACCGAGGTATCCATGGTCTTTGGAACAATAGAGACTCCAGATATGCCTAAAGTACCTCTGATCACCACAGGGCATGGAGATGGAAGGGAACATATAACCGATCCTGAACCAAAGGTAGAAACTGACAAAGAAAGTTTGAGGAAGTTACAACGGAATACATAGCCAAGACTGAAGAAATACTGGTACATGTTGTTGTGCAAGTTTCTTTAGTACAGTCTCCTGCTACGGGATCCACTGGAGCTGGTTCTTCAAGTGGTCATTCTGGATACTGATGCCCAGACATATAGAGTGACATATTAGCCATGATCACCTCTTTACCTCCCTCTTTGTGTTTCTTTACTTTGCCTTATGGATTCTGTATTACTTGCATTTGAGGACAAACTGTCTTTTTATTTGTGGTGGGGTGAGGCTCACCTTTTATGTGCTATTTGTGATTTGTGTTTTATATACATTTGGGTTGTCTGTTTATAATTGTGTTAATAACTGCTTTTGCGATTGTTTGAGCCTATGGCTCTCTTTTAGGTTTAATTGCAAAATGAGTTTGACCCTTCCAAAAAAATTTGACTTTTTCGCACATTTTTGCCACCCCTCATGAGTTGAATGTGGTTGTTCTTTTGCAAAAAATTAGGTCTCGGTTTTGATCAATACCGATGACTTGAATAGTGCTCTCAATTGAACGAACTTGAATGTATGGCTACGATGAGGACAAATGAAGTTGCATAGATAATATGTGAACTCTTTGCATCTCGTTGTGACTAGACATTTATCGAATTGATTCTCTTGTTATGACCGTTGCATAGTAGCGAAAGTGTGTAGTCTTGCTTAACTTAAGTGTCGATGCCTTGTGTGATTAGCTTGCTTTGAACCATGCATGAATAAACCTAGAATTTTCCCTATTAGTCTAATTGATTTAGAAAGGTGTCCTCTTGATATGATCTTAGGCAACTTTAAAAAGTGTGAGCCAAATTTGACATATACCTCTTTTGTAGCCTGTGAGTGTAAAACTCTTGTTGAACACCGTTTGAGTCTTACCTTTCTTTGGAAGAACTTTGATGAACCCTAGACCTCACTTGACTCACTACCTATAATCCTCTTAATTTGTTGTTTAGTGAATAACCAACTTAGGCCAAAAGCCTAAGTTGGGGGTGTGGTGAAAACGAAAAGGAGAAGTCAAGAAGTGTAGGAAAAGTCCCCCTTAACCCATGGTTTTGCAGAATAGTGGAAACCCCTTCAATTTTTATTCTTTTTTGTGGAATAAGGTACGAAGGAAATCGGGTTTCCAAGCAATCCAAAAAGGTGAATAAACAGGTGACTTAGAAGCACTAGAAAAAGAATCGATAAAGGAAAAGAAGGGAATGCCCTAAGAATACCATATCTCACGAGGAAGGAGCCACTGAGCCTAAATGACCATACCTTTGCACTCATCCCCATTACAAGCCTTAGAAAGACCTTTTTGATCTTTAGTAAGCCGAATCGAAAGTCAATTGGAAAATAAGGGCAAACCTCTGGGTAAAAACATGCATTGTGTTTCTCTTTTTGAGTGTGAGCGTTGCATCTGATTCCTGATCTTGAATTGATTAACCTCTGTGTGTGAATATGGAATCATTCTTCATGTGAGGACATTTAAATACTTTTTGTCGAGCTTGAACTTGCACAAGTAGCAAGTATTGCGAGCACAAGAATCTCTGGTATTGGTGTGTCACAACTTGAATCTTTGAGTACACAGTTGATCTGTGCATAAGTAATTTGAATCTTGTTGTGTATGTTCATGATTGAGTCTTGTGTAGCACTTTTTGAGACACCATTTTTGAATGGCTGAAGTTGAGTTTGCTTGAGGACAAGCAAAAGTTTAAGTTTGGGGTGTTGATGAGTCCACAAATTGGACTCATTTAGGGCTTTATTTTGATAAGAATAGTTTCCTCGAATGCTTATTTTGTCTAAATATCTGATGAGAACTCTTAAGTTTCAGGTATTTGAAGTTTTAGTGAAAGCATGGACACTTAGCCGCAAAATGGAACAAAAAGGCTGAAAAGAACGATGAAGCTGAAACCCGAGCATTGCCAAGCACACTTGGCGATTCGCCGAACGGATTTACTCCGCCATTTGTTCGAGTATTCGAAGCCCTGAACGAGAAGGATAAAAAGGCGATGAGAGGAACAGTCGTTGCTTCGCCGAATAGTTCCACGAAGCAGTACTATAACACCCAATGGTCCAGAACGTGAAGATGCTGAAGGCAAGCATAAAACGGCGATGAGACAAACGAAGGGCGAGTCGCCGAAGTCATTCGGCGACATCGACTAACTTCGCCGAAAAATCCGCCAGCGCTATTTTCTGAAGTCTATAAATACTGAACTTATTATTATTTTTAAGAGTCGAACTTTTATTTTAATTTCCAGAATAGAATAGTACTTCTTAGATATTTTCTTTCAAGTTTGGAGAGGTTTTTTTGGAACTTGAAGAAAGTAGTTCATCTTCCCCAAGTTGGAAGTGGGTCTTCTCTATTCTTCTTCCTTTGCTTAAATTAAGGTTTAATTTCTTATACCCATTTAATTTTACTATCAATTTAGGTGTATTTTGTTATTTCTTGATGTGTGGCTAAAAATCCCCATTCTTGGGGGGTGATTTAGCAAATATGTGTTGATATTATTGTTGGGTCTTGCTTGCTGATAGGTTAGATGTAGTTTAATGGTGATTTCACCTAGTAGTTGTGGTTTAATCTAAAGGATTTGTAGTTGCAAATACAAAGCCACTCATGTGTTTTCAGCTTGCCCGAGAGGGAGGTCGCGAAACCAAGACCACTGGACTGATGGCCTAAGGAGTGGGTCAACATGAGGTTCAGCCCGAGAGGGTGAGCCCTAGTCCCAAATCCTAACACTTAGCTCGGGAGAGTGAGTCGGGTAAGGCGTAGGCCGGTATTCATGCGGCAAATGGGTGTCCGAGAGGAACGCATTTGACACAGGGTAAGTTCCCCGAGAGGAAACTTATTTCCATTTAAAGCTTAGCCTAGTCACTATTATCTTACAAATTTCTTATCAAAAGCATGTACCCAACTATTTAGCTCAACTTGTATTGCGGTCAAACCCCAAGAACATTTCCCCATACTTGATTTTTTGTTAATTTTTGCTATTTTTACTAATTGTGACAAAACGCCCAAATTGTTATTTGACACTTTTGTGTCACCCCCTTTTATTTACTATGTTTTTACTCTTTAATATCTTTAGCTACGACTAGTTAGAGCTAAATCTTATTTTTCTATCAATTCTCAAAACCACTCCCTTGGGACACGATCCCAACCTTTAGTTGGGTTACTATACTATTGACGATCGTAGACACACATACCGTAGGTTGGTGTCGTTGGTCACTATAAGCATCAATGCCTATCTAAGACAATCTTTCTATGATGGCACAGAGGTCTGAGATACTATAAACCCGCCCTCTAGCTATGGGAGAGCTTCCATAACAATATCCTCTCAGTGTTAAGCAAAAATCCCACAGAAGAGTCATAAATCTTAACTTGAGTTATCTTTCATGGAAAACACATCAAATAGCCAATCCAAGCTAGGTTTCTTTGGAATAGCTCCAAAAACATGATTCAAAGTTAGTGTAGAAAAACATTCAACTCTAAGAATCCTTATGTGAGAAAATCCTTTCACATGCATATATTGAGTAGTATGTGAGAAATCCTTTCACAAATGCTACAACAACATATATGCTTCACTCTCAAAGCAATCTTAAATCATGTTCATCACTTTGATACAGAACTTGCATATCTTCATAAAGTCATCTTTCATAGTTCAAAACACACATTATATCATCTTAGCTTAGAAAACATGGGTAAATGCCTGAATTCATGCGGATTTATGCAATTATCTCAATTCATGCATATCAATTCATAAAACAATCAATTGAATCAACATTGAAAGGAACCCATGACATGGAAGAAAACCCTAACTTCAATGGAGATTTCAAAATTTGTAATTTAGAGAATTTAGGAACTCTATGGAGGAAAGAGCTACATATATGAAGAACATCATACCTTAGAGTTCAAAGACCACAAGCATTTTTAATTGGAGACTTGATCTTAAAATACCAATTTCACTTCTTCTTCTTCCTTAGAGAGAGAAATATATGGGAAGGATGAGCTTATTCTTCTTTTGGTAAATTGAGAGAATGAATTGAATTAGGTGATTTTGGGGGTAAAATCCTTATATAGAGCTTTGGGTAGAAGTCATAATGACATAGTATTGAATTAAAACAATTAGGAAAAGACCCAAAAGTCCATGACTTAAAGTTGTCACACTAACTCCATGGAGGCCTTCACGGCCTGTCTAACAAGTCGTGAAGAAGCTCTGCCGGACAGGCCTCATTGTACCCTCTTCACGAACGACTTAACGGTCAATGTCGAGCTACACAGGCCGTTTAGCAGTGTGTGGTTCTTGACCAGTGGCAAGGGGAAAATACCCCTTCTGAGTGGCAACTTGACGAGCCCTTGGACGGCCCGTCAACCTCACCACAGGCCATCTAGGAATCTGTGGGAGGGACAACTGCATGGCAATGTTCTGGGACATCTTCACGAGCACCCAAACAGGCCGTGGTCCCGTACATGACCCATCTAGGGCTGCATTGAGGGTTCCATGTCCAACTCTTGGGTTCACGACTTGCCGTGTTTGACCCCTTTCTAACGTTTCTAAAATCTAAGGTCTTACAACGAATCTTCCCCCACCCCTCTCCCCACATACGTACACCCACACAATATATAGTTTTCCAATATCAATTGATTTATGATTTCATTAAATTTACGATACAAGCTTTTTTTTGTAATTTATCATTAAATATAAAAAAAGAAAATTAGGTTTAGCAAAAAAATAATAATGTTCTAATATAAAAGTAAATTAACAAAAATAATTAGAACACATCCTAAAATGGAGTATAAAAAGAATAACTAGATGTTATCTCTCAAGAAGAAAAAAGAGTACAAATAGAAACGATTGATTAATTTTCACTATATCTTATCCAAATAACATTATTATTTTTTATTGATATTAGATAATTAACTTGAGTAGGTTGATTATTCTATTAAAGAATTTCTGTATTTTTTTTTCCCCATAAATATATAAAATTTGATTAGGTAAATCATTTCTCACACACATACCATATATATGAAAATAGTAATTTTTTGCGCAGTCTAAATGATTTTATTGTGTTTACGACATGCAATTTTCTAAATATCTTATTATTAAAAGTAAAAAAAAATTAAAAAGTTCATGGTTAAATACACTCCTTTTGTATATACATGAATAGTCTTTTGTATTTAGAAGCTGACACAACATGAAAACTCAAGTAATGATGGCACCTACCAACACCCATGATAGGTAAGCCAACACATAGCCCAGAACGACAGGCAGCAAGCCTAATAGGTAGAAATACTAAATCAACAAAAAATAACAGTATAATAAGAAAAATAAACAACAATTGGGAAGAAATGACATAACTATACATAATAATATATGATCAAATCCCATGACCCGGTGGAAAATGGAACATCCAAAAAAATGAGTACAAGATCAAAAATAAGAAAAATAGGTACAAACTTGTTACGATTAAAAATATAATCAAACTTATATACAAATGAAGATGGGTCAAATCAATATGCCATTAGGTGACTCTGCATCTACGAATATCCAACTGCTATGCACAAGATCAACGTTGTCGCCTTGTACTGGAATCTACATCACGAAAAGGGACTGCTGCTCCTTTTAATTGGTTTTAAGGAGGGCACTTGGGCGTTACCTATAGTTATGAAATTCATAGGAATATACACAAATATCCTTAAGAAATACTTGTTAGAGAACCCTACAGTTTGGACTTATGGACCATAGAAATTCTTACGGCCCGTAGTGGTCAACAGTAGGTCACGTTATAAAGGCCTAAAATTGGCCAACTTCCTATGATCCATTGGTTTGTCTGGTAGACCACTGGATATGAATTATAGTCACTAGAATACCCTAGCACAAAGTTGATTTGAAAGCTTTCATATCCATTGGTTTGTCCTGTAGACCACTGGATAATTGCAAAATCTGCACTTTTCCTTTACTTTTAAACTTCTCAAATTCCTGAGTTGTTAAAATAGCAATTCTTGTCAAATGTAATATGAATTGCTGATACTTATTTAGAGATAGGTCAAGCTATAAGATTTAAATAAAAGGAAGATAAAAAAAATATGTTTTATTTTGTAGAGTAACCATTTAAGTGGAGTTATTTAAAAGATTAATGATAGCCTTTTGGGATTCAAAAACTGAAAATGCTTCTGGCAAATAAAGAGGAGTAAATGAGGGAGGTGTTCTTGAGAAAATATAATTTTTACCGTTATTTTTTAACTTTATAATATATCATATAAATAGAGAAAAAATAAAAAAAATTGAGAAAATAGATAAATAAATATGAATGGTGGCGTTCAGAGGTGCCAAATGACCTAGTTTATATATATATATATAAAAAGATAAGATAACTAGAGTAAGGGTTTGTCACTTTTCCCCTTTTTGTTTCTTTTCATTTTCCTTAGTTGGCAAAAAATACGATATATGTATATACATTACAATTTTTCTTAAAATATGATCAGTCCATTTAACTTTGTATAGAGTAATGCTTCGTTGCTCTTCTCGTTATTTATAACTCTTTGCAGAAAAGTCTTAAATACCAAATTGTGAGGGCATACCCAAAAATCATTAATTTGGTATATAGTGCACCACATAGTTCTTTATAGATTAAGAGTTTATATACTTGCTAAAAATAATAAATTCAACTCATATTCCGAGATTCTACATCCTCCCCCACCTAGGATCATTTTTCCTTGAATGTTTCTTTCAGTTTACTTTTGGCTTTATACTAATCAAAGGCATCATATAATCACACAAGTACTTAAACCTCATTTTATCCATTAAGGCCCTTAAAATTTGGTTAACTCTCCGAATTTCATAAAATTTCAGCAGAGTTTCCTTTGTAAATAGGCTTATAAGAAACCTTTGAGCTAAGCATAATATATACATGTACGTTTCATAGAGTGTCAGCTAAAATACAACACTTAAGTTGTCATAAATAAGGCTCCATTTTTCCTTATAGTTGCAAAAATGGGAAAACAAATACTGAAGCTTACCTTATAGCTTATATCTTAAAGCTACATCCATTTAAGAGTCTTAAATTATATGCATAGATCATGTACCTAAATATATCAAGAAAGAGACTGAAAAATCTATTCATCATATGCATGAAGTCTATTGGGGTAGTTTTTAGCCCAAATGACATGACAAGGAAATCGAAGTGTCCATATATTGTCCGTAAAGTTGTCTTGGGAATGTCTACTTCACGAATCCTTAGCTTGTGATAACCGAAACTTATATCAATCTTTGAAAAGCCTCTATCTCCCTTTAACTGATCAAACAAATCATCTATTCGAGGAAGATGATAGGTATTCTTTTGTAACGATCGGTTTCCAGAGTTATAGAAAAGCCAACGGAGAAAAAATTTGGGCCGAAAAACTTTCTCGTTGTAACTTGAAATTTCCCAACCTAGTCCATATTTGGACGAAATCGGAGTTATTAAAGTCTAGAGGAATGTGGTATCAACTGGGTGATTTAATTATGATTTTGATTACATGAGTAGATAGGGAAGTCGTTAAGGAACCCGTACAACTTTACATAATTGAATTCGAGTGAGTAGAACTCCCGAAATTGATCTTAGCGTGAACGGGTAGTTTCTGAGTGTTGTTGGTTGAAGGCGTGTTGTGAAATGGGGGTATTGGAATTAAAATAGCTGATTGTTTCATGCAAGCCTCTTTGGCGGTGATTTCTGCCGCCACGGCGGGGCTGCTATAGCGGGGTGAGGACCGATGTGGTGGACCAGACGCAACTTAAAGTCGTAAATAAACCCCAAAAACATTTTATTTTACAATTTTCAAACTTGAGAGCTAAGGAACAAACAGAGGGGTTTTCTTGACAGTTTTCCAACATTCTTGAGGTTAAAGGTAAGATTTTCACTCCCCGAATCCGTCTTTCGATCCGTAGAACGTAATCTAATGGGTAATTAATGATGGGGAAGAGTTTGGATCTGAGAATTAGGGTGGGAAAAGCCCTAATTTGGATGCTGGGATCATGCGTATTATCTAGGGCTGATAGAATTGTTAGTAATTTAGGTAATTATTGTTTGTTTATTGATTTTCGTGTTATTATGATTTTTTGTAGACCAAGAACAAGCAGAACGAATCCGGAAAGGGAAGAATCAAGTTTCTTAGGTTTCAAGCTTGTTTCGAGGTAGGTGATGGTTGTGATTCTATGATGGTGTGGTGTATGTTCGTTCTAACTTTATTATTATACATGTATGAATGCGGATGTTGCATTGTTGATCACATTAATTTTAAATGAGGATATATGAATGATGAATGCCATGAATCATGACTTAATTGTATGACCTTGGGAATGTACTTTGTGATTGTGATTGTTGCTTGTTGAATGGATCGCGTGTTGCGTTCCGACACACTAACTTGGATCGGTTGCCACATTCCGGCATAAATATGGGTTCGATTGCCACATTTCGGCATAATCATTGGATCGGGTACCACGTTTTGGTATGCTAACAATTTGGGTTTGGGTTCCATGAGAGGACCAACGATTTGATATAATTGTGTATCTTGAGAAATGTGAAACTATACCTTATTCGTAAATGTTGATAATATTTTATATGTTCGATATGTGCATGTGATTATATTGTTGTAATGGCTTATGTTTGTTGCACTTAGTGGGATAGCCGCGTGATCCTACCAGTACACTGTGGTTGTGTACTGATACTGGACTTGTTCTTTCTTTGTTGAGTACAGGGCATCTTCAGGCGGCTATTGATAGACCTGGTTTAGAAGATCAGTGATCGCTTGGAATTTAAGGGTGAGCCAATTCTTCTGGGCTGCCATGAGTTCTCCTTTCGTCTATGTCCACATTTCGGACTTAGACTTTCTAGTTAGTTGTTAGTTTGTTAGTTTGGGGTTGTAACCCTTCTTGTTTAGACATGGTTCATTGATAGATTTTTTGGTACATTGACTTTCAGGTTCTAAGCATTACTTCCGCAATGTTAGTTGTTATTAGACTTTTGTTTGGAGTTTATATGAACTCTATTTTCTTTCCATAGTATTTAACTTGCTTCCGTAACTCTAATGCTTTAATTTTTGGATTAGCGGTTTGGTTTGGATTTTAGTAATGGTTCTCCCACCGGAGGGTTAGTGTAGGTGCCAATCACGATGGTCGGGGTCGTGACATCTTTATTGACGCTTTATTTAGCTATCTGTAATGTGTACAAATCCGCAATGTATTGTTATCTTACTTTCAAACAGTACTAGTGCACCCCAAAGTGATAGATTGGGTTGTAAAACGCCCTTATCAAGAAAGACTTTCAATTCCTCTTTTTATTTAGATTCTTCAACTCACCAGACACTATTCTATAAGGTAGAATTTATATTTGCTGAGTACCGGGATCTACACGATCAATATAAAAATTGATTTCTTTGGGACACCGAAAAACCATTAAGTTGGTAGTGTACCATGTGAACCTTTATACCTTAAGAGTTTTATACTCTCTTAAAGTAATAAACTTATTCGCACTCCGAGATGGTACAATAATGTTATTCAATTCTGGAGGTGTAAGTTGATGTCCAACAATCAACACATGTTTTATCGAAGACTGGTTTGTCACAATATATGTATGTATGATGCTACTATCAAAAAAATTAAATTGACTATGGAGATGACCCAACATAGAAAGGTGTGAATATAAAAAATTAGGGTAGAAGGGTTAGTGGATGGCCGAGTAGTCTAACAAGTTTAAGGGAAAGGGTAGGTGGTACATCTAATCTGTTAGTTTCCGCTTGATTAGTGGTGTTATTAATTATTCTATGAGTAGTGTTTTTACTTCATTTTATTAATTGTTATTTTTTGCGTAATTGGTCTTTTTTAGCTACAATTTTTAATTTTTCATCTGCTTTATTATTGCTATATTTTTTCATATGAGTCGAGGTTCTGGTTGTAATACACCATGCATTCCAACAAATATACGACTAAGTGAATTCAAAAAAAAAATTGAACTCGATATAGTAAAAGGTGGTATTTGATGTAAATTTCAAAGTGGTCAAGCGTGTATTAGTGTTACATTCTTGTAACGAAACTATGATTGGGAAAATGGTGTAAAATAAGTGAGGTGCTTTCTTGACAAAACTATGCTAGTAGGTGAAAGGTAGGTGATGCACCTACTAATAATTAGCGGACTCCATTTTAAGTGAAAAGGGCAAGTAGGTGATGCACCTATTAAAAACTTGTGGCAGAAATTAAGGAAGTGACGCACCCGCTTGCTTAAAGTAAAGGACCATATTATTTCTCTAATTTATTAAGTGAAAATGTCCAGAAGGCACCTCTAAAGGACTCAAGCTTATCACGTTTCCTTCATCACTTATTCTTGAGAAAATTACAACCAAGGAAAGCCATAAAAGCTCCAAAAGTCCTGGTCTACAGCTTCACAATTAAAATCTAAAGCAAACACTTCATGTTTCAAGTACAAGTTGGTAGAACATCTCCCATCATAAGGAATTCAAGTGAATAACCTAATTTAACATCAAGGTAAGTGAGAGAGGACAATCTAAACCTTGAAGAATCCAAGTCTTAGCAAGTGAAGTTTTAGTCCCGCAAGGTAAGCTATGAGAATTTTTATCCCTCTCTTCTTGTTGCATTTTTTGTGAAACTTTTTATGTGTTAATGAGCTGAGGAGTGTTGCCTCTATATGGTGTGAGCTTGGTAAATTTTCTGGAAGGATGTGCTAGTTGGGACAGCCATGGAGTGGAGTCCCCTTAAATTTTGATTGTGAGCTTGTTTTGAGCATCTTAAATGTGATGTTAGTTTGAACATACGGGATGTTGATCGAAAGTTGTGAGTTCATATTGCTACTTCCACATTGTGATGATTAGGACTGTCTTTGTGTATCGTAAAATAAGTGGGAGTGGCTGGATATGTGCAGAGAAGTCATGGGAACTTGTTAGAGGATAAAACATTGAAAGTATAGTGATACACCACTTAATTGAGTGTTGCATGAGCTTTCTTCCTGCCATCCCTTTGTATACGATTTTCCAAACGTTATGAAGCCTGGGGAGTTTTGGAGGACTTTATAAGAAGTTTGTATAGTATATGAAAAAATTAGAGGAGAATGGGTAGGAAGAACACCCTTGATGGGATTAATTATAGATTTACAGTCAATTATTGTTTTGGTCTGAACAAGTAGCCAAAACTTGTTAATCAGCTACTAATGCTAGTTTTATTATTTACTCCACTGTAGATAAATAATCTGAGAGGAACATGGTTAACTCAGTGTAATATCCAAAGTTGTGCAACAAGGTAGGTAAGGCTATCTGATTCCATATCTTTTGGCATGATCCATGTATCAACAAATTGAGATCTCTAAGTGATCCTCATGGTAAAAGATACAATGTGAGGGTGTACACTCTCCAATGTAGCTAATGATCTTCCTTATACTGTCCATGTTTTCAAAAGTCTGTCAAACTACTTCTATACGTGTTCATTATCCAATATTGGTGTGTTTATACTTCCAAAGTACTATTTTGACAAAGGCACTTTAAACAGTAAGCTCCATGAGTTATCTACCACTTCAATGTGGTTCATTTAGACAATAACATCCTATATTATATATGTTACAAGTATTCATATGTCTGATACACATTATGTCCACTTTTCAGTTTATATGTCCTTGCGTTGAATGTACAACCCTTATTTGGGTTTTGCAATGTGCTTAATTAGTTCATCTGTTTATGCACTCTTTAATTTGACATCACCTACTAAGCGTTTAGCTATCGTATCATCTTATACATTCCATGCATTTCTATTGGAGCAGTTTCATCTCTATAACAAATGCATGTATGCCCCCACGCAACAGGTCCAAATGTGTTTTATATGAAGCGCCTTTTAAGCAGAATCACTTGTTCACTTGCTTAATGACACATTTTCTATAGGTCCTTACTTGACACACACCTTCATGGACCATCAATATTCTTTGTTCCCAAATGAAGTTCATATGTCATATAAGTTCCTGTAGCACAATAAAGTTTCATTTGATTCATGTATCATTGTTTCTGCCTCAATTAATTTATTCACATGTCTATGTCACTGGTATATAGTCCTAAATCTTGAAAGAATTATGAACATCAAAAGAACAATCTCAATGCTTAAAAAGACAAGGTAAAGTAATCTATATAATTATGGGTGGTAGCTCAGGGATTAAATTACCTATCATGGGCCGATCCTAATTCTTGTCCTTAAGGGTGACAGCTCACGGGTGGTAATACCTAGCATGGGCCTATGACAATCTATACTATTATGAGTGGCAGCCCAGGGGCTAAAAGCTAGCATGGACCGATCCTGATTTGTATATTTATGAGGAACGCATCCCAGGGGTTAAAATTCCAAGCATGGGTAATTCTCTTTTACCACTGATTAGCTGGTCATTGTGTCACATACTACAATTTCTATAAACGACAGATGAATAATATAAAACAAAGAATACATTGTATATGAATCCACAAGTATAAGCAAAGGTGAATGTAATGTACGTGATTCCACAAATATAAGCAAAGGTGATCTCTTATCCTTATCTATAAAGAATATTTTACATTTTTACATGATTTCACTTGAGACCTTGTTTTACATATGGATACTTTTTGCCTTACATATTCAGTACATTATTTTGTACCGATGTCCCTCATTGAAAAATTGTGTTTCATGCCGCAGGTACAACTACTCAAGCTAATATAATTTGTCCAATAGAAGCACATGATACTCAACGGCCTTTAGGGAGCTCCATGTTGATTCGGGGCTTGCCGAGCCTCCAATATATTTTTGATGTTATATTATAGTTAAGGGTATGGTGGGGTCATGTCCCGACCTAATCTAAGTTTCTATCTTTTAGAGGCTTTGTAGACTAAATGTCAAAGTAAATCGTGGTTATGTCTTGTTTCTAGTAATTAAGGTGTTAACGGCCTAGCATATACATTTATTTTGAGCCTATCTATGTCGGTCTTTTATGAAGGTATTTTACCTATACTCATCAAAAAGTTATAGTTATCATAGTTGCATGTACGATAGGCACGAGTCATAAGTTGGTTCTCTTGGGCCTTTAGGGCATCGGGTGCATGTCCATCTCAATGGGACTTGGGGTGTGACACTGTTAGGAATGGTCTCTTTACCTCACAGATCTAGGAATCAAATTTTATATATCATACGCTCCCTAAATCCCATTTTTAGAATTACACTAAATATATTGTCATTGGTATTACACTCAAAAGATCTACATACCATTCTTTTACAATTAAAAAAAGTCAATTAGTATATATGTTAATAGTTCTTAATAGTATTATGGTGCTCTTTTGTTTAACCAACCTACATAAATGTAAAAAGAAAATCATTAAGTTTTAAGTTTATCTATTGTATGCATCCACAAAAACTCACTTATTTACCGTAAGAAAAACATGATTACTGATAACAAACCTCTAAGGTAGGATATCATTTGTCACTAGAGTCTAACTCTGTTTGTTTCAATTTGTTTATCTTATATTCCTTTTAAGTCTTTATAAAAGAAGACGGTCTCTTGCTTTTTTAGCAACTCTTTAATCTCTACTTCTCACATAATATTTTTAAATCCCCAAGAAAAAAAATTAATTTATTTTATGTACGTACATATCTTTAATTTAAGATAACAAGATTAAATTTTTTTAAAATAAATTCTTAAACTTTGTGACAAGTCAAAAAAGGAAAAATTAAATTGAAATGAAGGTAGTTGACAATAATTTATGCGACTATGCAAAAAAAAATGGAAACCAACATCTCATTCAGTTGATTGATCAATTATGCGATTAACTCATCATAAAATTAATCTCAAGATTACTTACCTCTTTTTCCTTAACCCTCCTACCATGCGGTTCTTTTTTGTAGTATATTTCACACAACTTGTATTGTATATGTAATGATCATAATATCTAATACCCAGCACACACAAACAGACACCAACCATATATATAAAATTTTGTTACCTAAATCCCCTCTCATTTAAACCATATATATTTAACTAGTTGGTCTGTATGTTCTGTTTAAACACTAGTTTTTGTAGATAACTTATTGTTCGATGATAAAATAAATTAAAAAGTAGGTTTCTTTTAAAGTATGAAATATTTATAATTCAAACGTTAAATTAATCAAAAACATCAAAACGTTACTTTAAGTAAAATATAACATGGTTAAATATCGACCTCCCATGTCGATATAAAGTGGAAATAGCATAATTAGTAGTAGTTATGGTGACCAAAAAATAGTTTAAGGCTCAATGGAGTTAAATATGATCAATATTAAGGGGCCAGGAGAAAAATTTGGTCAAAGAGGATAGTCTAAAGGAACTAGGTTTATTTTTTATATTTTACATAATCAAAGGCACGACTTCCAATTCAGGTGTCAACGATCGCGTGTAGTAATATAACCCAACCGAATGGATTGGGGTCGAGTCCCAAGGGAGTGGTCACAAGAATTAATAGAGAAGTAAAATCAAGTTCTAATCAATCATAGCTATAAACATTTGCGAATAAAAACATACTAAATTTAAGAGGTGACACTAATGTTAATTATCAATGGGGGGTTTTGTAATCAATTAACAACTAAAAACAAAGTAAAATTAAAGATAATCAATAGGGAGACGGGATTCTTGGGATGTGATAGGAATATGGGATAAAATATAAATTGGGTAAATGCTATTGATAGTAAATCACTGAACATTTGTAACTAGGCTAGACTTTAGTGGGGGTAAATTCTCTCGCGAGCAACTTACCCTGAATCAACTCGGTTTCTCTCGAACACCGAGTTGCCGCAATTAAGCACAACTTTCTCCTTAGCCCATTCACTCTCTAGAGCTGAATGTGTGGGAAAAGGCCTAGGATTCACTCACTCGAGCTGAACTCACGACGACCCAATAACCATCGACTATCGATTTAGTAGGCTTAGGTTTAAAACCTCTCTCTCGAGAAAGCCAAAAACACTAAGATGAAATCGTATTTACAACTACAATCCCATTAAGTTCAAACACAAATACTAAGCGAAATCACATTTAAACAGCAAATAGACTAACAATAAGCAATACCCAGCAGGAAATTTAACCCAAATTCACAAAATCACATCCCAAGAATTAGGGTTTTAGTTAGACATAGAAAGAGGGAAGATATTGATACCTAATCAAATTAATATCAACTGGGTATGATTTATATTCACTTCAAACGAGTCTAGAATGAAGAATCTCCAACACCCACTTCCAATTTCTTGGATTTGAAAGTCTTCAAATCTTCAAGCTCAAGAACAATGTATCCCAAAAACTCTAAGAACTAAAAGCTGGAAATATTCTAAGTCTCAAAATTCTCTACAAAAATTGATTGATTACTCTTAAGCTACAAAATTAAATGAGTATTTATAGTTTTTGAAAATTTGTGTTGCGAAGGATCACTCGGCGCAGTTAGTCGGTATCCCCGATGCACTCGACCATCCGCCCTTTGGTCTAGTTCATCACCTTTTAGCTTTTGCCTTCAACATCTTCACGTTTTGAATCATTGGACGATATAGAACTGCTCTGCGGAACTACTCAGTGATGTGCCGACTACTCCTTTTCCTCGGAGACTTGATCTTTTCCTTCAAGGCTCAACACACTGGAACATTAGGCGAGATTTGAGGCCTTTCGGCGACTCGCCTAATCGATTAGGCGATCTTCAGGCCGTCTTTTCTTTCTTCTTTCAGCCACTTTGTTCCTTTTTGCTCGATAGCGTCCATGCTTTGTCTCTCAAGTCAAATACCTGAAACTTAAGGATTTACATCAGATATTGAGACAGAAAATGCATTTGAGGACACAAATTCAATCAAAATATAGCCCTAAATGAGTCCAAATTGTGGACTCATCAACTTAAACTTTTGCCTGTCCTCAAGTAAAACTCAAGTTCAACAGTTCAAAAAGGATGTCTCAAACAGTGCTACACAAGACTCAATCTTGAATGTACACACAAGACTCAACTTAGTCATGCAAGGATCAATTGTGTACTCAAACACTCAAGTTGTGACACACCATTACCAAAGATTCTCAAGCTCACAATACTTGCTTCAAATGCAAGTTCAAGCTCAACTAAGGTATTCAAGTTCACACAAAGAATGATTCCATGTTCACACACAATGGTTCAATCATTTAAATCTCTGGAATCAAATGCAACGCTCACACTCACAAAGAACAACACTATGCATGCTTTCACCCTTAGGTTTGCCCATATTTTCCAATTGACAATTGTTTCAGTTCACTCAAGATCAAAAAGGTATTTTCAAGGCTTGTAATGGGCTTAAGTGCAAAGGTATGGTCATTTAGGTTCAGTGACTTTTATCTTCATGAAATGTGGTATTCACAACACTTTCTTTCCTCTTTCATCATTTTCTTTAGTGCTCTTAAATCATCCCATGGATTGTTAGGAAACCCCATTCCTTTTGTACTTTATTCCACAACTTTTTCTTTTTCATTCTTTTCTTCTCTTTTTCTCTCTTTTTTATTGTTTTTTTATGGAGGGGTTCCATTTTTCTCAATACCATGGGTTAAAGGAGACTTTCCTTGCACTTCTTGACTTGCCCTTTTCTTTTCACCACACCCCCAACTTAGGCTTTTGGCCTAAGTTGGCTATTCAATCAACCACAAATCAAGAGGATTATAGGTATTGCATTAAGAGAGGTCATGTTTTCATCAAGTTTCTTCCAAAGAAAGGTAAGGCTCAAGGGGTGTTCAAAAGAGGTTCACAAGCACTCACAAGGTAGGCCACAAAAGAGGTATCTGTTAAATTGGCTGACACTATTCGAAGTTGCCTAAGATCATATCAAGAGATAGCCTTACTTAGTCGACCAGACTAATGGGGCAAATTCTAGGTGTTATGATGCATGGTTCACAGTAAGCTCATCACACAAGGCATCGACACCAAAGTCAGACAAGACTCCATACTTTCGCTAGTGTGCAATGTTCATCACAAGAGACTCAATTCGATAATTGGCTAGTCACAACGAGATGCAAAGAGTTCACATATTCTCTATGCAACTTAAATTGGCCTCATTGTAGTCGCACATTCATGTTTGTTCGATTATGAGTACTATTTGAGTCATCAATATTGCTCAAAACCGAGACTCAAATTTGCAAGAGAACAACCACATTCAACACTTACAAGAGGTGGCAAAAAACTTTCGAAAGACAAAAATCATTTACAATTAAAAACAAGGAGCCACAAGGTCAAATCGTCCACAAGAAACAGTATAACACAAATTTAGCACAAAGCCCAAATAGATAAACAAAACATCAATCACATCAATATTAACACAAAATGTGGGCTCACCCCCACCACAAATAAAAATCATTTGTCCTTAAATAGAAACAAGCTAAAAATATCCATAAGTCAAAAGAAATAAAAAACAAAGAGGGAGAGGTAAAGAGGGATCATATCTAAGTAGTCACTCTATCTGTCTAGGCATTAGTGCCCGGTGTATCGGTCTGGACTAGGGTCTCGGTATCCGGAGTCACCTCAGAAGAGCCAGCTCTACTAGAGACAGCCATGGAGGTCTCTGCTAGTGATGTCTGCACAACCGTCCCTGCAAGATCTGGCAAATCTCTGAATATGTTCTCCTCATGTACCCCAATCTGCTCCTCATTGATTTCCGCGTCCGACTCCTCAACTGCAGGTTAATCCCGGTATGCATCGCCAGTAGTATCCGGAGGAATCCCTAAGGTCTCAGGAGCATCCACATCATCTGCAGCCTGAATTAATGAAGTGAAGTTGGTAGACTTCAAATAGTCTACAGCCTTCCTCAAATCTTTTACCTTAGCTTTCAAAGTCGGAACCTCGGAGGTCACCCCCTATCTGCTCTCACAAGACTCAACTCTCGTAGTGAGAGTGTCAATAGAAGTCTTTAGAGGGGTCAGCGCAGCTATAATCACATCCTCAATCATTAATGGAACATCTCTCTCCAGTCTGGTAACTCTCAGATTAGCTGACTGCACAAGATGCCCCATCTTCAGGATCATTACCTGAGTGATCTTGATCTACTTGGAGGAAGAGGATGTACCTCGGGCATGTGAGTCGGAAGAAGGAGCAAAAGTACCTGAAGGCCGGAGTAGGCAAAGACCCCTATGCAGGTATAGAGTCGACATCCACATCTGAAGAAGTATCTGTCAGGGTAGCTCTCCTCCTGTCAGCTTCCTCTCTAGTGTACTCGGCCTCAATACGCCGGATATCAGTAGAGGAGGAAGGGGTGATCTCAACATCCCTCATATCATCTAAAGGAATTCCTGCTTGCCGGCATAGTTTTGTGATCAGTACTGGGAATGACAGTGAGGTCTGACTCTGCTTGGCCCTCATGGCCACCTCTTTCTCAAAAATAAGCCCCATATTAATGCTCTTCCTAGATATAATCGATCCCAAATAAGCTGCCTTAGGAAGACCAAGAACAAACTCATTTTCAGAGGGCATGATGGAGTTGCTGATAAATCCAAACCAATAACGTGTAGCGACACTTAAGTCCCTTTTTTCAGTTGGGACTCCCTCCTCGATCCACATCGGGGTGGTTTCTGAGGGGTGTCATCCAACCGTTTAGTTCATCCAATGAAGTTGTAGTGGTAGTTAGGTTGGGGTAGTCAAAGTCCTGCCCTCTGTCAAGCAAAGATGTTATGTACTCGCTATTGCATTGAACTTCCTTTCCCTAAACCATGACCGACTTAGCTGGTCTGAACTCACTCGCCTTCTTTTTACTCTTTGGGACCAGCTCACCATATGCCGTATAGAATTCCCAGACCAATGAAGGAATATAAGGGCCTCGAGGCCTGGTGAACTGCCCAAATCTATGAAAGTTAAGGGTGTCTCTTACATTGGAATACTTGCCTGAAAGGCCTTATGTCGATAAAATCATTTCCTCGAGAATATTTCATAGCCCATCTCCTTTCAATCTGTTCAAAAGCCTGGGGGGAGGAACGACAGGGAGTACAGGGGGTGCCTGAGATGGCACTTATTTTGTTGCAGGAGGAGTGGTAATTGAGGGAACTCTGGTGGATGTGGGGTGAGATCTAGCCCGGAGCTCATCCCTTCGGGAAATTAGATGCTGCTCGTCTTTAGGCTCAGACAAATCAGTACGGGTGTCAACAACCACTCTCTTAGATGTGTGCTTCTTTCTTTTGCCTTTCTCTCCCGGTGTGAGTTCGTGCCTTCTCTTCTTTAGAGGATTTGATCCCCCTTCGTTTATAAAAATGCCCCGTGCTTTCTTCTTGGGTGGCCTATCTAGATTTGTTTGCACCATATTTGCAAAACATTAGAGAAAAGTTTGTAAATATTCACATCAAAGCACAAAAATTTAACTCCAAAAAGATTCACTAATCAATTCGGCGGGTCACCGAATCTCTTTGGAGATCTAAATCGGGCTCACCAAAGCGATGGGCTCAAAATTCTTAGCAAGTCGGCGATGGAAGGGCCCTTTCAGCGAATTGCCGACTACTTTCGGTGAGCAAGGGTTTGTCCACCGAAAGTTTCAGTGCAATGAGGGTTCATGGGCACGACAAAGTGCAATAAAGAAGACTTTTGGCGAGTCGCCGAGTGCTTTCGGCAACCTCAGGCTTCTCGCCAAAAGTTATAGAATCAATCATCAAATAATGCATGAAATTAAAGGCGAGATGGGGACATTAGGCGAACCGCCGAGTGTTTCGGCGAGTTTGACCCAGCTCGCCAAATGGCCCAACGTGCCTATTTTCAATCCAACTTCTCGAATCTAACTCCTAAACCCTCGAAAATAGAATCAAAGCATGCATTAGTTATATTAAGTTCAAACCCGTAACACCCATCACCCTAGGATACTCAAATTTCTCCCGATTTTGCCAAATTTGGCCATTTGACGACTTTTGCCCTTAAGAATGGTGTTACCCACTCTATCATTGTGCAATTTATGCCATTTAGCACAAATACGGGCTACTCAGACTTCATCCAACCAATCTAACCAACATGCAAGCACACCCCCATAAACTTTAACTCAGTTAAAGGCACAAATTTACGGGCATTCGACGATCAAAATAATATGGGCAAGATTATCAAATTAAATTCAGCATTCAAAAATTCTAATCCTATCAGAGAGGCCCAGCATACGAAAATACGATATGATCATTGCAAATGAGTACCCAATTTTTGAAAGTAAACTCGAGGTTAGGAAAACCAGCCTTTTATGCAGATTAAAGAATTTTGAAATGTTAGGCGGCAATGAAATTCCAATTCCGAGAACTAATCAACAGTAAAAATACTTATGGAATGTAAAAATATTGATAATACTAATTTGGTGTGAGTTTGCGAAGTTTGAAAGCGAGGGAAAGTGAAGATTTTGAAACTTCAAAACTTTTGGCCCTTGATAACCGTCTAGTTCGCGTCCATTCGGCGATGTTAGTTGCACTCGCCAATCCACTCGACGACACGTCGAGTGGTCACTTACCCCGCCAACTCTTTACAGGACGTTCAGTTACTTGGGGGTTCAAACGACGGGAAACATCGGGATCGCCGACCTTGTCGGCGAGTCGCCAAGTTGCTTTTGTGCTTGCCAAGTTTTACAAGATCCAAGTTATAATTGTGTAGAGCCAAACGACGGATAAAATTAGGTGCGCCGACCTCTTCGGCGACGTGCCAATCTCTTCAGCGACGCACCAACCTCTTCGGCAATGCGCCGACCTCTTCGGCTCACCAACCTGTACTTTTCAAACACTTTCCACACTCAAACCTGCACAATCAACACACCATTATTCTAAACTAGGCATAAAGTTGTATAACCTTGGGTTCCCTTCCAAGAAGCGCCTTAGTTATAATTGTGGCACGACTTCCCCACTCAGTCTTGATTTGTGGGGTGAAGCCGAGACAACACATGATCCATTTGGGTCTTTAGGAGCTGAGTAGATATGAAATGGGAAGCACTTATCTCATTCAGCATTAAGACATAATCTTCTATTTCATTCAACACCTTCTCGTGACTTTCTACTTTGTGAAGAAGGAGTGAGAGTATCTTCGCTATTTGTTCACCCTCATTTACACTGGGTTTAATGTTCTCACAAAGGGGGATGTATCGGTCTTTGTTTTTGTCCAACGCTTCCAATTCCACAATTTTTTTGGTCACTAGATCTAGCTGAGTCAACAGTGTGGCCAAAATATGTTCCTTCTCAGTCTCTTTGTTTGTCATGGCCAGGTTATCAAGGAGCTGGGCTGCTATTCCATAGTGGAGTCGTGAGACACCCCCCGAAAATTTTTGGTTAGCCATTCTTTTATTTTCTGGGCCAAGACTTTTGTAGAAGCAGTCCAATAGCACGTTTTCTGAGATTCCATGAGTTGGGTGTTGGAGGAAGATTGACTTAATTTTCAGCCACAACTCATGGATTAACTCCCTCTTCAATTGTCTGAAACATAGGATGCTATCTCTAAGAAAGATCATTCTCAGAGGAGATGAATACGGTTGGTCACCATTCCTATCAGACATGCCCCACTATCCTACTCAAAACAAACAAGCAAAACAAAACTGAAGATTAAGCAAGTAGAACTATAACTAAAAAGAACGAAATACAACTTAACAAAAAATTCTCAACTAACACCACTCCCCGGCAGCGGCGCCATTTTGATGTTTGTCGTAATCAATGACACGACTTCCAATTCAAGTGTCAGTGATCGCGTGCAGTAATATAACCCAACCGAATGGGTTGGGGTCGAGTCCCAAGGGAGTAGTTGCAAGAATTAATAGAGAAGTAAAATCAAGTTCTAATCAATCATAGCTATAAACATTAACGAATAAAAACATACTAAATTTAAGAGGTGACATGAATGTCAATTATCAATAAGGGGTTTTGTAATCAATTAACAACTAAAAAAAGCAAGAATAATGATAATCAAAAGGGAGACGGGATTCTTGGGATGTGATAGGAATATGGGATAAAATATACTATTGGCTAAATGCTATTGATAGTAGATCGCTGAACATTTGTAACTAGGCTAGACTTTAGTGGGGATAAATTCTCTCTCGAGCAACTTACCCCAAATCAACTCGGTTTCTCTCGAACACCGAGTTGCCGCAATTAAGCACTTCCTTCGCCTTAGCCCATTCACTCTCTCGAGCTGAATGTGTGAGAAAAGGCCTAGGATTCACTCTCTCGAGCTGAGCTAACGACGACCCAATAACCACCAGCTATCGATTTAGTAGTCTTAGTTTAAAAACCTCTCTGTCGAGCAAGCCAGAAATACTAAGATGAAATCGTATTTGCAACTACAATACCATTAAGTTCAAACACAACTACTAAATGAAATCACATTTAAACAGCAAATAGACTAACAATAAGCAATACTCAACAAGAAATTTAACCCATATTCACAAAATCACACCCCAAGAATTGGGCTTTTAGCTAGACATAGAAAAAGGGAAGAAAATGATACCAAATCAAATTAACATTAACTGGGTATGATTTATAATCACTTCAAACGAGTCTAGAATGAAGAATCTCCAACACCCACTTCCAATTTCTTGGAGTTGGAAGTCTTTAAATCTTCAAGCTCAAGAACAATGTCTCCCAAAAACTGTAAGAACTAAAAACTGGAAATATTCTATGTCTCAAAACTCTCTAAAAAAAATTGATTGATTCCTCCTAAGCTACATAAATAAATGAGTATTTATAGTATTCAAAAATTTGTAAGACAAAGGATCACTCGATGCAATTAGTCGGGATCGCCGATGCACTCGGCGATCCGCCCTTTGGTCTGGTTCATCACCTTTAAGCTTTTGACTTCAACATCTTTGCGTTTTGAATCATTGGGCGATATAGAATTGCTTCACGAAACTAATCGGCGATGCGTAGACTTGATCTTTTCCTTCAGGGCTCAGCACACTGAAAAATTAGGTGAGATTTAAGGCCTTTCAACGACTAGCTCGCCTAATGTATTAGGCGATCTTCAGGCCGTCTTTTCTTCCTTCTTTCAGCCACTTCGTTCCTTTTTGCTAGATAGCGTGCATCCTTTGTCTCTCTAGTCAAATACCTAAAACTTAAGGATTTACATCAGATATTGAGACAAAAAATGTATTTGAGGACACTAATTATAGCCCTAAATGAGTCCAAACTGTGGATTCATCAATTTTCCAAGCCAATCTATATCTAGAATTTCTGCTTGAATCACATTTATTGGAAAGTTCTAGACAATAACCATACACCAAAATTATTAAAAACCTCAGCACACAAGTAATTATAAACCAACATGGTCGCAATCAACTCTCAAAATCAATTGAACTAAATAACTTTTGAAAACCTACAAAAGGTTAATGAACACCCGCTTGTAAATCACAAAATCAAATGAAAATTGTACGATTCATGACAGGTGATTGCTTTTGAATTTCTCCTTCTCCCTATTATCAAAATAGTTTTCATCATCATTTGCCAATATTCAATTAATTGCTCAAAGATTATTGAGAGAACGAGGCCCCACTAGGGCACTAACCAGAAGTCGCAAGATAGGTAGTAAAATAATAGGAAATGTAGGACCAACAAAACTAAAAGCAATAGAGTAACATCAAAAGATTAAGCACGACAAAAGCACATATTAAAACATTAAAGCATAACACCATCATTCAAACTATTATACAAGTTTAACTAGGCACTAGCATAAAACCATATCTCATCATACATAAATAAAGAAAACCTCCCAAACTATGAAAGAAAGTAATGTCCCTAAATCTTGATGAGAAAGATAGAAGCACTCCCTTGAATCTACATGCACGCTTGTTGTCTTGGGGCAATATAAGGATGATCTTGGTCAATCACAAGTTCATTTACGGATGGAATCGTTGGGTCAATGGGTAGGTCAAGTCAGCCAGATGGGGAGACCACTTGCCACCTGTCTGGAAGAGTTGAAACATAATGGTAGGAGAAATGAGGTAGAGCTCCAATAGGGTTGATTTCTGTTGGTGTAATTCTTTGTGGTGTTGCTAAATTTCTAGGAGGCTGATGTGCTCTAATTGCCCCTGATTCAGAAGAAACAAAAAACTCATTCAATTAGAATTAACACAAGTAACCAATGAATCGGGTTCAACCCGAACTAGTTCATCCAAATTCAAATCCTTTTCTTTCTGTTCTTCTTCAACTTCAATTTTTAGTGATGAAAAATAAACATTCTTATTTGCAAATTCTTCGGTTCTTGGAGTTTCATGATTAGGTGATGCTAGTGGATTCTCCTCAATACTTTTCTCCATCGAGATGTAACAAACAACTAAAAAAATAGACAGAAATCAAGAATGGAGGTATTAGAAATCAGAGAGGCGGAATTATAAAATATTAGCTCAAGGAAAGAAATATCTAGGGTAGGTTTGATATAGAAAGTGGATCACCATATTTCGGGCTATCCAAACATTTTTTTGATTTGGGCCATACTGGCCCAATTTTGGGTCTTGCATTTTTGGAGTTTACATGAATCAAATGAGCCATGAGTTCAAATTTAATTTACAAAAAAAGGGTATGACAAATCAAGGCTTATGAATGGTTTTCGGTAGATTAAACTTTATGAAAATAAAACTGAATTAAAAGGTAAAAAACATGATTTTATAGATTTTTAAGAAAAGGATATTATTTGAAATAATGAGAAAAACAAAAAATACAAAAACGTTTTTTTGTTCTTTTCAGATGGAATCAAGAAAATAATTGTGTCGTTCTTTGAGGAGATTTGAACGACGAAGGAATTAGAATATTTGAGTTGATGAGTTGAATGGTTTTTTTTTTTTTTTTTTGGAGTTTTGCAGAGGATTTCACGTGTAGGAAAATTTTGAAATGGGTGGAAAATATGTTAATGCTTCGGGGTGAGGTGAGGTGAGGAAGTTGGGGTGTAAATTTGCCAACTATAAAAGTGATGAAATTTAAAATATTATCTAAATTAGTATATTATCTAAATTCTAAGATATAATAGTTACTCAACTATATATAATTATCAAGTAAAGTTATATTTATTCGTTTTGTAATATGAAGGTAACTCAACATTGATTATATATCTTTAGAAGTCACCTTATTAATATTTGAAGGAGAATAATACAAAATGGATTTTTATTTAGTTTATAAGATCCTTTTACTTTTCCTTTTTTTTCCAATTTACATTGCACTAATAAATAACTAAACCTAACCCTAACTCGTGATTTAACTTATCCATATTCTCTCGGATAAAAATCATGAACGAAACCTTAATTTTTGCTCTCACCAAAACTTATGTCACACATGTACTTATTTGATGTAAATATCGGTGAATACATTTACCACATGTATCACTTCTTAATTTATTGTCTCTCTCTACGTAGAATCTCCATTTGATCTAACACACTAAATTCTATTATATAGATGCACTTATATATATGAATCAATATTTTCTCTCTTTAATATTACTTTTAATTTTTTTATTCATTAAACTAAATAATACTCCAAATAAAATTTACAAGCTCTTGCAAATTTTTATTTATTTTGGTTATGACTAGGATTGATTTAGACTGTGGTTTATTGTTATGTGGATTGAAAAAAAAGATAAAAAGTTCATGTGAACTCCCTGCATGATTGAGAATTAAGATCTCACAATCGTTCAGTAGATCGCCAGACAACCTCTATCGCTGACTTTTCCTCTAGCTTAGGGGAATTTTGATTCCAATTCATCGGGCCGCAGCATGACCTCCTAAAGTTTATAGGTGAATCACCAAAAATCCATGTTCATCGCCAAATTTTCTAGTATGTCACCTAATTGTTCCCCTAATTAGGCGAACTGAGTCGGGTCCGCCCAACCACATCGATGTATCACCTAGTTGGGAGTACAGTCTGTTGAATTGGATAGTGTTTACCTAAAGTTGAGCTGCCCATTGGGCGAGCTCGCTGGTGCTTCACTTAGGTGATATTATGCCGTAATTTTACTATCTTTAGAAAAATCACTTTTGAAATGTTTTAAGTATAAAACAATATTGAAAAATACTTAGAAAAGAGTCGCCACTTATTTTTTAAAAAAATTAAAAAAACCTAACTTAAAAAGACTTTAACAGATTAAGTCTTTATAAATTTAGAGAAAATGGGTAAGATGTTCTCATTTAAACTTCAAAAAGGTTTTTAAAGCATTTGAAGTGTCTACTAACATGCGGTTATCCTATGACTTGGTTAAATATTTGACTAGTTTTTGAAAAAATGATTTAACATAAAAACAATAATATATAATATTTGATTAACTTTGAGAAAATAATTAAAGATATTTCATATTTATTTATTTTATTTTTTAGAGAAAGGGACCTAAAAGGAAACATTTGAATTGAAATGGAAGTGATTAGAATATTAGTAGAAACTATAATGATTAGAATTTTAGCAGAAACTAAAGTGACTAGAATTTTAACAGAAACTAGATCAACCGAAACAGAAATTGCATGTTTCCTGGATCTGGTGCCAGTACCAATGGAGCCACAAACGACCCATGGTCTGACCTACAGTTTGCAGGTAGGCTTGTGGTTGGCCAGTCCATGTTCTTCCAAAATTTCAAGGTTTTAGTATTTTCATACGGTTCACAAGGATGGGCCATTGTAGTCAATGGATTATGATTTTCTTCCATGTCATGGATTCCTTTCAATGTTGATCCAATTGATTGTTTTATGACCTTTTAATGCATGAATTGAAGTAATTGCATGCTTTTTATGAAGAATCCCCGTGAACCCTTGCATAATCCATGTTTTCTAAACTTTGATGCTATAATGCAGGTCTTGAACTATGAAACATGATTTTACGAAGATATGCATCTTTTTATGAAAGTGATGATTATGACTCAAGAAAGCTTATAAATTAAGGTATTTATATGTTTGATGAAGCTTGGCCACATGACATGAAGGACATCTAGAATTGCGCTCAATGTTTTTTGGGCTATTTTTGCACATTAGGTCTTGATTAGTATTGTATCCAGATATGACATCAATGATCATAGATGTTACACCCTAGAAAATTTTTGAGCTAAGACTCGAACCATTATTCGTCGAGAGTAGGATTTTACCGAGGAATTTAAATTTTCGGAAGTGTTAAGGTCGCTAGATGTAGCCCCTTGAGTTCCAAAAAGAAATAAAGGGACTTCCTTCAAGTCATTCCTATGTTCTTTTAAGTTTTGGGTCAACTTCAAACGACCACAACTTTTAGCATAGGATGAGTTAGGAGACCCATAAGATATCAAATGAAAGGTCTTGAAATCCTTCCCAACGCTATCGAGTTTGCCGATTTTCGAGCTCATATGAGAGAGATATGACTAGTTGAAGTTGGGCTGTCCAAATAAGGAAAGTTACCCAAAATTATGAAGGGTATTTTGGTCTTTTCCTTACCCAATCAGCTTAAAACTAATTTTAGTAATATTTTAGGGACAAATATGATTTGGGTCAGTTTTCATAACTCAAAATGCACTTAGGGTTTTAGAAGAGAGTTCATTCAAGTCATTCTTAAGTTCTTTTAAGTTTTGATGTAAGATTGAACTTTGGTCAACTTCAAACGCCCATATCTCTTAGAATATAAAAAGTTATGTAGCCCATAGCCTACCAAACTAAAGGTATTTGAATCTACTTTCCAACTCCACCAATTTCGCGCCAATCGCTTTTCTGAATTAAAAGTTATGACTTCTTTAGTAATGGATACAGTGCATTGACGAATTAGCCGACGGGAAAACATTAAAGAAGGTCGTTTTAGTATTTTAACCTCCAAAAAAACCCTAAAGGAATTTCTTGACTAATAAAAGGCTAAAAAAAACAGATTTTAATATTTTTAATCCATCATTCTCTTCTCTCTAAAACCCTAAGGAAAAATCAAAGTAGACGATTTCATTCAAGATTCATTTAGTCTTTTTCAAGATTCTTCTTCAAGGTAAGTCTCTCTTCAAAAATTTCATTCTTTTCAACTCAAATTACTCCATAGAATTATGAATCACTAATGAAAATCATAATTTTTGGTCATAGAGATTTCAAGAAACTAATTCAAGAATCTCAAAAAGGTTTTCTTGATTGTTTACCTTCAAGCTAGGGTTTCAAGGCTTCTAATGAAGTTCTTCTTCAAGATTCTTCAAGAATCTTGTTCTTCCAGGTATCTATCTCTATCATAGTGTTGGAGTAGTTCATCCTCTTGCCCTACATCTACTTTCAGATCAGTGAAAGAGTCATTTAGGATTCTTTCCTTAGATTTGAGTTTTTTTTTAGTTAGCATGATTTTGAGTTCTTGAATTCCTAATTCTTTTGAAAATCTCTTCCTAAGTATTGAGTTTTTATCTTGTTATTGAGATCTTTGAGTTTATTTGTTCTTGCCTATAATTCAGCATGAACCCTATTTTGAGTTATAAATCTTGTGAAGTTTTTCAAAGCCAACACTTGAGTTTTAAACTGAGTTTTTGAGGAAGTAAAGATGAGATTTGAGAAAAAGTTTAAAGGTTCTATTTCATAAAGACTCAAGAGTTTATAATGTTATTTCATTCATATATATACATATACATATGTACTTACGTTAATTATTGGACTTGAAAGATAAGTTCAAAAGTGCATGCTTTCAAGAAGGTAAACATGTCTCATGTTTTGAAAAGTATTTCAAGTAATGTTAGAAGTCCATTCTTCGTCATAGGTAAATTCAGCACAAAGTTAATATTAATTGTTTTTTCATTAGTATCGAGCACCGAGTTGGGTTAGAGTATTTTATTATTCGGAAGTCCCATAGAACTACGTATCCAACGTAGGATAGGATATCATTGATTCTTTATGCGACTCCTCATTTCCTCTCAGAAGGCCAATCAGATCGATCCATAGTCACAAAATTATCCTATACCCCTGGCAAGGTATATGATGGGACCTTGCAACATGCGGCGAGACATTGTATCATTGCTAGGCTTATAGTAATTATTGTCGGTTAGAGAAACTCCCCACAAGTAAATTATTTTAATTTCATGTTGCTTTCATTGAATATTTTATTGTAAAGCATAAATGGTTTTCACTTCATGTTCATGTATTGATTCAGTTGAGTTACTTTCAGTCATTCAGTTTAGTTACTAGTTTACCCAGCCATATTACATACTTGTACATTCCATGTACTGATATCATTCGACCCGCATCATTTTATGATGCTGATATAGGTGTTCATGATTATCAATAGGCGCTTTGTTGAGATCACTCTACACTCCAGTTAGCTTTGGTGATCTTCCTTGTATCTGAGAGGACTTCACAGTTACTTTCCAGTTAATAGTTTTGAGGGGTCGTGGGTCTTGTCCCGACATCCTTTCTTAATAGTAGAGGCTTCATAGATTGACAGTTTTGGAGAGTCTTTCAGTTTCAGATATTTTATTTAAAACTTATATTTCATACTCAGTATATTCAATTCAGTTTTGAGATTCAATAAACTGTTTTTAAATTTTTCCCTCAATTTGATGCTTATGTATGCTCAAGTTAGTCTTCCGCTTGTAGTCTGCTAGGATGAGGGTTCGCTTGGAGACCAACAATGGTTCTTGAGGGTCGGCCACGTCCAAGGTTTAGGATCGGGTCGTGACAATAGATCACACTTTCAAAATTATTTCCATTAGTAGTAGGGTATTTCTAGCATGAAGTGAATGTCTATGGGCCTTAAAGCTATTATGAAAAGATAATGGATGGTGAAAGGTTTGGTCACACATGATCTACGGAGCTATCCTATGATAAGACAACCGGCGACTACCCATGTCTCCTAAATATAAGACAAGTTAAGAATAATAACTATTCCGTGGGATTTATTCTTAGCACTGAGAGGATATTGAGATGGAAGCTCTCCTATAGCTAGAGCTTGGGTTTCAAGTTGAAATCTTTTTATCCCATACCTATGTACCCCATAGGATGATGGTATTAAGATAGACATTAGCTAGTTGATCCACGTAAGTTAGAATTTCATGGTTCTACCTTGGCAAGTACGACACTGTCTTTTCAATGTGAGAGGAGTACACCGAATTCTATGTTATAGTTCACATGGTCTCTCTATTGGTTGAGGCTACTTCCCACAATAATAATGAACTAAGGTTACTTTAAGAAGTATTTCACGTATGTTCACATATGATTTTACCTGCATTGACAATGATTACAATTTATGTTTTCTAACGCTCTTATCTTATGTTTTGACTTGGTATTTGCATATCATGAAAAGTATTTTTATCATGATTTCTTAACTATTATGATTTTTTATCATACTTGGGTACACTTTTGTACTAACACATACTCTTGCACATTGTTTCACTAATGTGGGGTCCGACGCTCCTATTCCACATCTTCGTGGCAAGGGATCAGTTAGTAGATACCGAAGATTGGTGACTTCTCATGTTCTAAGGATCAAACTTTATTGCTTATTGTCTTTATATTTTTAAAGATTGTGATTTATGGGTTATGTCCTGATCACTCTTGATGTAATAGATTGCTTTTGAGACTATGTAAGCATCTGCTTCGTTTTGATGAAAATCTTTTATGATATAAACTGTCTTTTAAAGTCGTTAGATTCTATTATCTTGTTTATGTATTCTAAGTGGCTTGTGTAGGGCCTCTCAGGGTCTTATACGCTAGGTCAGATCGAGGGTATACTTTGGGTCGTGAAAGAGGTACCAAACCTTGTGAAAATATTCCTCTTGAAAATCTTTGTAACACTTCTTCGTTCGTTATTTGGTAATGCTATTGCCTCCACCCATTTAAATGCATAGTAAACATCCACAAGAATGTATTTATTACCGAATGAGCTAAGAAAAGGAACAATGAAATCGATCTCCCATATATCAAATAACTCAATTTCAAGTTTTTTGACAGTGGTAGTTCTTTTCTCATAGAGACGCTCCTTTGCATTTGACATTGAACAGAATATTTGCAAATATTATGAGCATCCCTTAACATAGTGGGACAATAATAGTCATATTGTCACACCTTAGAGGCTGTACGAATTCCCCATGACGTCCACCTGCAGGTGAAGATTTATATGTTTCTAATATTTCTTGCCCCTCCATTACTAGCACACAACGTCGAATTATATTATCAACACACTCCCTAAAGAGGAATGGTTCATCCCGTAAATACCTTTTCACATCAAATACAATTTTTTTCTTGATGGCCACTCGAATCATCAGGTAACAACACACAGACAATAAAATTTGCAAAATCAGCATACTGAGGAACTGAGGGTGTAGAAATTAACTTTATCGATTCATCAGGGGGAGCATCATCAATATCCTTGTCTTCATTCACTCTAGCATCCCCTTCAGAGCCTTAATAAGTAGTAAACCACTTGGTTTTCATACCCCTTTCTATCATTCACTTCAAAGATTAGTCTTAGTTTTGCCTCTTTCTTTGCCATTAAGTAAAGTAGAGCCACATGATCAGTATGCACGATA
The DNA here is from genome assembly GCF_000226075.1 of Solanum tuberosum. Lineage (NCBI taxonomy): Eukaryota > Viridiplantae > Streptophyta > Magnoliopsida > Solanales > Solanaceae > Solanum > Solanum tuberosum. The sequence continues at coordinate 3,527,833 of NW_006238928.1, forward strand.
ACTTTTGTACCCAGTAAGTAGGCTCTAAACTGCTAAAACACATACACAAGATCCAACAACTCCTTCTCAGTCACGGTATATTTCTTTTGAGCACTATTCAAGGTTTTTCTAGCTTAGTAAATAGAATGAAATAACTTATTTTTGTATTTCCGAAGAACACCTCAAAGTGCCAAGCCACTAGCGTCGCACATCATTTCAAAAGGGAGATTCCAATTGGGTTGTATTATGATAACGGTAGAGATGAGTTTCTCCTTCAAAATCATTAATGCTTCCAAACATGCATTATAAAAAATAAATGTGCTTCTTTTTTTAAGAAGCTTGCGCAATGGTATAGAAATCTTCAAAAGTCTTTAATGAACAACCTATAGTACCCGACATGACCAAGGAAAATTCTTAGGATTGATGATCTATTTGACACACTTTACGGTTTTGCATTGTTTTCAAAGATTGATTTGAGGTCTGATTAACATTATCTATGGATTAGGGCAGCCGACATCCTTAAGACCACATTTATGACTCCATTAGCCATTATGAATTTGTAGTGATATCTTTTGGGTTGACTAATACGTCTGCTGCTTTTATGGACTTGATGACGTATGTGTTCCAACTGTATAATGATATGTTCATCATTGTGTTTATGAATGACATTGTGGTATACTCACGGAGCATGACTAATCTTTAACAGTATCCAAGGATTGTGCTCTAGACTTTTAAAGGTTAGCAGCTTTATGCGAAATTCTAAAAGTATGAGTTCTTTCTAAGTTTGTAGCATTTTTGGGCACGTTGTGTCTAAGAATGGAATCAGGATAGACCTAGCAATGATTGGGGTTATTCGTGATTCGGCAAGGCCCACTTAAGTTACGAAGGTTTGGAGCTTTGTTATCACGCCCCAAAATCGAGGGGCATAACTGGCTCCTAATGTTAAAACTCAGGCCCGAGCCGACCTTGCTGAACCATTTGCTACTAGCGCATGGCAGCCACATGCAATCTAGAAAACAAACAAGTATATCTTGGCTTAAAACTAAGCCCTCGGCCGGCAAGCCCCTGTCAACTGATCTATTAAAGAAACAGCTACTCCCAGGAGATCATATAAATAAATAGACAACTAGCACAGAAGTCATGATTGGGCCGTCGAGGCCACCATGTATCTATACCAAAACTAAAAGCAGGTATATATCAATACAATACATCAAACAACTCAAAAGCATCAGCAAACCAACAACATAGGCCAATATGGCCATAACGTAGCTATACACCCCACACACAAGTCTACAAGCCTCTAAGAGTAGTACATATTCACGGGATAGGGCCCCAACCTACCGATAAAGATATATACAATAAAAGGTAACAAACCTCCCAACTCTGGCAGCTCCAGAGGAAAGGGGCTAGTCAACCGGATAAAAGTTAATCCTGCTGCTGAGGAGGTCTACTCGGTCGTCTGTCAGTACCTGCATCCATGAATGTAGTGCCCCCAAGGCAATGGGGCGTTAGTACAAAATAATGTACAGAGTATGAAAGGCAATCGACTATGATGAGGTATCCTGATATACTGCAATAATCTGATAAATAAATCAAGGATAAGAAAAGTTTACTGACCTGCTCCTAAAGTTAAACTTATCAAAAATAATAAAACACCAACCTAACCGAGCCCCCATAATCTCGGCCGCTACAAACAACACACAAGACCACCTACTCAAGGCCCCATAAGCCCGGAAGGTGCCAATCAACCTATATACCCCTATCGGTAGTCCCCTAACCCCGTAGGTAGTCACATAGCCCACTTAGGCATTAATATATCCCAGTAGGCAGCACATAGCTCTCTTAGGCATCAACATAGCTTATAGACAACTCCTAACCCTCTTAGGCAACAACATGGCCCTGTAGGTAGCACATAGCCTTCTTAGGCGCCAATATAGCTCTGTAGGCAATTCATAGCCCTTCTAGGCATCAATATAACCCCTTAGGCAACTCATAGCCCTTTTAGGCATCCATAAAACCCTGTAGGCAGAACATAGCCCTTCTAGGCATAGATCATATTCCTGCAGCTAACCACAATAGCGCCAAGGGCAACAATAACAATCCAATCGCTAAAAGTGAGCAATTTAGTTATAAGCAACCTATACAAATAGCCTCTAAGTCGTGTCGAACATAGGGACACTACTAACTGAATAGGAATATCGACAAGGGGGGATTATATCAACTCGAGCAGCCAACAATCAACAATCAACAATCACGGCTACAAGTATATCAAGGATAACAACCCAAATACATTGCTTCTAAGCTTTAAGGAAACATGCCGTAAGTAGGGAATAGCCTTAACATACCTTTTTCACTGAATTCACGTGTCCTAATAACTTTAATCACAATCCCCTTTGATACTACAACAAGGCAGGATCATAATCAACACAAAAGAATAGAAGATACAATGCAAATCTGATAAAAGATATGTATTTCCATCGCAAATTGCTATTTGAGACTTATCAAAGCTAGAGTCGATGAAAGAAGGGTCTTACCTTGAATATAAGTTTGTAATACACCTCAAAACTTTAAAATATGCCCAAACCTCTGCTGTCCACGCACCAAAGTACAATATGCTATGAAATCGATAAAACAAATTATACCATGTTGACGATCTTAACGCGTAGAACAACTTTTGTCAAGGACTTAAGTCACCAAATTCAGTAACTTGGCTTGTCCTAGAAGTGGGTTTTGTAAGTTTGGTAAGTTTTCTGGTTCATCACTAAGGAAAATGAAGGAAAAATGAAGAAAAGTCGAAGAAGATGATATATATAAAGTTCCACCGACCTAGGGGACCTACCTCACCTGCCTGCTTGCGCAGTCTTGCGAAAACGCGAATATTGCTCCATTCGGAAGTCGTATGAACGAACGGGTTGATGCGTTGGAAAGTAGACTCGTAGACCTTCGATCTCATAAGTCATGGGGACCATAAATCTTAATATATTGGGAGAAAACTTCCGAGATACTTGACCCAAATTTCAGACAAATCTTTAAAAAAGGAATTTAACGGTAACTTTCACCAACTTTATTTGCCACTTACCTAACTTCAAAACATGAGATACAACACTTGAACACTTAAAATATCACATAACACATCATTCTTAATTTATTACCCACCCTCCTGGTCTTTCCATGAAAATACGAGTCAATTTATACGTTTCAAAAAGTCAGGGTGTTACATCCATCCCTCCTTCGAAACATTCATCCTCGAATGAAAAATCGGAGTCACGCAGTTCAGTCCTTAGGAGTTGCCAAAATTTAGGTATTGTATCCTTTGTAGATGTCACTATCCAAGAATCTGAAATCCAAAATTTCTAACCTAGGCGTCTCACATGATGACATAAATAGCTAAGCACTATAGCTCCACCATAACAGTGCGAGAAGATATACAACGACAACCATAATAATAATAAGCAATAGTATATATATATAATCTAATAGGTATCTTACCTTACTGCCCTAATATAAGTTGATATGCCATCACCCTATGGTATGAAATAAGTGAGGATATTTGGACCTCATGCCATCCTCAGCTTCCCAGGTCATCTCTTCTCTATTCTTATTTCTCCACAATACTTTAATTGAAGCCACCTCTTTGGTCCTCAATTTACGGACCTACCGATCTAAAATGGCAACTGGAATTTCCTCGTAGGACAACTCCTCTGTGATCTGAGCATTCTCAACTGGGACAACTCGAGAAGGGTGTCGTACGTACTTCTGTAGCATCGATAAATGGAAAACTGGATGAACAGATTTTAGCCCCGAAGGCAATTCTAACTCATAAGCCACTCGTCCTACCCTTCGAAGGATCTGGTATGGCCCAATGAATCTTGGACTAAGCTTTCATAGGCGAGACTTTTAAGAATACCCAGTCATCGACACAAAACTCTAAGTCCCTTCGTCACACATCTGAGTATGACTTCTGTCGGCTTTGAGTTATTAGCAACCTCTCCCGAATGAGCTTAACTTGCTCCACTGTCTGTTGTACTAAGTTGGGTCCAATCAACCCTGACTCACCTACCTCGAACCATCTAATGAGGGATCTACATTTTTCACCCATACAAAGCCTCATAAGGTGCCATCCCGATGCTGGAATGATCACTATTATTGTATGTGAACTCTATAAAAGGCAGGTGGCATCCCAACTTCCCTTAAAGTCTAGCGCGCACGCCCGTAACATATCTTCGAGTGTCAAAATTGTGCACTCACCCTGGCCATCTGGCTGAGGGTCAAAGGTTGTACTAAGATTAACCTGTGTCCCTAGTCCTTTCTGGAAGGACGTCCAGAAATTGGCGGTGAATTGTGCTCCTCTATCAGAGATAATCGATACTGGGACACCATGTAGATTAACAATCTCCCTAATATAGAGCCCTGTATAGTCTTTGGCCGTAAAAGTTGCCCTGACTGGTAATAAGTGGGCTGATTTTGTTAGTCTATCAATAATTACCCAAATAGAGTCAAACTTGCGACGCGATCGAGGTAACCTTGTAATAAAATCCATATTAATTGGTTAGCACTTCCACAAAGGAATGTCTATCTCCTGAACTAGTCCAGTGGGCTTTTGGTGCTCAACATTCACCTATTGGCAGTTAGGACACTATGCCACAAACTCAGCAACGTCCTTCTTCATCCTGTGCCACCAATAGATCTCCTTAATATCATGGTACATTTTCGTCGAACAAGCGTGAATAGAATAACGGGAATGATGTGCCTCTTCCATAATCCGATGCGGAAGCCCTGCAATATTCAGAAAATACAATCGGCCACTATATCTAAGGACTCCATCTCCTGCTATATCAAATGCTAAAGTCTGTTGATTCTAAGCCTTGGCTCTGAGCTGTTCTAAGCTAGTATCCTCTTGTTGCCCTGATTTTACTTCTACAACTAGAGATGATACGACTGTGTCCTAAATTGTTACCCCAATATGTTCTGCCTATAACAATCTGACTCCTAAGCTAGCTAACTCATGAAGCTCTAGTGCCAGCTCATGCTTCTCAACATCTAAATATGATAAACTACTAATAGATCCTCGACTGAGGGCATCAACTACCACATTCTGCTTTCCTGGATGATATAAAATGTCCACGTCGTAGTCTTTCAGTAACTCAAGCCATGGATGTTGTCGTAGATTTAACTCCTTCTGTCTAAAGATATATTGAAGGCTTTTATGATCTGTGAAGATTTCAACATGAACGCTATACAAATAGTGTCTCCATATCTTTAACGCATGCACAACTGCAGCCAACTTTAGATCGTGGGTCGGATAGTTCTTCTCATGCTTTCTCAACTACCTTGAACCATATGTGATAACCTTGCCATGTTGCATTAGAACACATCCCAACCCAACACCATAAGAATCACAATACACTGTATAACCTTCTGAACCGTCTAGTAATGCAAGAATTGGTGCTGATGTGAACTTGTCCTTCAACTCCTGGAAACTATGCTCGCAAGCCTCAGCCCACTGGAACTTAGCTGCTTTTTGAGTCAGCTTCGTTAATGGGGCTGAAATTGAAGAAAACCCCTCTACAAACCTTGTGTAGTACCCAGCTAACCCTAAGAAACTACGAACCTCTGTCGGAGTCATGTGCCTGAGCTAAGTCTTTACGGTATCAATCTTTTGTGTATCAACTGCAATGTCTGCATATGATAAAATATGGCCTAAGAAAAGTATAGAGTCCAACCAGAACTCGCACTTAGAAAACTTTGCATAAAGTTCTCGGTTTCGAAGAACCTGAAGGACTGCTCGCAGATGATTTGCATGCTCATCTTTTGAACGTGAATACACCAAAATATCATCAATAAATACAATCACAAACAAGTCTAGATACGACCTGAATATACTATTCATCAAGTCCATGAACACTACTGAGGCAATAGTGAATCCAAAAGACATTACCAAGAACTCAAACTGTCCATATCTAGTTCTAAAAGCTGTCTTTGGAACGTCTTTCTCCCGAAATCGTATTTGGTGGTACCCTGATCTTAAATCTATCTTTGAGAAACACTTAGCACTTTGTAACTGATCAAACAAGTCATTTATCCTCGGAAGGGGATACTTATTCTTTATAGTTGCCTTATTCACCTGTCGTTAATCGATACACATTCTTAGTGAGCCAATTTTCTTCCTTACGAACAACACTGGTGCACCCCATGGTGAAGCACTAGGCCTAATAAAAACTTTATCCAGCAAGTCTTTCAGCTGATCCTTCAACACATTTAGCTCAGCAGGAGATACTCTATAAGGAGGGGTACATATGGGTTGTGTACTTGGTAGCATATCGATAGCAAAATCAATTTCTTGTTCTGGAGGGATACCAGGGAGTTCATCTGGAAATAAATCTAGAAACTCATTAACTACCGGAATAGACTGAAGAGAGGTGGTTCTGCATCTATATCATGAACGTGAACAAGATGATAAATACAACCCTTGGTAATCATGCTCCTTACCTTAAGATAGGAAATAAACCTACCTTTCGACGTTGTTGTATCGCCTTTCCATTCCAGAATTGCCTCTCCTGGAAAGTGGAATCTAACAATCTTTGTACGGCACTCAACATTAGCATAACAAGATGCTAACCAGTCCATACCCATAATGACGTCGAAATCGACCACCTCTAACTCTACGAGATCAACAAAGGTCTGACAGTCGATAATTTTTACCGTGCAACATCGATAGACTCTCCTGGGAACAATAGACTCACCAACTGATGTAGATGCAATAAAGGGTCGATCTAATAACCCTGCTACTATACACAACCTCCCCACAATAAATGGTGTAACATAAGACAAAGTAGATCCAGGATCTATCAAAGCATAAACAAAATGGGAGCAAATATTCAATGTACTGGTCACAACATATGGTGATGACTCTGAGTCCTGCTGGCTGGTTCATGAATATGTACGGTTCTGTCCACTAACAAAAATGGATGCTTCTTCTCTACCTCCGCCTCTACCTCTACGTGCTGAAGTCTGGGGTCCACGCCCTGTAGAATGTGCTGAAGAGGAGAAATCTACTGCTGACCTGGTCGACTGACCTATACCACCCTGACCTATGGTAGGGCAGTTTCTCCACCCATGCCCCTCCTGTCCACAAGAATAACAACTTATGGAACCCTGTCTGCACCTCCCAAAATGCATCCTACTGCAGGTAGTGCAACGCGGTGGGGATGCCCTAGCCTGGGCTGAACCCCTCTGCTGCTGTGAGCCTGATGCTCGTGAACCCTCACCAGGGACTGACTGTTCCTGACGATCAAATCTACTACTCTGGAACTGTTGTAGTGGAGGTCTAGGTGATCTAATAGAATATCGGGGTCTGGGACCACCCTGAAAATCTCCATGCGAACCAGCAAGCCTAGACCTCTTCTGTGTCTCTCTCTTGACCCTCTCACTCGTATACTGTAGTTGTCGGCGATCCTCTATGCCCTGTGCAATGGCCTAAATCCGAGAGATATCCATATTATAATTTAGCTCAGCGGTAGAACAAGCCTCGATATAGTCTGAGTCAAGCCCTCCCACAAATATATACACACTGTCATGCATCGTATCAACAAATGCTGGTGCATATCTAGCCAATGAATCAAATCTCGCCCCGTACACTCGGACACTTATGCCACCCTGTCGGAGGTTCAGAAATTGGTCCACCCGGTCATCCTTAATCTGTCGAGATAAATAGTGATCTATGAAAGCTTCTATATAGCTATCCCTAGTGTGTAGAGATGTATGTTTACCCCTAGATCTCTCCTAACTTTCATACAACAATAATGCAACATCACGCATTTGAAATGCTGCTAACTCAACTGAATCAGTCGCTGAGGCATGCATGACTTTGAAGATCCTATGAAACTGATCAACAAAGTGTTGAGGGTCTTCTCTGCGATCTGTTCCTGTAAACTGTGGAGGATTCAAGGCAATAAATTGACGAATTCTCGAACTTCCGGGCCCTTCAGAATGTCCGACAAAATCTGGCGCAACTAGTTGGCACTGTGCAGCTACTAACTGTGCTAACATATATACTGCACTCTTGAAATGCTGATCAGAAGGTATACGAGGAACTAGAGGTGGTACTGCTGGTGGAGCCGGAAGTCTTGTAGCTCTCGGAAGCTCCTGAAGCTGTGGAGAAGCTATGGGGAGCTGAGAAGATGTCTCCCTCTGGTTTCACAATGGGCTACCTCCACCTGTGGTACCTTGCCGATACTCTCGCTTGCAGTTGTATCTAGCCCCTGGCTAGTTGTGGTCGATCTAGTGTCAGTCATCTCTATCTGCATACACGTATCAATCACAAGCCATAAACCTCAACCCTCAAGACACCACTCTATTGCACGAGGTGACCGAAAGAATGATAGTCATTCTAACATGCCTGGTAGGTTCTTGCTTATCGGATGTGGTGCACAACACATTTATAAACAAGACTCTACTAGACATGGCTTGCAGACTCCCTAGGATACAATTTCGCTCTGATACCAAGTTTATCACGCCCCAAAATCGAGGGGCGTACCTGGCTCCTAATGCCAAAACTCAGGCCCGAGCCGACCCTGCTGAACCATTTGCTACTAGCGCATGGCAGCCACACGCAATCAAGAAAAAACAAACAAGTATATCTCGGCTTAAAACTAAGCCCTCGGCCGGCAAGGCCCCTGTTAACTGATCTATAAAAGAAACATCTACTCCCAAGAGATCATAGAATTCTTCTCATGCGGATAGTTCTTCTCATGCCTTCTCAACTGCCTTGAACCATATGTGATAACCTTGCCATGTTGCATTAGAACACATCCCAACCCAACACCATAAGCATCACAATACACCGTATACCCTTCTGAACCATCTGGTAATGCAAGAACCGGTGATGATGTCAACTTGTCCTACAACTCGTGGAAACTATGCTCGCAACCCTCAGTCCACTGGAACTTCTGTAGTACCAAGCTAACCCTAAGAAACATGAAGAACACCCCTCTACAAACCTTCTGTAGTACCCAACTAACCCTAAGAAACTACGAACCTTAGTCGGAGTCATGGGCCTGAGCCAAGTCTTTACGGTCTCAATCTTTTGTGTATCAACTGCAATGCCTGTATCTGATACAATATGGCCTAAGAAAGCTATAGAGTCAAACCAGAACTCGCACTTAGAAAACTTTGCATAAATTTCTCGGTCTCGAAGAACCTGAAGGACTGCTCGCAGATGATTTGCATGCTCATCTTTTGAACGTGAATACACCAAAATATCATCAATAAATACAATCACATACAAGTCTAGATACTGCCTGAATATACTATTCATCTAGTCCATGAACACTGCTGGGGCATTAGTTAATCCAAAAGACATTACCAAGAACTCAAAATGTCCATATCTAGTTCTAAAAGCTGTCTTTGGAACGCTTTCTCCCGAACTCGTATCTGGTGGTACCCTGATCTTAAATCAATCTTTAAGAAATACTTAGCACCTTGTAACTGATCAAACAAGTCATCTATCCTCGGAAGGGGATACTTATTCTTTATATTTGCCTTATTCACCTGTCGGTAATTTATACACATTCTTAGTGAGCCATCTTTCTTCCTTACGAACAACACTGGTACACCCCATGGTGAAGCACTAGGCCTAATAAAGACTTTATCCAACAAGTCTTTCAGCTGATCCTTCAACTCCTTTAGCTCAACAGGAGCCATTCTATAAGGAGGGGTACATATGGGTTGTGTACTTCGTAGCATATCGATAGCAAAATCAATTTCCCGTTCTGGAAGGATACCAGGGAGTACGTCTGGAAATACATCTAGAAACTCATTAACTACCGGAATAGACTGAAAAGTTGGTGGTTCTGCATCTATATCATGAACGTGAACAAGATGATAAATACAACCCTTGGTAATCATACTCCTTACCTTAAGATACAAAATAAACCTACCTTTCCATTCCCGAACTGCCTCTCCTGGAAAGTGGAATCTATAAATCTTTGTCCGGCACTCAACATTACCATAACAAAACTCTAACCAGTACATACCCATAATGTCGTCAAAATCAACCACCTCTAACTCTACGAGATCAACAAAGGTCTGACGGTCGATAATTTCTACCGTGCAACATCGATAGACTCTCCTGGCAACAATAGACTCACCAACTGGTGTAGATACAATAAAGGGTCGATCTAATAACTCTGTTACTATACATAACCTCCCTGCAATAAATGGAGTAACATAAGACAAAGTAGATCCAGGATCTATCAAAGCATAAACACAATGGGAGCAAATAATCAATGTACCTGTCACAACATCTAGTGATGACTCTGAATCCTGTCGGCTGGTTAATGAATATGTACGGTTCTGTCCACTATCAGAACTGGATGCTCGCTCTCTGCCTCCACATCTACCTCTATGTGCTGAAGTCTGGGCTCCACGCCCTGTAGACTGTGCTGATGAGGAGGAATCTATTGATGACCTGGTCGACTGACCTATACCACCCTGACAAATGGTAAGGCAGTTTCTCCACCCATGCCCATCCTGTCCACAAGAATAACAACTTATGGAACCTTGTCTGCACCTCCCGAAATGCATCCTACCGCAAGTAGCACAATGTGGCGGGGATGTCCTAGCCTGGCCTGAATACCTCTATTGTTGCGAGTCTGATGCTCGTGAATCCTCACCTAGGACTAACTGTTCCTTACGATCAAATCTACTACCCTGGAACTGCTATGGTGGAGGTCTAGGTGGCCTAATAGAATATCGAGGTCTGGGACCACCCTGAAAATCTCCATGCGAACCAGCGGGCCTAGACCTCTTCTTTCTCTCTCTCTCGACCCTCTCACTCATGTACTGTAGATGTTGGTGATCCTCTATGCCCTGTGCAAAGGCCTGAATCCGCGAGATATCCATAATATCATTTAGTGCAGCGGTAGAACAAGCCTCGATATAGTCTGAGTCAAGCCTTCCCACAAATCTACGCAGTTATTCATACATCATATCAACAAATGCTGGTGCATATCTAGCCAATGAATCAAATCTCACCCCGTACTCTCGGACACTCATGCCACCCTGTCGGAGGTTCAGAAACTGGTCCACCCGGCCATCCTAATCTCTCGAGGCAAATAGTTATCTATGAAAGCTTTAGTAAAGCTATCCCAAGTTGATCAACAAAGTGTTGAGGGTCTTCTCTGCATTCTGTCCCTGTAAACTGAGGAGGATTCAAGGCAAGAAATTGATGAACTCTCGAACTTCCGGGCCCTTCATAAGGTCCGGCAACATCTGGCACAACTGGTTGGCATTGTGCAGCTACTAACTGTGCTAACATATATACTGCATTCTTGAAATCCTGATCAGATGGAATAGGAGGAACTAGAGGTGGTATTGCTGGTGGAGCCGAATGTCCTGTATCCCTCGAAGGCTACTGAAGCTGTGGAGAAGCTATAGGGGCTGAGAAAATGTCTCCCTCTGGTCTCACAATGGGCTACCTCCATCGGTGGTACCTTGCAGGTACCCTCATTTGCAGTTGTATCTAGCCCCTGGATAGTTGTGGTCTGTCTAGTGTCAGTCATCACTATCTGCATACACGTATCAATTATAAGCCAGAAACCTCAACCTTGAAAAGACCGCTCTATAGCACGAGGTGAGCAAAAAAAGGATATTCATTCTAACATGCCCGGTAGCTTCTTGCTTATCGGATGTAGTGCACAACACATTTATAAACAAGACTCTACTAGACATGGCTTGCATACTCCCTAGGATACGATGTCGCTCTGATACCAAGTTTGTCACGCCCCAAAATCGAGGGGCGTAACCGGCTCCTAATGCCAAAACATAGGACCGAGCCGACCCTGCTGAACCATTTGCTACTAGCGCATGCAAGCCACACGCAACCAAGAAAACAAACAGGTATATCTCGGCTTAAAACTAAGCCCTCGACCGGCAAGGCCCCTCTCAACAGATCTATAAAAGAAATAACTACTCCAAGGAAATCATTATATTGCCTACTAGCACAGAAGTCCTGATTGGGCCGTCGAGGCCACCATGATATCTATACCAAAACTAAAAACAGGTATATATCAATAAAATACATCAAACAACTCACAAGCTTCAGCAAACCAACAACATAGGCCAATATGGCCATAACGGAGCTATACACCCCACGCACAAGTCTACAAGCCTCTAAGAGTAGTACATATTAGCGGGATAGGGCCCCAGCCTAACGATAAAAATATATACAACAAAAGGTAACAAACCTCCCAACTCTGGCAGCTCCAAAGGAAAGGGGCTAGTCAACCGGATAAAAGTCAATCCTGCTGCTGAGGAGGTCTACTCGGTCGTTTGTCAGGACCTGCATCCATGAATGCAGTGCCCCCAAGGCAAGGCCATGGGGCGTCAGTACAAAATAATGTACAGAGTATGAAAGGCAATAGACTATGATGATGTATCCTGATATACTGGAATAATCTGATAAATAAATCAAGGATAAGATAAGTGTACTGACCTGCTCCTAAATCTAAACTTATCAAAAATAATAGAACACCAACCTAACCAAGCCCCCATAAGCTCGGCCGCTACAAACAACACACAAGACCACATACTCAGGCCCCATAAGCCCGGAAGGTGCCAATCAGCCTATATACCCCTATCGGTAGTCCCCTATCCCCGTAGGCAGTCACATAGCCCACTTAGGCATTAATATAGCCTCGTAGGCAGCACATAGCTCTCTTAGGCATCAACATATCTTAAAGATAACTCATAGCCCTCTTAGGCAACAACATGGCCCAGTAGGAAGCACATAGCCTTCTTAAGCTCCAATATAGCTTTGTAGGCAACTCATAGCCCTTCTAGGTATCAATATAACCCCGTAGGCAACTCATAGCCCTTTTAGGCATCCATATAGCCCTGTAGGCAGAACATAGCTCTTCTAGGCATAGATCACATTCATGTGGCTAACCAGAATAGCCCCAAGGGCAACAATAACAATCCAATCGCTAAAAGCGAGCAATTTAGTTATAAGCAACCTAATCAAATAGACTCTAAGTCCTGTCCAACATAGGGACGCTGAAATATGCTTAGGTGGATTTTGCCTTGGAAAAAATAGATTGGGTGTAGTGGTAAGAAGGCGTGATGTAATGTACCATGTGACTATGGCTGGGTAATATAAAGAGGGAGTAAGGGTGTGACGCGAGTGATTAGTCGCGATGTGAGTAGTTATAATTGTGGCCTCTTCCATGGGTTAGAATTACTAGGCTACGATCTATAAACTAGTGAGTGGTTTGATTGAGGAGGTGGGTGGTAGTAAAAGGTGTTAATGTAAATTGGAGGAATTCAAGAGAGTGAAAAAGGGTGGAGAAGAAAGTGGTCTATTGTATATTTGTGCTAGTTGATTTCTTATTTTATGTGGTGGGCGTTGCGTTGATCGATGATGCCTACTAGTACGTGTGTTAGTACTGATACTATTCTTTCTATGTCAGTTTGACATAGTTTGGATGCATGATTGCTGGGATTTCATTAGACAAAGGATTCTCCTGCAGCTTCTATTCTTCCTTCCGCGTGGTGGAGCTGTGTCTTTTATTTATCTTGTCCGGTTGTACTCTTAATAGCTCCTGTTCTTGTTTAGACTAAATCCTTTGGAGTTGTTAAACTACTTTTCAAGTTTTAATCAAAGGAATGTCTAAAGTTTTATTTATAAAAATCATATTATCATTTTACTTCTGTTTCTTTATTTGTTCAGCATGTTTTGACTTTTGGGATATGAGGGTTCTCCTACTTAGGTGTTAGAGTGGATAGTCGCACGACCCGGTGTGTTGGGTCATGACAAATTGGTATCAGAGCCTAGGTTACCGGTCTCCAAGTACAAGTGCAAAATGTTAACTAGACTCATGCGGATTGATGTGTTGACGTCCACAACTAATCTTCAAGAGGCTAGGAAGCATTCTAGGAAATTGTTCCACTCATTTTCTCATTTCGTGCGAGTGTCGCTTGTGGTATGAGTTAAGTCCAATTGGTGTCTCAACGAAGTGAACTAGAGGTCGTTGATACAACTGAAGGGACACCTATAAGTTTATTGGAACTGGGAAGTTTCCAATTGGTATCTAGCCTTAGGGGCTGTAAAAGCCATGGATGACCAGTATTGGTCATTTATGGAACGAACTAACTAATAATTTGAATTTTTCTGTACGTTGTGACTGGGAATCTGTGAATGCGTGCTTCTTGTTGATTGAATTAACTGTGAATGTAAATTTGAACTTGTTAAATGTGATGATGCGATTACGTGTACTATAAATGTGTGTATGAACCCTATTATGTGCAATGTGTTGGCCAATTGGTGTAAATTATGCAAGTTGTAAATGTTTGGGTGTATCCTGTGAATGTAGGGGTGTGGTGCTAAAATAATATGAACGAGGATGAACTGACTCGTGTATTGTGGGACCCACAAAAGGGTAGACAACAGTTATCCTATTTATGAGAATTATTCTAAAATGGTAGGGTAAAACTGAGAACCTTTGGGGAAATTTAGAAAAGCGGAAACCCCCAAAAAAATCCTAGCAGAGGTTCTGCCTCCGTTTCGGCCGCTGGGGCAGGATTATTCCCACCAAGGCGAGCCCGCTAGAGCGGGATTGCTTCCGCCAGAGCGGGGTGAGGCGAGGCAGCACCTCAGCTTGTCTCCCCTATTTTTCCTAAGCCACAATTTCAGACCCCGAATGGTATCTGAACAACCCCAACGACCCCAAACGGTTTTCACCAATAACAATTAGTAGATCATAACACCCAAACATTAAAATATAGGCTGCTTCAGACAACAAAAACTAGCATCCAAGTGCTTACAAACTGAAGAGAGTCAAAAAAATAAAACCAAGTTGTCTCAAAATTTTCAAGCCAAAGGGGCGAAACGACAAAACCAATCAATAGCCTTGTGACCGAGAGGTGTCGGTGTCGAAATCTAACTCCTCCGTGGGCACTAGGCCGGTCATGGCCTCCTCTAGAACCGAAAATTGAACATAATCATCCTTCTCCGCTATGGGAATTTCCTGCCTAGGAATGATGCATGTAAACATGATCTTCACTGTCTTCCAGAGCCGAATCATCAGACGGTCACTCGCTAGGTTCTTCCTCGTCTACTGGCGCTGCTCGCTTCAGAGCATCTCCAAATCTAGGGTAGTGTTGGGGGAACCGAAACAGTGGGAGTAATAGGGCACCCCATCTTCCTACTCACGGCTGCCAAGTCCTCCTCTACCTCTGACGCTGAAAGTGGGGGATGAGTGCCGTCGCCTCCCTCCTCGTCAGACCCTGTGGTCGCCAGACTGCTGCTAGCCCTGTCCATCCTCCTCCTCCTCTTGCTCCGAGAAGTAGAACCATGTCTAACCAGAAGAGGATAAAAATGGGGGTCCATGGGAAGTACCTCATCAGTATCAAGGAGCGGCACTCTTGCCCGCTTGCACAGGGCGGTGATAAGACTAGGGAGGAAGAACGCCTTCTTGTTATCCTGATAAAACATCTTTCGCTCTGAGATAATCTAGTCCCCCACGTCTAGATCAATGCCCTGTATGGCACACACCACCACCAATGCCCGAGTGAAGGTACGTCGATGCGGTTTCCCAATGGTCAGATCCTCCTTGTAACCAAGTGTTGTGGCATTAAGAGGAATGTCAACTACCTTGATGCAAATGACGGGGTGAGAGTCATCCCAGAGAACAGTGGGGAGGACAGCGTAGAACTCCCTTACCCAGGTAGAGCATGCATCCGGGGGATCCTCGGTCAAGGGAGCCCAACTAAACTAAATGAGATGAGCATAGAAGACGGGTGCCTTCTCCTCCAGATTCAGTAAGTGGAAGCCCCTCTTATAGAAAAACTTAGTGTTCCGAAAGTCATAGAACCTCTCTCGACTAGTGGTGTCGGGAAATCAGGTGAAGGGTAAATTCGCCTTATTTTGACCTACCATTTAGAGAGCCTGCAATAAAGTTGAATATAAGTTAGAAGACAATAGGATAGCTGGATGAGGCTAAAATAAAAAGAGAGAAAATGTTTGTGTTAATGGGGTAGGCCACTGCCTGGCGTAATTCCGCCACAGAAGCTATAATCCCTCTTTGGCGGTATTATGAAGTTGCCATAGTGGGATGAAGGGCGCCAGAGCGGCCTTCATCTGGGACTAACACCAGGCGCAATAATGGCTCCTCTTCATCGCAAAACCTTTGTTTTCGACAGAAATGCAGCAGATCAGAGTATATAAACTACCGTAGAACATGAATAAGCAGTTATTCCGGTAAAATAACTCCTAAAAGAGGCCTAAATTAGAGTTTTACAACAAGAGACCATTCAACTTCCCCCACCCATTTTGTACCGATTTAACCGTATTTTTGTGAAATCCTTACGCCCAGGACGTTGTTGGAACGTTGGGGACGTAAGGGAAGTACCCATGCTTCGTATATTATATTAATCTAGCAACATAGTCCAATGTCAAAATAACTACCCCAAAACCATCTCCAAGAAATTAAATAGCAGCATGCAATCGTTCTTAATTAAGTAATGAAGTAAGGAGCGTAAGGAATGAGAAATTACCTGAAGTTTCAACGTTCGGAGAAGAGTGATCGAGAGGAATTTGGGAGAATTTTTGTGGAGTTCAAGGGAAAAATGGGAAAATGTTTATCCCTTTTCCCATTTACTATTTCCCGATCTCTCGCCTCAGCGGGAGATCCTCTCCACAGCGGCCCCGCCTCAACGGGAGGGCTCCTGCCCTGGCGGGCCAGACTATGTAGTTTAAACTTCTTCGTTTCTTGGTGTGTTGCCTCAAATTTTTCCCCTAGTCTGTTGGGTATTGTACCCTTTTCGTTTGTTAATTAAGTGAAAGGTTTCCATTTGTCATGATCTCGTAGTGGAATAATCCTTTAATTTAGAAATAAATCAGAATAGGGTGTGTGATGTCCCGTGCACTGGTCGTTCGGGGACGAATGAGGGGTAAATTGGAATCTATTGTAACGACCCGAATCGTCGTTATATAGATGAAATAGAAATCCAGGAAAAAATCTAGGCCATTGTCCCGCCACAGCGGGCCATATGTCGCTAGGGCGGCGGCTCCACAGTGTGGTAAACTGGCGACACGGCGGGATAGGCGAGGCAGAATGTAAATTACGAGAAATCCTATTTTCTCCATCTTTCTTAAATACCTAAATAAGTCGTAAAACACCTTTGAAGCCCCAGAAAAGCTGCTCTAAGCTTGGGAAGGAAGGAGAAGGAAATTTTTAGCGTGAGGATGGCAATATCTTATGGATTCTTGGCCAAATTCACCGTCACGAAGCTCGGAAAGTAGGAATCGATGTCAAAACTCCGTGCAACTGCTTGGCGCCCAGGTAGGCTAGGTTTTTATGAATTGAGTAGTTTAAATCTGTGCTCACTGCGTAATATATGTAAATCAATGGTAGAATTTATGCGTAGCCCTTCGTGCACCGAATGATTTATGATTTAAACCCTAGAAAGAAGCCTTAGACGGTGAATTAGGGCTGAGTATGGTCTAATTAGGGTTGCATGAGGGTGTTTACGAATAATCTGTAGGTGATGGTTGTGATTCTATGATTGTGTGATGTATGCTTGTTCTTGCTTCATTATGATACTTGTATGTATATAAATGTTGCAATGTTGATCACAATTATTGTAAAGGAGATAGATGAATGATGAATGCCATGAAATCATGACTTAAATGTATGATCTTAATGATATACTTGTGATTGTGATTGTGGTGTGTTGAGTGGATCGGTTGCCACGTTCTGGCATAACTAACTTGGATAAGTTGCCACGTTCTGGCTTAACTAACTTTGATCGGTTGCCACGTTCCGACATAACTAATTTGGATCGGTTGCCACGTTCCGGCATAACAATGGGATCGATTGCCACGTTCCGACATAATTATGGGATCGGGTACCACGTTTCGGTGTGCTAACTATTTGGGTTTGGCTTCCATGAGAGGACCAATGACTTGACTTAAATCATGCATCTTGATAAATGTGAAGTTGTTCGTTGTTCGTTGTTCGTAAATGTTGATAATGTGGTACTTGTTCAATGTATGCCTGTGACTATATGGTTGGGTTGTCTTATATATGTTGCACTTAGTGGATATAGGTTATGACGGTTTATATGTGATAGTTCCTTGTGTTAAGCGAACTTTTTAGGTATAATGGAAGGGTAAAGTGTTCAAGGGGGTGTGATGGATAGTAAGGGTTGTTCGTGTGTTGTAATGGCGAGAAATAGAGGTAGTGTGTGAGATGAAATATTCTTAGGTGGATTTTGCCTTCGGAAAAAAAGATTGGGTGTAGTGGTAAGAAGGCGTGATGTAATGTACCATGTGACTATGGCTGGTTAATATAAAGAGGGAGTAAGGGTCCGACGTGAGTGATTAGTCGTGATGCGAGTAGTTATAATTGTGGCCTCTTCCATGGGTTAGAATGATTAGGCTATGATCAGTAAACTAGTGAGTGGTTTTATTGAGGAGGTGGGTGGTAGTAAAAGGTGTTAATGTAAATTAGAGGCATTCGAGAGAGTGAAAAAGGGTGGAGAAACGAATAGTCTATTGTGTATTTCTGCTAGTTGGTTTATTATTTTATGCGGTGGGCGGCAGGTTGACTGATGATGCCTACCAGTACGTGTGTTTGTACTGATACTACTCTTGCTATGTCTATTTGACATATTCTGGATGCATGATTTGAGAAGTTTAATTATAAGAAGGATTCTCCAGTAACTTCTTTTATTTATCTTGTCCAGTCGTACTCTTAGTAGCTCTTGTACCTATTTAGACTAGATCCTTGGGAGTTGTTAAACTACTTTTCAAGTTTTAATCAAAAGAGTATCTAAAGTTTTATTTATAAAAATCATTTTATCATTTAACCTCTATTTCTTTAATTGTTCCACATGTTTTGACTATTGGGATATGAGGATTCTCCTACTTAGGTGTTAGAGTGGGTGCCCACACGGCCCGGTGGGTTGGATCATGACAGTTTCTTATAGAAATAAGAATATATGTAATGCTACTACCTCAGTTTATCCCGAATTTTGACAGTATGCTTGTATTTATCATCTGTGGACAACTTTAATAAGAAAAACACACAGAGATACTGAAGAAGTGAGAGAATTATTCTTCGGTCTAGCAAAAGCATACACTGTGCAAGAGTTTGATGAACTGATGGAGCAAATGGATCAGATTAATCCACGAGATCATGCATATCTAGAGAAAGCAAATTATCAAAAATGGACACGTTGCCATTCACCAGTAAAGAGGACTTGGACTTTAACAAGTAACGTTGAAGAATCAGCCAAAAATGCAATTCTTGTTGGAAGAAGGTTGCCAGTGGTGTCTTTGTTGAAATTAATGTGCAAAACAATTGAAGATTGGAACGAGAAATAAAATGAAGAAAAAAGAAAAACTACAACAACCTTAACCAATAAGTACAATGAAATGTTGGAGAAAAACAATAAAATGTCGCATCGTATGATTGTAAGTATTAACATATCTTTAAGATTATACTGTATGTTGTATTTTTATATTGTTAATTTGGTTTTATTTCAAATGAAGGTTCGCGCATCAACTGAACATCTTCATACAATTATAGATGGTCCAAAAAGGTTTACAGTTCGTCTAAAAACTAGAATGTGCAGTTGTGGATGATTTCAACATGATGAGATTGCGTGTAGTCATGCAATTGTAGCTATGAGATACAGGAACAAACATCGTGAAGATTATTGTTCAACCTATTATAGTAATACGAATTTTTAAGATACTTATGCAATTCCAATAGAACCATTGCCTTGCGAAAGTACTTGGAATATTCCATCGCATATTTTGGAAGAGATAATGCTACCACCAATTACAAGAAAACAACCCGGTAGACCACCAAATAATGACCGAAAGAAGGGATTCAACGAAGGAAAATACAAGAGGAGTAAAATCACTTGTAGTAAATGTGGTAAATAAGGGCATAACAAAAAGACGTGCCCTAAGTTTGAAAATCAGAAAGAACAATGATGTATTAATTTTGCAAATTTTTTGGTTGCTGTTTTCTTGCTTCTTGTAAAACTTCAGGAATTTTTTAGGAATGATAAATGCAGTTTTATCTAGCTTTTGGTTATTCTTGATTAGTGTATTCACATTATTGTTGATTTAATTAACAGGTCTTTGGTGTTGTAATGTTTGGCTGAAAGTCTGGTATTAAATACCAACCTAGAATCTTGAAAATAAACAACAACTACATAGAGTGGATGAAACCAAAAATAATACATAAAATTAAGTTGTAACTTTTGGTATAATGTTTGAGTGATACCAAAAGTTTTAACCATCAATAATGAATTTTATAATTTCTAAGACGTACATTTTTTTGGTGCAATTGTGGTTAAATAATCACAAATAATATTCGAACTGGGGGTATATAGTGGCTGATATTTTGGTATTGCCTACAGATCTGAAAGAGTTAATATGAAAATTGAATAGTTTGATTTGAATGGAAACAATGATTAATACACAAATGGTATACTTGTGGTGGAGTAAGCACAAACATAAGTAGAAATGTTGAACTATATATTGGCTGTTAATCTATTATTTCGAATATAAAAGACACTTAAACATTGCATATAAAGCCACTCCTACACATAAAATATTTTGATTTGATGTCATAATTAAAACACATTTTTTACGTACAATAAATTTGTATATATTTGAGTAATACACCAAATTTCTGTCGTATTAATGGTTATAAATAGTGACTCTAGTTTTGGTATTATATACCAACAACATACATTTACATTCACGCATTGGAATTATATACCAACCTCACGCGTTGATGTATTACAAGCAAAACCCACACTATTAAGTTGTCACAATTAACCAAAAACATGAACCAAATAAAAGTAGTTTCTCTGATAAGCACACAACATCCAACAATGATATTTCAAAACAAAAAAAAACAACTAAACACAACTAGAGTATTGTCCAGAATTATAACTAAAAATAATCAAACAAAAACTTTCATGACATTGTCTTAATAAAAATGCAACTTTTTAATCCTTCTTCCCCCTCTAGATTAACTGGCCACCTTTTCAGGAATCTTCATTTTCACTAACAGTTGATTGGAATTCATATATAATCAACATCCACCCATGGAATATTAGCAAGAATCTTATCACCTCTAATATATTGAGCAACATCATGATGTGTATTAATCAGTCTTTCATCTTTACCATTTGCCTCCCAAGCATTATGAATTCTTACAACCCAACTGATGAAAAATGGATCACTTGTACTGACTCTCGCACTATTGTCAGGACCCTACTTGCAAAACTTACAGAGATAGTACATTATCATACCAACATGCTGTATAAATTAATGTGTTAATAGATAGCAACCAACAAGATATATATATATATATAAATAAATTTATTTAACAAACACAACAATGTCTGATCATTTACCGAAAATACTATGATCTATGTTTGTATACTTTTGAATTCTTACCTATACATAATAGTGCATAATATCTCATATACTATAGATTCACTTACCAAAGCAACAAATAAACACAACAAACATCATATATCAAATTTAGTTAACTATAAAGAAACAAAGAAAGATATTTACCAAATCATTCCAAGGATGTCCTGAATAAGTCAAAGGATAAAACCAGTCCATCAAATTTACTCTACCAACGCCAAACTCAAAAGAAGGGTCAATAGGATTTGTGGCAGCTGTGATGAAACTAATTTTCCTGTCAAACAAAATATTCAGTTATAACATCTATAATTAGTAACAAGAAATTAGAATGCTACATTTAAATTACTATACATACTTGCCACGTTTCCTGAAAAGTTTATTTTCAACCCATTTTTAAAATGTGGGATCACATCGTTGTGGATATTAAACCCTTTGTAGTGTACAAAGGGGTGTTTCCATGAATAGTAGATCAATGTCTTTCCCGAGGTACCGCCTGCTTCACTTAGATAAATGTATGGAGATTGGGCATACTTTCCTGGCAGCTTGGTACGAACATTTTGAACTGGTGTCACGTGTGTGTCTTCAACTTCAACAACACCGAATGACTTGGCCTATATGTTTTCACCTTCAACAACAATCAAAGGTGTGACAAATCTGTTTTCAGCTTCAACATCAACCAATGATGACACATATGTTTGTCCAGTTTCAAGAGCAACCTACTGTGATTCACGCATGGGTGGCATAACAAAATCATCCAGTGTAAGAGTATTCCTATTTTTTCCAAAATCCACAGAAACATCACCTAAAAAAAAATACAAAACATAATTTATATTGCTCTATTTCATGATTTTTCTAAAATAAAAAGCATTATTTGCATTAACCAAAGAAACTTACCTATATTATCACCACAATCTTGCATATGTTCAACTTGAACTTCAACCCTTTCTTTGCTTGGATCCTCAAACAAAATCTTATTATTCTTAATAGTCAAAGAAAAGTGAAAGTCAATCATTTATAAAAATAAGCCATAAATATAAATTATTACTAATATGTTACCAACAAAAATGTTTAAAACATGTTTAAAAAATAAAACACTATATTATATAACTTAACAGTTAACATAAAAGCATTATAATATTCAACACTTAGTGAACCAATTACTACACTAATGATCAGATAGAATTCATTATCTATACCAATTATTAACATACAAAAAAACCAACACAATATAATATATATATATATAGATAGATAGATAGATAGATAGATAGATACAGCTTAACTGGCAACATCAAATCATTTATGGTTCCACAATAAGAAAAAAATAAAAGGAATACTTAATTACAAGATAAGTGCATTATGTATATCAACTTACAAGAAAGTTCTACCATTATACTAACCATTTTTTGCATACATACTTATAAACAAGATCAAAGGCTGCAAACGATATTATTAAAAATAGAAAACAAATCTTTAAAACTAATATACTTTATAACTGACATTCAATCAAACACGCGCAACTATTCAAATAATAATTAAATTGTTTAATATAATTTACCAATAATCATATACCAACAACAAAAAATAGAGTCTTAAAACTATTTATATACCAATAAACCTATATATGATAACATACTAAACAATAATCCAAAGGCATAAATAAGGGAATACAGTACTTACATTAACATCACCTGCATCTTTTCTATTAAGCCCCTCTTTCAAAATTGTCCTACTCTCACCATTGTATGTTTCATTAACACACTGGTCCTTAGATTCTTCAAATGATCCTTTCATCCTATAACTCTGAAAAATTGAAATATAATTTAAAGTACATGTTGAAATACTCAATAATTCTTAAGAAAAAATTATCTAAAACTTAGTGTTTATGTAAATAATATGGCCATATATTAATAAAGTACACTAACCTGTTCAACACCTACATCTTTGTTGGTTGAAACTTCACTTTAAAGAGATTTTAACTCTTCAATGATATGCCTGAATGATGAATCCATAAACGCCTTCATTTCAACAAACTTAACATTTACATTTTTTTCAAACTTCTCCAACTGAATACGAACCTAACAAAAATTAAAATGACATTAATGTTTCTTCAATCAAAATTCTGACAGTAAGTAAATAATATTGAAAAACCGAACGTTCACAACTTCTTGGGCAATTTTCTGCAAATCCTTATTAAATGACAAACTCAGATCACTTCCAACATTGTGTGAAGAAATGTGAGGTAAATCTTTTTCATTCTGTCGAACGACACTATGAGAACCGATGAAATTCTCATTTTGTCTTACATATCTATCACGTTTACTCTTCTTATTGAATGGAATATCATTCAAAACACTTAGGTTTTCCGCCTCAATAATAGCAAGCTTATCGTCCATGAATACAAGATCTTCAAATATATACTAACACAAGAATAATAAATTATGAATATAAGCAACTCATATAAAAGAAAATTAATTATTATTAACTCTAGAACTTCTATTACCTAATTGCCGTATTATCTAAACATTCATTTCTTGAGATGGTCAAAATATATATTGTTTTTTGTAATATCCCAATTGAATATTCGAGGTGTTTGATTGGATGTGCGAATGGCAATTGTAACATCAACTGTGTTGCAACATTCGTAAAACCAAATTTGCAATGCAAGTGGAAACCCTTAAAACTTCACATAGTCTGGATATGTTGCCATTTGACTCGATATGGAATGACATAGATTGAAAAAAGAGAGATTGCCCCAAGGGTACGTAATGTACTGTACCGACTCAACACATAAAAAATGATCGTTTGGAATATGCGATAATGTTGGTGGAGATGACAATATGAATGTGCTAATGAAATAAATCATAGACATATTAAAAAAGTCTTCTTCCAGAATCAACCCATCTTCTTTAAACACTCTTATGAAATCAGCTTTCAAAACCTTATCAACAACATTTGGAAAGTAAGGAGAAAGTAACTTTGATGAACTGTTTGGATCATGGTCAAAACCCATACACCCACCACACTTAAAACTAGTAATTACCCTAAATTCTCTAAGCCCAAAACACAGTTCTTTGCCATTTATGTTAAAAACAAACATGTCATCCCGATTGTTAGATAAATGATGTACAAGGCTTCTAACGATATAAGGTTTGACTTTTGGGATAAGTCTAGAAGATAACCAAAAGTTGACTCTTTAAACAAATGAACATTGTCAATTTTTTCAAGCAGATTTGTTATATCAACAAAAACTTTGAGATTGACATAGGAACACCAACACGATTGTTTCTTCTTGATCTAAGAAATAACATATTAAAAATTAATAAATTATAATCGTCATAAAATGCAAAATTGATAATATAAACAAAGAAAACATTTACATCAAACAATACAACAATAAAAACACGACCTTAAAAACTTACCTTTGGTGGTACTTGTGTTGACTTTTTCCTTTTCTTATTAATCAAACTAACCCCTTTTTTATTTAAACCCTTCGTACGTTTGCTCACTAACCCCCATTAACTTTCTGTGGCAGAAAAAAAAAATTATGTTACAAATCTTTCTAATAAGAACAAGATTCAGAACTTGCATGTCACAAAAAAAAAGAAATATAATCAAATATAAATAAAAACCTTTAAACCCTGATCATTGTTTCCTCTTAATATTTATAAAGGGGGATTTCATCCTCAAAATCGTTGTCATGTGGATAATGAACTTCTAGAAATTTTTCTTTGCCCTTCGATTTTGTATCAACACCATAATCATTTTTTTGTTGAATTTTGTAGGATGAAGATGAATTGATAAAAATACACTCATTAATTCTACCAGATAATTTGTTTTCATGTCCAATACCAACTTTGACAAGTGATTGCGTAAATGCATTCAACTCATAAGATGGTCTTGAACAACTGATCGGCGGGCTATCACTGACTACCATAGATTTGTTAAGCCTAGGACTTTTACGCGGAGTCTTTTCCATAGAACAATGGTAACAATTTTGGTTAATTGGATTGTCAAATGATTCGGTGAAGAAGATTAAAGGTTTAAGAAAAATGGAAGAAGAATATGGAGAATAAAATGCAAGAGTTTTCCCTTTTGAATGCTGGAAAAAAATATTTTCAAGATTTCTTGGAACTATAACTCAACATTGATAAGTACACCAACTTTTTAGGTAAAATAAAAAGCTTATAAAAAAGGAATAAAATAATTATGATCCTAAAAAGGTCCAATAAGCGTAAAAAGGGGAAATAACAAAATTAATGAAACATGTGTATTTGAATATGTATTAGGAGAGATAATATTTGATAAAATTTAATACCCTAATTATACTCCACATAAAAAGGCAATTAATACTAATTGTATGAGAGATAAAAATCGGTTAAAACAAAATTCAATTAAATAAAAAAATTAAATGTTTTGTTATGTATGTAATTTAAAAACTTAGTTTGTAATTAAATATAAGTATATTGATATTTTGTTAATAAAAGTCTTAAGTAGTATACTTTTGTAATTTTTCCTATTTATTTTAATGAATAAAAATCAATTAAAAGTAATATTAAAGAGAGAAAATATTGATTCATATAATTATTTTATTGATTTCATCTCCAAAGAAAAAAACAACTTTTTTGTATTTGTTATTTTTCTCATTATTTCAAATAATACCCTTGTAACGGCCTGAGGCTCCCCCCTTGACGTAAACACGGGACTTAGGATCATGAGTGACCCAAAGCTAACCCTGAACTGGCATAACAATAGCATACTAGATAAACTGAAGTAAGAATTTCTATGCGGAAACTTAAATCATGAATTAAACTAAAATGATGGGGGATACCCAATCTACGTCTGAATATATAAACTGTAGTAAGAGTTCAATAACAACTCAAAGATAAAAACTCAAATCTAAAACATAATGTAACTATGTCTGAAATAAGTTTCTAACTGACTAGAGATGCTGGGACATGCCCCCAGCAAACTCTAGCAAAACTGAAGCCAAAAGAAAAGACTTAGTAGAAAACATGTCAATCGTCCTCAAAGAATGAGGACTCACCACTGATACTACTGAACTGGAGATTGGGAATCGATCTATGCGTGATCTGAATGCTAAGGACCTAATCCTACATTACTAGAAGATGTAACGCAGATTATGGGCCAAGACTTGAAAGGTACTGAGCATGCATGATAGAATAAAGCTGAATAATATATACATAACTAAAATAAATCATGCTGAGCAATGATATCATATGAATATACTAAACATACTGAAAATGAACTAAACTGAATGCAATGACCAAGTACATAACATGCTGAACTGAATACTGAAATATAACTGGTAACCTGGTCAATGCACTACAATCTTAGTGTGGAAGCTACTCATAATCCACGTGAGCTACACGTGGAGTCCGATGTATATGCCCCATCGAGAGGACCCAATATACCTTGTCAAGGGTACAAAGGCATGACTGGCGTGGTCACTAAATATGATGCCCACAGAGGGGACTTAACCTATGGGGGCACGTAGTTTTGGGACTATGAGGGTGGCTGACCTAAGTCCATTTGGTATTAAGCCTACTCCCAACTTGAATGTATACGATACAACATAACTGAATATAAACTAGATAGATCAAGATTCTGACATGCTAACTAAAATGAACATTAAGTACTAATAATTAAACATTTGTAAACTGATGCATGTATATCCGTATAAACTGACCTAACAAGTTTAATTCATGAACTAAGAGAATTTACACAACTAGAATTCTAAATTTTATGCAGGAATTAAGCAACATAGCTATGAAACCGTTATAATCTAATTAGGATTTATCTAACAGCTAAATCACAGCAATAATCTGAAGTTCTAGAAACCCTAGGTCTAAGCATAATGAAGGAATTCAAGAATCTGACTGATTCTAGGGACCTAATGGGCGAAAGGAATCCACTAGTCAAATTCCACCTACTTGGTGACGAATTCCACAGAGAAATCTTTCAATTTTGGGGTTGGAACTGAGGGACACTTGTTGCGTTCTGGGAGAGGGTTTGGTCGACTGTTTGTTCTCTTTTTTCCTTGGTTTGATCGATATTTGGGAGAATGAATTGGTTAGGGTAAGTTCTGATTAAGTGACTAGACTCAAACTGAACAAAACAATGTAGTTTAGACATTAAACGACGTAGTTTAGTTGTCCAACGCATAGAGAAAAGACCAAATGACCCTGACTTAAAAGTTGTTGGGGCCAATCGATGGAGCATCGGCTGATCTACGGTCCATCCTGGTTAGTCTTTGACTGGCTACAAAGGATGAGTGTTAGGCCCCCAGGCTAACCTCTGGACGCGGACACGGGACCTAGGATTTCGAGTGACCCCAGGCTAACCCTGTTGGCATATTATAAGCATTCTTAAGAAGAACTGAATTAAGAAAGTATTGTGCAGAAGCTTAAATCATGAGATTAACTGAAATGATGAGGAATAAACAATACTATCTAAATTTATATAAAACTGAGAAGAGTTTAAGATACTGAATAAAACTCAAACACTAAAGTTGAATCTGTAAGCCTTTAATTGACTAGAAATAATGGGACATGCCCAGCTAAATCTAGAAAAAACTGAAACTAAAGATTTAAAATAGAAGGATAATCATGTCAATCATCCTCAAAAAATGAGGACTCACCACAAATGGTGCTGAGCTAAAGATCGGAAATTGATCTATGCGTGATCTGAATGCTCAGGACCTGAACCTACATCACGAGAAAAAGTAGCGCAGAGTATGCGTCAATACTTGAAAGGTAATGAGCATGAAGGATAGAGCAAAGCTGAACAATATACATAAGTGAACAAAGCATATAACTGAGAAATGATATAAGATGAGCATGATATATACTAAAAAATATTGAACATGAACTAACTAAATGCAATGACAAAGTTTATAACATGTTGAGACTAAAATATGACTGTAACTGATAACATGGTGAATGCAATAGAATCTGACTATGGGAGTTGCTAATAACCGACATAAAATCACATGAGCTAAATGTTGAGTTTGATGTATACACCCCATTGAGAGGAACGAATATACCCTGCCAAAGGTATAGGGGCATGACTGGCGTGATCATTAAACTGATGCCCACAGAAGGGCCTTATAACCTACGGGGGCACGTAGTTCTGGGACTTGAGGATGACTAACCCTAGTCCACTCGATATTAATCCTACTCCCAATTGAATATGTAATTAACAAATTATGACTGAATTTCTGTAATACTGGATAGCTCAAAATACTGACATGCTAACTGAAAATGCAAGATTTAATTCCTGATAATGAAATATTTGAAAACTGAGGCACGTACATTTGTTTATTTGTCCTAGCTAATGTAATTCATGAACTAAATGAACTACGTAACTAGGGTTCTGATTTTATGCAAGAATCTACTCAAAACAATACTAAAATCATGACAATCTAATTAGGAACATTAAAGTAACTAATTCATAATAATCTACTGAAATTCTAGAAACCCTAGGTCTAGATAATATGGAGGGAATCAAGAATTAGACTGAATTCTAGGAACCTAATGGGTGAAAGGAACCCACTAGTTAAATACCACATACCTGGTGATAAAATTCACAGAGAAAACTTTCGATTTTGGGGCTGGAACTGTTGAAAACTTTGTTGCGTTATCTTGGAGGGCTGCTCCACTTCTCTTTCTAATTTACCCTAAGTTTCGCTTGATTTTTGTGAATGATTGATTAGGGTAAGTTCTAATCAAGTTACTAGGCTAAAACTGACAAAAAACAACGTAGTTTAGGGGTGAAACGATGTAGTTTAGGGATCCAACACATAAGGAAAAGACCGAACGACCCCTGACTTAAAAGTCTATCGAAGCTACCGACGGTCCGTGGACTTACCCACGGTCCGTCCTATCAACCCTCATTATTGCTTCAGAGACTTGATTTCTCGGACCTCAATCCATGGCCCAGGACTAGCGCTCGTGGTTTGACCTACAATCCATGGGTCTGGCCGTTAGTTGACACTTAGGCAATTTCCAAGGCTGTTCTGGGGAGGGCTTCCACGGACGCCACCACGATCCGTTGTCAGGACCATGGCCCGTGAAGGGTGCCGTGGCATGACGTCTGGTCCTGGTGGACTCTGCTTGCCTTCCACGAGTGCCAGTACAACCCGTGAGGTGGTCCATAGCCCGTGAAAGGTCCCGTGGTCCACCTCTGTTGGAAGGTATTGAGTCCACGGGCAGGTCAACAAACCATGGACCCTATCACGGTCCGTGAACCCTGATGTGGTTCATTGGTTCAAGTGATTTTCCTGTTGCATTTTCTATGTCTAAATTCCGAGGTGTTACAATGACTCCTGAAGGGTCTAAATCACGGACGTGGACCACTACTACAAGAAATTTCATTTTTAACGACCAATTCTTGGTGACAGAATATGAATCCGGTCGTTAACAATATATCTATAACGACAAAATAATTTTTTTGTTGTTAAAAGTTAACTTTTAATTTGATCTCAGCGACCAATAATTTCTGGATGTTAAAAAAGTTAGCATCCGGTTGTTAATTAATAATAAAGAAGGCCCTCTTTAATTATTTTATAAAACAATATCACACGTCTCTCTACATACCCCACCCCTCCCCTCTACATACCCTACTCCTCCCCTCCGTTTGGAACAACAAACAATAGGTTTTAAGTATTATTTTATATATTCCGTGATATTAAATTCCCGCGCGAAGCGCGGGTAATTTTACTAGTTATTTTATAAAACAATATCACACGTCTCTCTACATACCCCACCCCTCCCCTCTACATACCCTACTCCTCCCCTCCGTTTGGAACAACAAACACTAATATTGTCAAATTTATGGGTTTGTTCGCTTTGTAGTTAGAGAAATCAGGGGCACGATCTACACGATCTACAGGTGAATCAGCTCTCCTCTACAGTTAGAGAAAATTCAGCAGCTTGGAGGATATGGTGCATCTCTCTAGTTCTGTTAGAGGTTTGGGGATTCTCGATTTCCATCTTCCCACATTTTATCAGCCGTACGTCTCTCTCAGTTCAAAATAATGAGCTTTAGTTTGTTGGAGGAATATTAGCAAGAAGATAAGATCCAAAGCTTGCGTCAATTACTAGGTTTGTTGAGAAAAAATAGTCGTGGGTTTCTCAGTTCCATCTATTTAGGAAATCATGTATCTCTATTTTTATTGCAGAACACATTCTAAATTGTTGTAAAGAGAATCGTTCTTGTCTTCTTACTTCTAGTCGGATTATGGGTCTGCTGGATGATTGAGTATTCTTCTCTTTGGGGTAAGTTTATGCTATTTTTACTTTGAATTGCTTTGTGGAATTATTAATTTTTCCAAATTATGTAGTTTCCTTGATTTTTCAGTTTCCATTAGGGTTTGTTTTTTTTCGTTTTAACTGAAAAAGTTTTTCTGCTTTATGCACTAGCGTAGTTTAGTCATATCCTTAATTAATGTGTGAACTAAATCCTTTAATATTTTTGCATCCATGTTTTTTTGTTTTTTTTTCTTATGGTTCAGGTCATAGAAAAGCGTAGTTGTCTCACTTCTTCTTTTGATAAAGTAAAGGACAAAACTGTGTCACTTATAATATGATTTGTTTGTACAGACTGGAGTTAACTTCTTTCTCTAGCTCTTAACAAATATTTATTTAGCTTACTCTTGCTCGACTTAACGTGTAACCTAATTGTGATTCACTACATCCGAGTTCACCTTCAAAGTTACCATTTTGACTAGTTTGTTGGCAAGCATCAATCTGAAAAAAGGATAGAGCTTGGACATCCTCTTAACTTTGTCTTATTTGACGTTTGAATCTTGTCTAATCTCTATGGATTAGTGTGCCGTGATACTTAAAATGAAATTTTCTTGATGCTATTGTTTCTTTGCAATGATGTCATCATATCTCTTCATTCATATGCTTCTCTTTGACAATGATGTACTTGATATTTGCTTGAGATAGAATCCTTCTTGTCTTATAACTTGATTATGTAGGTGCCAAGGAGCTAAAAATTAAGTTTTAGAAGAATCAAAATCACCTCGAGTTTTGGAATATATTTGCATAGTATTGATAACGATTTCATTGTGTTTGCTCTGTACATAAGTTTAGTATTTTTGAATGAAAATAGGGAAGGCAACAAGAAAGTTATTAATCTCTAGCATGAACTTTAATTATCAGTCCCTGTCTCTGTAAAATCTAGTCATAGGTCACTATGTATATCCTTGCAACAACTATTCCCTGAATCTATTTGTCTCTGCTTAGAATTGGTTCATGTATTAACTGGTTTTAGGATTCTCTAAGACAACCAAATCAGTTCTTAGTAGATGGTTATTGTTTTCCTTATCTGCTGCATAGTGGATTCTCAAAGACAACCACAATTATAACTTATATTGTCGTGTTAAATTGACAGCTTCTCTTCATACTGCTCATCTTCACCTTGCTGCAACTAATAATCTGGAAACATTCTTGGAATTTCCATCAGTCTAAAGGTAAGTTTGGATTCTTATAACCATGAATTTGTTTGTGAAATGCCTCATTTTTCTCAAATCTGAACTTGTATTGTATGATTCCATATCAGTTTCTTTTTTCTGTTTTTGTGTTTGTGCAATTGAGCATATTAGTGGTAAGCATATATGTTGAATGTACTAAAGTGAGAACTCTTGTTTGCATACTTGATTGAAAATAAAATGAGGTGAGATAATGATTGTTGTTATAGAAAAGTGATTTGCATCTCATTCTGTAAAGAATGGACTGCAACTGAAACTTGGAAGCAAGTTGTTGTTTATTGACTTGATAAGCAGTAGGAAATAGGAAGAAAAATGGATTATCTTCATAATAAAGAATGGATTCTCTTAAGACAACCACATCAGTTCTTAGTAGATGGTTATTGTTTTACTTATCTGATGCATAGTGGATTCTCTAAGACAACCACAGTTATAACTTATATTGTCTTGTTAAATTGACAACTTCTCTTCATACTGTTCATCTTTACCTTGTTGCGACTAATAATCTGGACACATTCTTGGAATTTCCATCTCTTTAAAGGTAAGTTTGGATTCTTATAACTATGAATATTTCTGTGAAATGCCTCATTTTCCTCAAATCTGAACTTGTACTGTATGATTTCATATCAATTTATTTTTTCTGTTTTGGTGTCTGTGCAGTTGAGCATATTAGTAGTAAGCATATATATATGTTGAATGTCCTAATGTGAGAACTGTTGTTAGTATACTTGATTGAAATAAATGAGGTGAGATGATGACTGTTATTGTAGAAAAGTGATTTGCATCTCATTCTGTAAAGAATGGATTGCAACTGAATCTTGGAAGCAAGTTGTTGTTTATTGACTTGAATAACAGTAGGAAATAGGAAGCAAAATTCTCGTTTAAGTGCACTAATACCACATATTAAATAACTGCCAAGTGAATAAGTATATTGCAAATAACAATATTCATTATTTGTGCATGTAGTTTGTTTTTTTCCCATTCTATGATGAAGTCCTTTTGCTTAAAGAAGACTATTGTTTCATCTTTTCCATTTATCCTTAACTTGTCTCCTACTATCTTGATTGTATTTCCACATTAATGAAATGAAATAGGCCTGCTTCTAGTTGGATTAATGTGCAAATGTGTGCCTATTGTTCTGTCTCTTGCGATAGCTTTTGTGAATGGAAACTAATATAGAGTGTTTCAAGAGATTTTGGAGTATGAAAGTTCATTCTAAAAATTAAAAAGAGAGCTGAAAGATTGTTGCAACAATGAATACAATGTAATTTTTTAGGACTGAAAGGTTTAGTGTAAGTAAATACACTGTATACAAGAAAAGTTATAAGTTTCATTTTACATCATTTTACTTTTGTGCTTTATTATTTTCATTTATCTTGTGTTTAATAGGTTGAGATCCAGAAACTAGTTCAATCTGATTCATCTCTTACTAATACTGAGGTCGTTGAAAAGTGCTTTGGACCTCAATGTAAGAGTCATGTGATTGGATTTGGAGGTGGGATAATAGCTAAGGAGTTGAAAGGTGGTAACTCTTTAAAGGCTGCATTGTTAGATAAGTTGAACGCAAGTGGAAAAGAAAATGAATTATTAAAAAAATGCATGGATGAGTTGGAGAATAAATGTCAACGCATGGATGAGTTGGAAAATAAATGTCAACGCATGGATGATCTCGAGAGCAAATATGAACAACTTGCAAGTGTAGTGTTTGGTGAACCTACATCACCGCCATCTTCCACTGATCAATAGATGAACTAGTCAACATGTTAGTAGATTGATTTTTTTCTCTATGATAAAATGATTCCAATGCTATATGAAATTCTTTTAGTTCAACAGTGGACGTCTAATGGCTCTTCTTTCTTCTCCTTATGTGGTGGGCTTATTACTTGTTGAACCTCAGAGGATGTGTCCCCTTAGATTGTTGTTGCATCAGTAAATCTACATTGATACCCCTCCGCCTTTACTATAATGTTTATTTCTATTTTCCTTTTCTTTCGAATTCTTTCCCTCTCTTGGTGTTTCAGCTGAAATAAGGTTGTAAAGTTTAATGGTTGTTTTGTATATGTAGATGAATTGTATGGTGTTCTTTTTGATTGGATGCTGCTCTTTGAAATATTTGTGTCTTAATGTCCTTGAATTGATGTCTCTTTATTACCATGAGAGTGTGGAAATTCTGATATGAGAGCATTGTAATTTATCTATGTTTATGAGTTTTCTCCCTTCATTTATCATTTCTTGAAACCCATGTGTTATACATTTCATCTAAAGCCTGGTTAGCTAGAGTGTCTTGTAGTTTATTCATTTTCCTCATAATGTGGTATATCAATGGTTGTCTAGCTACTAGAATATGAGGAATCTCATTCTATGCTCCATGTTTTGTATCATTTCCCTTCCATCATAATTTTTAGGAGCACTAATTTTGTCTATAGAGTCAAATTCCTGTAGTTTGTTTGTTACAGTGTCTACAAGACTTGGATTGCCTTAGCTTTTGCCTATGTATTAGTAGTCTACTCCAGCTATAGTGTCTACAAGCCTCTAGTATTGCCTTAGCCTGTGTATTAGTAGTCTACTCCATCTCTGCTTCTTTTGTATAAAGTAGATCAGCCTAACACAGAAGCCTCTGCTATTTCCATAATCTTTCTATAACTTTTTTTTTTAGAATATTTCATCTTTCTATATCATTTTCACTTCCCCAATACTGTCTTCTTGATATTGGTTCTGTTTTATAATCATAATTTTGATCATTTTACATGCCCTAATCTGTAGCACTGCATGTAATTAAGAAAAATAATTTATCTTCCGTTGTTTATACAAGAACGTAGATTTATGTGGACGAACAACTGTCATTATCATACTTTTTGTGAGAAGAAGATAGGCTCATAAAGAGCAGAGAAACTAATGCTAACTGTGATAGTTTCTGCTCATGTATTACGTCTCTTATACTCTTCAATTGTTGTATTAGTATAGCTGTAATGAACCTTGATAATGCTAATTGACTTTTTTTGTGTTCTGAAATTTTATACTTCCATAGCACCATACAGTAGTACTAGTAGTGTGCAGCAACAGTAACCATATCTAACCCTCTTCCTAATTACATTTTGAACTTGCTGCATAACATGATTGGTATTCACATTTTGTCCTTGAAAATTCTTCTTGTTCATGGCAATCCAGATATTGTAAATAGTAGCTCCGTACACGGCTTCCATAACCTCCTTGAATCTATTGCAATTCTTCACTTTAATCTGCAATAATACACCATCCACACATCTGTTTTGTACTCTGAACTCAATCCAGGTTTGTATTGCATCACATACTCTCTTCAGCCAATGACATTTAGAGAAGATATGTGTTACATCCTTTAGCCAGTTCCCATCACACAAAACACAAGTATTATTATCATACAATATGCCAATTCTCACCAGTCTCGCCTTAGTTAGCAGTCTGCCACGAACAACTAGTCATAGTATAAACCTATGCTTTGGTAATGCAATCCTATTCCATATCAGTCCAGTAGTTGGGAGCACTGGTGCATCACCTATTATGTCCACATAATCCCTGGATATTGATTATTTCCTATTAGCAGTTAGACAATAATTGTTTTCATTAGGATATTGATTATTTCCTATTAGAAGTTAGACAATAATTGTTTTCATTAGGATATTGATTATTTCCTATTAGCAGTTAGACAATAACTGTTTTCATTAGTGAGCCATACTCTGTTTTAGTTTGTGCAGTTGTTTTCAGTACAATTACTTGTTATCAAACTAATACACTTCTTTTTTTTACAGCTCAAGAATTTCAAAGTGAAGAACTTATCATTCAAGAAAGTAAGGAGCAAGTTGAAGTTCACAAGGATTTTAAAAGACTATCTTATGCATATATATGTTGCAAATTTCATTTTTTTAAATTAGGAGTTGATATACGCAATTTGGATATGGGATATATAACTTTCTTTAGAAAATCAATGATGATGTTTTATATCAATTTAATTTTTATTTTATTTTTGGATGTGTGAAATTATTGTTAATATTATTAGTTTAGTCGTACAATATTCATAAAATCAGAAATTTAGATGTGGTATTTTAGACTATTTTATGAATGGCTTATCGAAAATATTTTGAAATGACCATTAGCGACGAAAAATCTCAACAACATACAATTAACGAAAGGTGTTTTGGTTGTTAAAAATACATGTATTGGTTGGATGTGAGTTGCTCCTAATGATTTTTAACAACCGGATTTTTTAATTAGCGTAGGGAAAGTGCAGTCGCTATTGAAGGACATATAGTGACTGGACTTTATGTCGACGTTAAAAGTTTATTTAGCGACCGGACAGAAACCTGTCGCTAAACTTTTAACGTCGGAGCTTTTAACGACGGGCGACGACCGGATTTATTCCTGTCGTTAAATACCTTTAACGACCGGATTAAGACTTATAACAACCAAATGTCCCCTCGCTAAAGGTCATTTTTCTTGTAGCACAGACCGTGGTCCTACCTACTGTCCATAGGTCCTGGTGTGGATCGACCCTTAGCTGAAAATTTCTGGGTTTCTATGGAAGGGCCGCAGGTGGCTAACCACGGACCCCACCTACGGTCCGTGGGTCAACATACGGTCCATAGGTGGCCCCATTGGTTTTCTGGAATTTTGCATTTCTGGTTTTCTAGAGTACGGGGTGTTATAACCCATTTCTTAAAAATCTATAAAAAAAAAACAAATTTTATTTAAGTTTTAATTTAGTTAGATTTTCATAAAGTTTTATCTACCAAAATCCCTGCATAAACCTTGATTTTTCATACCTTTTTTTTGTAATTAAATTTGATATCATGGCTCATTTTGTTCATTTATACTCCAAAACAGCAAGACCTAAAATTGTGCCATTATAGCCCAAATCTAAAAAAATGTTTGGATAACACAAAATAGGTTGATCCACTTTCTATATCAAACCCTACCCTAGATATTTCATTCCTTGAGCTAATATTTTATAAATCCGCCTCTCTAGTTTCTCATACCTCCATTCTTGATTTTTTTTTTTTTTTTTTTTGTTTTTTAAATCTTAATGGAGAAAAATATTGAGGAGAATCCACTAGGTTCACCTAATAATGAAACTCCAAGAACTAAAGAATTTGGAAATCAGAATGTTTATTTTTCATCAGTAAAATTGAAGTTGAAGAAGAACAAAAAGAAAAGGATTTAAATTTGGATGAACCAGTTCGGGTTGAATCCTATTCATTGGTCACTTGTGTTGATTCAAATTGAATGGGTTGTATTGTTTCTTATGAATCAAGGGTGATTAGAGCACATGAGTCTCCTAAAAATTCAAAAACACCACAAAGGCTGCAACTAAAGTCAACACTATTGGAGCTCTTCCCTGTTTCTCCTACCAATTATGTTTCAACTCATCTATATATATGGAAAGTGGTATCCACATCAGGCCAACTTGACCTACTAATCGAACCAACCTTTCCCTCCCCATAAGAACTTGTGATTGACCCAGATCATCCTTACATTGAATCGCGATAGACTGTGCATGTAGGTTCAAGGGAGTGCTTCTATCTCTCTCATCAAGAATCAGGGACATTACATTCTTTCATTATTTGGGTGCTTTTCTTTATTTATGTATGATGAGATATTGTTTAAAGCTTATGCCTAGCTAAACTGGTATAATGGTTTGAATAACAGTGTCATGTTTTAATGATTTAATATGTGCTTTTGCCAGGCTTAATCTTTCAATGTTACTAAATTGCTTTTAGTTATTTTGGTCCTATATTTCCATTATGTTACTACCTATCTTGCGACCTGCGGTTCGTTCCTTAGCAGGCTTTGCTCTCTAAATAATCTTTCAGGGCGTGATTCAATATTGGCAACGGATAAGAAAAAGATTTTAAAAATAGGGAAAAGGGGAATTCAAAAGCAATCACTAGTCATGAATTGTACAATTTTCGTATGCTTTTGTGATTTACGCTGCCGTCATTAACTTTTGTATTTTTTTAGAAGTCATTTAGTTCAATTGAGTTTGAGACTAGATGAAGACCTTGTTGGTTTCTGATTCCATGTGTGCTGAGGTTTTCAAGTATTTTGAGTGTATGAATATAGTCTAGAACATCACCAAAAATGTGATTCAAGGAGAAATCCACGATATATATTGGCTTGGAACATAAACCTAGTCCCTCTTTGACTATCCTCTTTGACCAAATTTTCCTCGCGCCACCTTAATATTAATCCGAGTGAACTTTATTGAGCATTAAGTTATTTCTTTGGTCACCTTGACTACTACTAATATTGCTATTTCCACATTATATAAACATGTGAGATCGATATGTCAATGTCAAGACTCGAGCCTACACCCTAGACGTGGCCGGCACTCGAGAACTAATGCTGGCACTCAAGCGAACCCTTATCGTGACTTACTACAAGCAGAAGACTAACTCCAGTATACAAAAGAATCAAATTAAAAGAAACGTTTAAAAACAGTTTACTGAATCTCAAAACTTCGACGAATATACTAAGTATGAAACATAAGTTTCAAATAGAATATCTGAATCTAAAAGTGTCACGCCCCAAACTTGAGGGGCGCAACTGGCTCCTAATGCCAAAACTCAGGCCCGAGCCGACCCTGCTGAATCATTTGGTACTAGCGCATGGCAGCCTCACACAATCAAGAAAACAAACAAGTATATCTCGGCTTAAAACTAAGCCCTCGATCGGCAAGGCCCCTATCAACTAATCTATAAAAGAAACAGCTACTCCCAAGAGATCATATAAATAAATAGCCAACTAGCACAGAAGTCCTGATTGGGCCGTCGAGGCCACCATGATATCTATACCAAAACTAAAAACAGGTATATATCAATAAAATACATCACATAACTCACAAGCTTCAACAAACCAACAACATAGGCCAGTATGGCCATAACGTAGCTATACACCTGACACACTAGTCTGCAAGCCTCTAAGAGTAGTAAATATTAGCGGGACAGGGCCCCAGCCTACCCATAAAGATATATACAGGAAAATATAACAAACCTCCCAACTCTGGCAGCTCCGGAGAAAAGGGGCTAGCCAACCAGATAAAAGTCAATCTTGTTGCTGAGGAGGTCTACTCAGTCGTCTGTCAGGACCTGCATGCATGAATGCAGCGCCCCCAAGGCAATGGGGCGTCAAGTAAAAATAATGTACAGAGTATGAAAGGAAATAGACTATGAGGAGGTATCCTGATATACTGGAATAATCTGATAAATAAATCAAGGATAAGATAAGTGTAATGACCTGCTCCTAAATCTAAACTTATCCAAAATAATAAAACAACCTACCCTCTAAGCCCCCATAAGCCTGGCAGGTACAAACAACACACAAAACCACCTACCCAGGCCCCCATAAGCCCGGAAGGTGCCAATCAGCCTATATACCCCTATCGGTACTCCCTCTATCCCCGTAGGTAGTCGCATAGCCCTCTTAGGCATTAATATAACCCCTTAGGCAGCACATAACTCTCTTAGGCATCAAC
>NW_006238928.1:3567526-3586118 GCF_000226075.1 Solanum tuberosum
CATAGCCCTTTTAGGCATCCATATAACCCTGTAGGTAAAACATAGCCCTTTTAGGCATATATCACATTCCTGCAGCTAACCACAATAGCCCCAAGGGCAACAATAACAATCCAATCGCTAAAAGCGAGCAACATAGGGACGCTACTAACTGAATAAGAATCTCGATAAGGGAGGATTATATCAACTCGAGAAGCCAACAAACAACGATAATGGCTACAAGTGTAACAAGGATAACAACTCAATTACATTGCTTCTAAGATTTAAGGAAACATGCCATAAGTAGGGAATAGCCTTAACATACCTTTCCAATGAACGCTCGAAAGATCGTAGTTCCTTCACTAAAGTTATTCCTTATGTACTAAGCTTCACAAACACTATATATACACAGCTGGTACGCACCTATAAACAGTTCATAATTAATCTTAAATCAACAGATTTACCATATTGCCCCAACTTGTCAAAACGTCCGTAGAAATTCACAAAAACAACCATAAAAGGGTCCCGAGATGATTACCTTAGTTAACCAAGTGTAAACTTTGAAGAAACACCAAAAACTACAAATTTATATCTTCAAAAACTCACATTAACCAAGTGTAAACCTTGAAGAAACAACAATAACTATAGATTTATATCTTCAAAAACCAGCTCCAAACGCAGCTAATAGAAGGGAAAAATGATTGCCACGTGTAGGGATTACGTTTCTAGGCACGGGGGTAATGTTTAATGGTAGAAATCGTCAAAAACTAACCTTCATCATGCTAGAACTCCATAGGAACTCTCTCTTAAGCTTTGTCTCTGATTTGGAACTGAAATAGAATATTTTCATGGCTTAAAACGTTAAATAAGCCGACATACCATATTTTTTACCCGACCCAGATTCTGCCCCGGTTGTCCCTAGTAAAACCCTCATAACTTTTTACTTTGATGTCGGTTTGATACAGGGGTTTGTGCATTGCAAACTAGACTCGTAGGCCTTCCATTTAATGGGTGATAGGCCTTCTAACTATTTATATATTGGGAAAAAATATCCAAGACATTTGACCCAAAATTTAGACAAATCTTTAAAAAGGAGCTTACGATAACTTTCGCCAACTTTTATTTTGCCACTTACTTAACTTCAAACTTGAGATACAACCCTTGAACACTTAAAATATGACATACCACATCATTTTTAATTTATTACTCACCCTCCTTGTCTTTCCACGAAGATACGAGTTAATTTATACGTTTTGGAAAGTCGGGGTGTTACAAAAAGACTCTCCAAAATTGTCTATCTATGAAGCCTCTACTATATAAAGATGAGTGTTAGGACAAGACCCACGATTACTCAAAATGTTATTAGTACCAATAACTCATAAAACTGTAGTCCTTCGGAAGCAAGGAGACCTCATTTGTAAGCTGACGAGCGGATGAAGTGATATCAATAGACTGTTGTTGAGGATCCTAAGAACATGTATTTGTATCATTAAAAGATGCATGTCATATGACATCAGTACATTGAATGTATGAGTATGTAATATAACTGAATAACAAATAACTTAAATAAAGGACTGCAATAGATAACAATGTACTCAAGTTGAACGAAAAGAAATAAAGGAATTCAATCATTTAAAACTTTACAAAATACTTTCTCATCTCTGACCTCAACATAATAAGTGATATATAAAAATACACTTTATCTCTATTGGGAGATTTTCTAACCGACAACTATCACTATGACCTACATGACGATACAACGTGTCGCCTATGCTGCCAAAACTGTCCTATACCTTGATGGGATATAGGAAACCTCTAGTAAGTGGATCCACTAAGCTATTCTTAAAAATAAGTAAGAATTCATGTAAAAAGTATGACCCTTTATCCATGTTGGCACACATGGTTTACGAGGACTTTGAGGTGTTTGAACTCGTCCCCATACAGTGCTCAATACTACTCCCAATAATATATACTCATGCTCATATGTTTAAAATTATAACTCTTTCTCTGGTTTGAGATAATTACTGAAACTACCC
The DNA here is from genome assembly GCF_000226075.1 of Solanum tuberosum. Lineage (NCBI taxonomy): Eukaryota > Viridiplantae > Streptophyta > Magnoliopsida > Solanales > Solanaceae > Solanum > Solanum tuberosum. Next base: position 3,569,539 of record NW_006238928.1, read on the forward strand.
TCTTAAAAGAGGTAACTGCTCTTGAATATCTTTTGGACTCATAACTTATTTAGAAATCTCAGTTTCTCTTTTATCAATTTAAAAATTGGTACCTCTGGGAATACATAGTCCTCTTATACTCTTACTCAATTCGTACTTGTAAACTCTTTCTAAAAAGCATATCAAAATCATTTTTTAATATGATCATTAATGACTTGAGAAGTAATACTGTATAAATATTGATGGTATATCTAGATGCCATATTTCTCATACATTGATGGCATACTCGATGGTCATACTAATCATGCTTTAGAAACTCCTTTCTCAAAATTCATCTTTACATTCTCAAAACTCAGTTTAAGAACTCAAGTGTTTGCTTTAAAAAGCTTTTCAAAATTTATAACTCAAATCATAGGGTTCATGTGGAATTATTGGCTTGAAGGACTCAACTCGAGGATCTTAATATCAATAAGGAAACTCAATATTTAGAGCTCAAGACTAAAGAACTCGAAACTCATAAGTCAACGATATTTCCCCCTATGAAATACTCAATTCATAGGGTTCATGCTGAAATATAGACATGAACGAATAAACTCAAGAATTTTAATGCATAACATATAACAATTCAATAATTAGGAATAAAATTTCAAAACGAAACAACTCAAAATCAACTCATCTCAAGAATACTCAAATCTAGGGGTAGAATCTTAGATTTCTCTTTTACTGATCTAAAAGTAGCTTTAAGGCGTGAGAACGAACTAGTCCAACACTATGATAGCCTTACATACCTAAATTAACAAGATTCTTTAAGAATCTTGAAGAAGAACTTGATTAGAAGCCTTGAAACCCTAGCTTGAAAGAGAACAATCAAGAAAACCTTTCTTGAGATTCTTGAATTACTTTCTTGAAATCTCTATGTCCAAGAATTATGATTTTCATTAGTGATTTATAATTGTATGGAGGAATTTTAGGTGGAAAGAATGGGATTCTTGGAGATAGACTTACCTTGAAAAAGAGTCTTAAAAAAGATTGAAAGAATCATCAATGGAGTCTTCTACTTTGATTTTTCTTTAGAGTTTTGCCTTAGGGTTTGAGAGAGAAGAGAATGGTGTATTAAGATATGAAAATCTAATTGTTTTGGGTCTTTAATTAGTCAAGATATTCGTTTAAGATTTTCTTAGAGGTAAAAAGACAAAAAGGACCCTTTTTAATATTTTCCCGTCGTCTAATTCGTCACTACAGTATATCAGGTTACTAAAATGGTCATAACTTTTTACACAAACCTCAAATTGTTGCGAAATTGGTGGCATTGTAAAGAAGATTCAAATAGCTATAATTGCATAGGTTATGGGCCACATAACTCTTTATATTATAAGAAATATGGTCATTTAAAGTTGACCCAAGTAAAATATTACATCAAAACTTAATCGGTAAGGAAACTTTCAACTCAACTTTGTGCTAGGAGTTTCTAGTGACCTTAATTGATATCCAAAATCATTCTCATGCTACAGAATTTACCTTTAGACATATGGGAAATTTAAGAATCACCTGATATGACCCTACACGTAAATGAAGAATGGTTGGAGTCTTAACTTAGAAACTTTCGAGGTGTTACAATATCTCCCCCTTGAAATCATTCCTCCTCGAATGACGGCTGGTCTGAGAATGGAAAGGGGTTACTCTTACTGTATTCAAGTCTAACACAGAATCAAAAAGTACTTAACATAGGGTGATTATTCTGATCTACATCACAAGATTCAGGTTCTATATATCTGTAGGAAATCTCATCCCAAGAACACTAATCCTTACCACTATATTAAGCTAACCTTGAGCTCATAAACACCTAATGTATCACACATTGTCAACATGTTGACAATACCACATTCAAGCTTAGAACCTTAACCACTCCATAGACTCCTACTAACCCACTTTCTAAGAACATTTCATCCTTTCATCATTTCTACCAACTGAACTTTCATGCATTACCACCAGGAAGCTGATTTAGTACTCATTGTAAAACCTTATCTCCTTCTTCCTACACATTTTATAACCTTAGATGGAATAAACACACCATTACTATCACAATAAGAAATAGCAATCCTCTCTTCCATCATCACACAACTACTATCAACAACACCCCTCTCAAAAACTAAAAAGGATTACTTAAAGGACTTTAGGGCGAAAGATCATAAGCACAGTTCATTCGAGAATTCTAATATAAGAATATGCATGGCATAACATTATGTTTCTAGCCATTGAGAGTAAATAATGAACTTCTGACACTGAACATACTGTGAGACATGATTGCTTATATGAGTAGGTTCATAGCATGAGGCTAATATCCATAACTTTATGGATTAAGCTTGAGATTAATGGGCCAAAGTCTTTGCCCCTCATTCTGAAAACTAAGCATATATGTGAATATCTCCGAAGAGTATGAGCATAGGTCAAAGACACAATTATGATATAAGAAACATCACCATCATGATGTAATAATTTGACTTGAGGAATATGCAAGATTATGAACAGATTGATATTTCTCAAAAACTCTTTCTGAAGACATCACTATCTCATTCTCAACACTTGACTTGATTTCTCATCTTATCATCTCCCTTGAGGGTCTAAATTTGACACTTGAAAACTATGGATCTATTTCATTATGTATAAGATGGTCTACATTCCCTTTACTCTAATACTTGGGGAAAGGCTTATCTCACGGCTACTGAACTCTCCATAAGTAGGTATTAAGACTCCTTCTAAGACCTCATTCTAAGATAGTTATCTAACATCTTCTCATTGGCTTATAGGGCCGTTTCATCTAACTCTTAAGGAATAAAATAATGTATACATCAGCCTATTCCACATTGGCAGCTCAAATATACTGTCTAGGCACATATGGAAAATCATTAACTTAATTGGAACCTCCTCTGATTACATACAATCTCGGGTACACTTCTTAATACTCTTGTTACTCTTATGACTTAGCCACACTTCACTACCCTTATCTAAAAGTTAGGATATCTCACTTGTACCACTCATATTCATTGCAGCTAACATATCAATTCCTCACCTACTCTATGTCAGGTCTACCAGATCAGATCTCAAGAATAACATCATCACCCTCATGTTGCCATTCTTTTGATCACGACTCTCATCTCAAATTCAAGCTTAATATTTAGTACTAATCCCGGATATCAATATGATTGTTCTCTTACTGTACTAACTTACAACTACTAGATACACATTAAGAAACACTCACCCACTAAAGCCTCATAACAAGTAGTAAATATTTATCCCTCAATCTTCATACTTAAAATTTACCATCACATTCCATTTCACAAATTACGTATTATTTACTCATTCACTATACAATATTACTTAATTATTTTTGTAGCCCTCTGAATATTATGGGATCTTCCAAAATTCATAAGTCTAGCTTAGATCTATCACCTCATGAATACTCCTACTCTTCCATTCAAGACCTACACTTGGCCGTTACTAACACAATGACACATCATCATAAACTCCTTTCTAGTTAAAGTATACTCTAACTCATCCTAACTTGTAACTATTCCCTCTACCTCATATCATGAACTCTAAACAAGATTAGTATTCCTTAGTATACTCATAAAGGAAAAGTTATCATTAATAACTTACGGGGTGCATGACTATAATAACAGTGCTTGCCTCATCACTGTCTCCTTTCTTAAATAACTGAACCTTTGCATACATTCTTCTAATTTAAGGACATCTTCACTACTACTGCTCATAATCTCACACCTCTTAATATATTTTAGGGTAAAAATACTACCGAACCTCTACAACACACCTCCTTATAAGAGTCTCAATTGAAACAAGGTTTAGAGAAGAGAGTGCATATCACTTTTAGCTTGAACGCACGATTCACATAAATATGAGTGCATTCTTTTGAAATTCAACACTTAAACTCACTCACGAGCTTCTCTCAAGCCCCTCTATAGTCTAGTGACTTTCTCAAGATTTTTTCTGAGAGTAACTCATCGATAAGGATATGGCTTTGCTTTTTTAACTATCTTGAGTATGAGGGATAGTCGAATGAATCTAAGAAACACACGAGTTTGAAAATGCTCTTTACGACATAGTTCTATTGCACGATTTAGAGTCTAAAAAAAGGGAATTTTTTCCTAAATGTCTGTAGTCCCTTATTTATAGAAGTGGGGCCCTCACAACCATAAACAAGATCCTACCGACACGGTTATATAGACACCCTAGGACACTTGAATTCTGTGCTCTGATAGAAAGTTTGTCACAACCCGAGCTAACACACTAAGTGTGGCTGGCACTCGAGAATCATTGTTGGCTCTCAAGTGAACCCTCATCCTGGCTGACTACAAGTGGAAGACTAACTCCAGAATACATAAGCATCAAATTGAAAGAAATGTTTAAAAATAGTTTACTAAATCTCAAAATTTCATTTAATATACTGAGTATGAAACATAAGATTTAAATAAAATACTCTCTAAAACTATCTATCTATGAAGCAACTACTATATAAAGATGAGTGTCGGGACAAGACCCACAACTACTCAAAATGTTACTAATACCAACAACTCATAAAATTGGAGTCCTACGAAAGCAAGGAGACCTCATTCAAAAGTTGACGAGCGAATGAAGTGATATCAACTGACTCTTGTTGAGGATCCTAAGAACATGTAACTGCATCATTAAAAGATGCGGGTCGAATAACATTAGTACACTGAAAGGACGAGTATGTAATATAGTTGAATAACAAATAACTGAAAGAAAGGACGGCAATAGATAACAATGTACTCAAGCTGAATGAAAAGAAATATAGTAGTTAAATCATTTAAAGCTTTACAAAAAACTTTCTCATCTCTGAACTCAACATAATAAGTGATATATATCAATAAACCTATTGGGAGATTCTCTAACCGACAACCATCACTATGAGTTATATGATGATATAACGTCTCACCCACGCTACCAGAATTATCCTATAGCTTGCCGGGATATAGGACACCTCACCTAAGTGGATCCACTAAGCTATACTTAAAAGTCAATAAGTAATCACCTAAAAAGTACGACCCTTTACCCATGTTTGCATACATAGTTTATGAGGACTTTGAGTTGTCTTAACTAGTCCCCATATCGGTGCTCAACAATACTCCCAATAATATATAATCAAGCTCATATGTTTAAAAACCTAACTCTTCCTTTGGTTTGAGATAATTGCTTAAACAACCCTCTTAAAAGAGTAAATTGCTCTTGAAATATCTTTTGAACTCATAACTCATTTAGAAATCTCAGTTTTTCTTTTATTAATGTAAGAATTGATACCTCTTGGAATACTATAATGACCAAGAAAATCATTTTTGAAAATTTTCATAAGGTTATCATTTTACCCATCTCGATAGTTTTCCCAAGTCATGTTTGATCAGTTTGTGAAGTTAGTTTGGAAATTTTGAACTATTTGATAACTATGGTTATTTATTTGGTGAGTATTTATTAAATAATTAATTTATTTAGTTGATAATAATGGGTCAAGTCTGAATTTATTTAAGACCCTATACCACTTGTCCCATATATTATAATAAGTTAGTAGAATTTAACATATTAGTCCACAATTTGAGAGAGAGGCAGAGAGGTACAACTTAGCGCCACAAGAAAAGCACATTGTGCTTTAGGTAAAAATTCAAGATACATTCTTATTATGCAAATTAATTGCTAGAATGGATAGTATACAATTTAAGTTAATAATATATCTTTAAGAAAACAAATCATTTACGTTGTTGTCTAGAAAGATTCGGCTAGAAATAATGGGCACCATATTATATTAATTAAAGACAATTATTTAATGAAGCTAGTGATATAATGATGAGTTAAATCATTTGAGAATTTAGATTTTTGATATGTTTTTGGATAATATAGGCATGTTTGTGCATATTGACTGATTACTAAAGGTTAATGTTGGCTTAATTAGTGTTGGGTTGGAGCTTTTCTATAACACCCCAGATTCAGAAAGGATAAGAATTTCAGTTTTTCAGAAGTTGCAGGTGTCCCTACGAAGGCCACATGCGGACCGTAGGTTGACCCACGGATCGTAGGTGGGTTCCGTGGTTGCCACCTACAACCTACCCAGAAAATTTCAAAAAAGGTACGAACCATGGCCGGACCTATAGACCACAGGCCATGATCCATGTCTGTCACGACCCGAGCCTACACCCCGGATGTGACACGGCGTACAAGACTCCGAAGAGCCTCATACAAGCCTCATAGTATGTCATCACATGTGGAATTTAAAACTCTTTTAAACCATACAATCAAAATAATCATTTAAAACAGCGAAAGTCTACTAGTCTCACATGGCCATCTAATAAAATCTTGAATCAAAAGTAGGTCACAACCATTACACTAGAAAGTCTAAAAATGTCTAATACAAGAAAATACATGAAACATCAATAAAGCACTTGTCCTCAGATCCATGAGGACATACCACAAACTATGGAGGAATATTAATCCAAGCTTGAACTAGAAGAGAATCAACTCACTTGCCGGAACCTACACTTTGTAGAAAATAGAAGAAGTATGGGTTAGAACATTTAATGTACTAAGTATGATAGCCATGAAAAAACAATGCTTAAACAGGACATTTTTATTCGAAAATCATGTTATATGCAAATTTGAGAAACTTCATGAACATAAGTATAAGAGGCATAAGATACAAACATAATCAACATATAAGTCAGCTCATCACATTAAATTCTTCACCTTAAGTAAGCCTAAGCTATATTTGTGCAATGCATGAATAGCGTCTCATACCTCCATCCATACAAAGTACCACTTTGAGGCCACCATAGATGAACTTACCATTCTTCATACTCATCTTTAGACCATACTCATACATAAGAAACATAAACATTTCATAAGTCATGAATAGGAAAGTAACTAATAATATAATCCAAGTAAGAATGCATCATTACATTAAACATTTAAATCAACATTTTTCATTAGCTTCATCATAAGCACATTCATTCATTAGACATTGAGACATTGGAGAATCACACCATAGCCCTCTCAAAGCCTACTCGTGCAATGCATGGATGGCATCCCATACTACCACCCACACTTCATAGAACATCTCAAGTAACCATATGACGTATCTCACATAATGGGAATAAGCATTTAACCGACATTGACCATGTGAGTTTAACATGGAATCCGGTGTCTTGTCCCCACACCGTGAAGAGGTGGTATACTTGCCTAAGGTAGAACCCGTAACATTTTAGCTTAGGTGGATCCACTAGATAATAACCTATGAGGGCACATAGTTATGGGATAGAAATATGTTCATTGACCCAAGCCTAACGTGGGGAGAGCTTCCATCTTACCATATCCACTCGGTGCTTAGACTCCATTCCCATAGAGTAGTTCATTCACATTAACATTATTGTACTTGAGAGGAATGCCATTGGGCTATCAACCCAAGGTACATTATTACACATGAAAGGAATGCCGTAAGCCTATCGATTCATGGTACATTATTAAGATAGCTCACTGAATCATTATGAAAGGAAGTTCATATGCTTATTGATTCAAGATTCATCATTTCATTAGTTCATTGACTCTTTAGGAAAGGAATTCCATAGGCCTATTGATTCAAGGGTCATCATTACATTAGTTGATTTTCTCATTATGAAAGGAATGCCATTGGCCTATCGATTCAAGACATAGCCTTATAACACGTCATTAGTCATTTATGAAAGGAATGCCATTGGCCTATCGATTCATGTTCATTAAGTCAACATACATTGGTTATACAATCTTCATTATCAACATAAATCTTGAAGCACATACATAATTCTCACATTCATGTATAAATTCTCATAACTTCCCCACCAAGAATCATGAATTACAGTCAACACAACATCTAGAATTTCTACAGTATATATAGGTAATAACACAATTCAATCAATTCAATTAATTCATACAAGACCCATTTACATGCTCATAAATTCAATTATCCCACATTACGATAACAATTTAGAAATAGAGGGGATCCATGGGTTCTTGGGGGAATTTTACCAAAATTCAACCAAAAATCATCAATTCAATCATAAAAATCATATTTAAAGAGAACCCATGTGTTCGAACCAAAACCCTTGATTTGGGGACAATTTGAAGTTTGAAAACCAAGTTTTAAAGGTGCTCTTTGGGTGGAATCTACCCAAAGATGAAATCTACCATACCTTGAGGATGAATCCTTGAAGAATTTTATGAAAACCCATGAATTCTTGCAGCCCAAGCTTCAATTTTACTCTTCTTCTTCTTGGGTTTTTAGAGAGAGAAATATTGTGAGGAAGATGAACTTTTGATTTTGATTTGGGTCTTTGTGAAAGTGATTTAGTTTGGGTGTTTAATGACTTAAAATACCTTATATATTTATTTAAAAACAATATAAAATACACCCATTTAAAAATAGGACTTAAAAATAATATTTACACTTTGCCCACATGGAGTTGCTAAATAAATCTAAGACAAAGTCCAAGGGAGCTTTTAATGGCCTTGGAGTGGTCTACAAGACCTGGACCTTCCCTTAGACTTCTGCCTTAAGCTTTTTAAAGCTAAGCCATGTTCACAAGGGTGTACACGGGCAGTTGACATGTCCACCTGCCTTGGACCCTCACTTGCACACATGCACTGCCTAGGCGTGCTAAGGCAGCCCCCACACGAGGTGCTCCACGTGCAGTGGGGTCCTCCACGGTCCTTGGACCCTCACGTTGACTTCCCTCTAGCCAAATTATGCAAAGGTAAAGTCCACGAGGGATTTGAACGGGCAGTGGAGGCCTTTCACGGGCCTTGAAGCCTCACGTGAACTTGCCTCCTTGCCTATATGGCAAAGGTATTTGTTCAAGGAGGAATCTAAGGGTGGTGAAGGCTTTCACCTTCCTTGAAGCCTCCCTTGAACAATTCCTTTTGCCCACACGGCTAAGGCAAAGTTCAAGAGTGCTTCTAAGGGTAATGAAGCCTTTCGCCTTCCTTGAACCCTCTCTTAAAATTATAGCCAAATTTTTGGATTACTGCATAACTCCAAATTATGCTTAAACTTTTAAGACTCAAACATTAGGCTCTAGTTTCATCTATCAATTTTCCGGGTGTTACATCAAAGGACAACTACTTCATTTGGATCTGACTTTGTAACATTTCTTATTGAAAGTGAGCCTCAAACATTCAAGGAAGCTATGTTGTCTAACGACTTAACCTGTTAGAAGGAGGCTGTCAATAGTGAGATTGAATCAATCTTAAGCAATCATACTTGGGAGTTGGTTTATCTTGCTCCAGGAAACAAACCCTTGGGTTCGAAATGGATTTTCAAAAGGAAGATGAAAGATGATGGAACTATTGACAAATATAGAGCAAGACTTGTTGTCAAAGGCTTTAGACAGAAATAAGGTCTTGATTATTTTGACACATACTCGCCAGTGACTAGGATTACATCAATTCGGATGTTAATTGCCCTAGCTACAGTATATGGTCTTGAAATCCATCAAATGGATGTGAAGACCACCTTCTTAAATGGAGAGCTGGAAGAAGAGATTTACATGTAACATCCTGAGGGCTTCGTAGTTCCCAGTAAAGAAAAAAATAATATGCAAACTTGCTAAGTCACTTTATGGACTTAAACAAGCACCGAAACAATGGCATGCAAATTTTGATCAAACCATATTGTCAAATGGATTTAAGACCAATGAATGTGATAAATGTGTCTAGATTAAAGACGCTCCAAATCAGGAGGTCATTGTATGCCTATATGTGGATGACATGTTGATAATGCGCAAGGGCATTGCTAATGTAAAAGCTACTAAGCGTATGCTCGCTAGTAAGTTTGATATGAAAGATCTAGGAGTTGCCGATTTGATGTTGGGAATTAAGATTCATAAAACTCCTAACGGTCTAGGATTATCTCAATCTCATTATATTCAAAAGGTACTTGAAAAGTTCAAGTATTTGAATTTCAAAAGGGCAAAAACCCCAATTGATATGAACATTAATCTTGTTAAGAATAAATGTGAAAGTCAGTCTCAATTGGATTATGCCAGAGTATTGGGAAGTTTGATGAAATTCATGAACTGTACACGACCAGACATAGCATGCGCTATAAGTAAACTGAGTCGATATACAAGTAATCTCAATCAAAATCATTGAATGGCAATGAAGATAGTTTTGGCGTACTTAGATGACAATCAAAACTATGTTTTGCATTACAACAAATATACAACAGTTGTTTAAGGATATAGAGATTCAAATTGGATTACTGGGTCAACTGAAACGAAATCCACAAATGGATATGTTTTCACTATTGGTGGAGGAGCAATATATTGGAAATCATCCAAACAAACATGTATAGCTCGCTCTACAATGGAGTCTAAATTCATCGCCTTAGACAAGGCAGGTGAAGAAGTTGAATGGATCTAGAATGTCTTAGAAGATATTCCGTTTTGGCCCAAACCAATGGCCCTTATATGCATAAACTGCGATAGTCAAGCTGCAATAAGAAGGGTTGGAAGGTTATGTATAACGGGAAGTCTCATCACATACAACAGAGACACACCTCTGTTAGTGAAACGACCCCAAAACTGCCCGAAAATGTGCTTCGGAAACACCTATAATTGTAATTTCCATATATCTCAAAATCCGTGCATGATTTCGTAAATTCGACTTCATATTCTTATTCATGGGGTCAAATTGAGTGGGTAATGGGTCTAACCCGAATTTTAGAGCAACCGTATCAAAATTCAAAAATCGCAAAAAATGCGATTTGAAGGGTCAACTTTAAAGGGGCATATCTCTTAGGACACAAGGAACTGGAAGGGACACAACCTATTCAATTAAAGCTCTTTGAGTTAGCTTTCCAACGCACTTGGTTTCACCTAATTCCGAGTTAGGATGAGGGAGTTTATGACCATTTTCGTAAAACTTGTTTGTGCAGATTTGCAATTTCCAGTGAGCTATTTTTGAGGCGGGTTGGGGACGTTTTTTATAAAAAGGGGATATGTCCCATACTTAGTCATTTTTTTTAACTTCAAAAACACTCTCTAAGCCCTCTCCAAAATTCCACCAAGATCCTCAACCAAATTCAAACATCTCAAGCTCTAATTCCAGATTCAAGACTCAATCTCAAGCTTCAATTCTCCATTCCAATCTTCATCAAGGATTCTCCAAAGTTGAGGTATGTTGGTTTGATTGTGGAAACCTTACTTTCCACAAGTCCAACCATTTATCCTCCATTTCTACTTCAAGTTTATGGGTCCTTATGATTATTTATGAACTCTTGAAGTATGGAATTACTACTACACACCATATTATGGTCTATTTTGCATATTATCATGAAATGGAATTATTATGTGATGTTTATGGTTTTCATGCTTCCATGATCAAATTATGAAAGTTGATATATATATGTATGTTGTTGGTGGACTGATTTATATGGATTTTGGAATTGGTTGTACTTAGTACTCTTGAAATACATGATTTTATTTACATGAACAGTGGTCTATCATGTGTTTGATAAAATGTCCATTTATAGAATCCTTAGGAAATGGAAGGTCCAATGTACGTCCTATGAATAGAATGGTTATATAATTATTGAAATGATGATGAAATGGACACATGTATATGATTTTCTCTATATAAGTGTTGTGAGTCGACCAAGCCTAGCTCGGGGGGTTGTAGGCCCGGGTAACCGTATCGAGGGGTTGGTACCTTGGTTGCCTAGTACGGGGGGTAGTAGGCCCGTATAACCATATCGAGGGGTTTGTACCTTGGTCCCTAGCTCGGGGGGTGGTAGGCCCGGGTAACCACATTGAGGGGTTTGTACCTCTTTCGCCTCTCCAAGGGGGTGGTAGGCCTTGGAAATACTATATTGATGGTCACTCACCACACTTGTGCTACGTCCCACTAAATATGATTTTTATGTAAGCGTCATTATATATATCATTTCATTAATATGCTATCTATCGGGTACGATTATGCATTTTGCCTATGATGTCCATCCCTTGTTGCATTGCATTGCATCCCATATACTTAGTACATTCAAACGTACTAACGCATACTCTATGCCTACATGATGTCACCGTGTAGGAATCGGAGCATCGCTTGACCATCCTCTTCCGCGTGACTAGTACGATTTTCTATCGAGGTTATTGGTGAGTCCTCCATTTCGGGGACGTTGCTTATGAGCTCTTGCTATGTATAAGACTTTTCCCTTTTTTTTGTTGTGTATTGACTATGAGGGTGAGCCCGGTAGTTTGTCTTGGCCCCGCTTAGTACCCATGTTTAGAGGTGGTGTTGGACAAGTTGTGTATTATGCTTGAGCTTGACTCATCTATGGTATTTATGTATCATTCCTTTTTTTCTCTTGCTCCCTTAGTCCCGATTCCCCTTTGATTATGCTTATCGCTTATGGTCATTTAATTGCTTCCGCGACCAAGGATGTGTAATGATACGCTATGAGGCTTGTTTGGGGTTCCTTCGGGTTCCCCATTCGCCGGTCACGTCTAGGCCCTAGGCTTGGGTCGTGACACTTAGACAACTACTCTCTAGTGGATTTATCACAATTGACTATGTAAAGTCAAAGGATAATGTGTTGGATCCACTTACAAAAGGCCTAACTAGAGAGGGAGTTGAGAGGTCATCGACGGGAATGGGACTATGGCCGAGAACAAGTCATCATGGCTGTAACTTTACCGAGAATACTGGAGATCCCAAGATCTAGGTTCAAAAGGATCAAACAAAGTCATAGATGACAGTTCAACATTGTCAAAAATTATTTTATGGTCCATTCTCATGATTAGACAATGTTCATTAACCAGGATAAAGGCATAAGGACTTTTAAATGGTTTCTATGTTTGATACATGGTATATAAATAGTGTATCTACGGGTTAAAAAATTTAGAAACCACCTATGTAAGTGTGAAGTGTAAGCCGCTTCAAGGAGAATTCGGTAAGGCCAGTTCTCTAAGAACTTATTAACCAAGACGTGTTCATGGCTGAAATGAACAAAACAATGAGAACCAAAAATAGTTCAAGGGTTGATTGTGTGACTTATGTTTTCTACCGATGGTTCAAAGATATCAAATCTACCGATTGACCGAGTATATCTGCTATATGTTCACTATGGAAAGTTTAAAGGGAAACCTACTTATACATATTGATTAACCCTTACTTACGAGACACACACGTTTTTCATGCATATGTTTTAACAATAGCCATTCCCCATTCATGTGAGGGACTGTTGGGTTTTAGCAAGGTGTGAATGGGAAATAATAAGAGAAAATGGAAAATGTGGGGGAACCAATTTGGAGGGAAAATGAAAAGTCTTTGAAGATGAAAAGTCATTTCTACCATATTAGTAGAAGAAAGGAAATTTTTTTTCATTATATTAGGAAACACTTCCTTTAGTTCTTAAAGGGTTAAGAAGAAGGTGCCCCCTCGCGCCGTCATCGTTGCTCGCTCGGCCTCGGCTTCTGCTTGGGCTTCGACTTTGGCTTTGGCTTTGGATTTGGAATTGGATTTGGCAAATGATGTGATTGATTGATAATAATTTTGGACAAAGTTTATTTAATCAATCTAATTAATTGATTTCATTTCTCTTATAAATTAATTCAGAATGTTAATTAAGTAACAAAATTAATTTCGCGTAACGGATTTATATGAAATTCGCGCATAATGGTAAAGTCGTTCTCAAGGGACTGTTCCTTCTAAAAAGACATTATTTTTCCCAAAAGACACAACGTTCTGGATAGACATGTCTGAACAAATGCGTTTACACTATTCTCCGAACATATGCGTTCCTTGCTGCAAGTGGCTATAAATAAAGGGTCCTTTTTCGTTTTTCAATACTGGAAAATTTTCTCTCTGCATACATTTTCTTACAAAAATAAAATTATCGATCGACTAAGTCTGTGTGTTCTCTCGTTGATGTTCTTGCATTCGCTAAAATTATTGAAGTTTAAGGTACCACTACTTGTCTAATAGGTTAATCCATTTCATCTTGGGAGGAATTAATTTGCACCCTCGGTACTTAAGGGGATTAAATTTCTTATGGATACTCAGTGGGTTATGTGGACTCGGATTATTTATTTTCTGTCTGTTTCATCTTTTTTCTTAAGGAATTGAAGTCTATTACTTCTATTTTAATATGTATTTATAACGCTCAAATGCCCTCATTAAAACCTATTAAATGGAGCAGAAGTCGCCGTCAATAAAAATACCCAACTAAGAGTCGGGGTGGAATCAAATAGAGAATAACTTGTCGGCGATTGAAAAGATAAAGGTTAGCTAACTAGATACTAGTTTGAATCCAACCATACAAGGTACAAAAATAATCAAATAGAAGACAATTTTTATAAGTACATTTCTAATGGGGGCAAAGATGATATCAAGCAAGGGATGTAAGGGAATTGGGATAATTTGAGATTTAATTAACATCAACGATCCATTACAGTTCAGTCCAAGATCAAACACTAAAAGATAGGCTAAGTCTTCTCAATTCAACCCTAATATCATTTCGGTCTCAAATGGTTATATTGTGATATCATTTTTTGGTCTCAATCACATCAATACAAAACAACCCACTACCTTAACTTAGACCACTCTTTCGAGGAAGACTTGCCTTCAACAATGAAACCCTAAAAATTCTCCTTTCAGTCTGAAAGTCAAGATTCAAAGTTAAAATGTAATTATCAATCTAATTCTCCATTTCACAGATTTTATTTTCAAGCAACCCCCGATGATTGGAAGCTAAGGTTGAATGTGCACTCTTAACCTAAAATTTTAAACATAAAAACTAGATTGAACCTATTTCATGAAATCAAAGATGGAAACAAGGAATTACAAAAGGAATAGAGAAATAATTTAAGAACCCTAATAGTCCTGTCTATTTCTAGCACAAAATCACCAATTTCATACAAGTAATTACACCTACATTTCTAGCATTTAAGAACAGGGAAATGAACAAAGGTAAAAGAGATTTACTAATATAGAACACAATCTCCAAAACCTCAAATGAAATGTGAGGCAACTTGCCTTCAATATCTCAACACCTAAATAAAGAACACTATGAGACCTCTAACAATCCTTGGATGATCAATAATGCTCCACTCTAACCCTATTTTCTTAATTTGGATCCAATGTTTGAGAATCTACCATTCTGTCCATGTCTGAAAAGACGGGCATCACAAAACTGACATGAGGTTCACAAGAGAAACCATCAGTTTGCTTAAGTGACCATTGTCTTTTCAATTGAGTTCACAGAAGCGAACACTGCTTAGTCGCTTAAGCGACCTATTGATTTTGTTGACTTGTTCTCTTAAGCGAATAGTACTCCGCATGTGCCATACCCGAGGCTTGTTATCTTGAAGTGTCATTCCCCGAGCCTATCTAAACGTGGCCGACAATTGATAACTATTACTGGTCCCAAGAGAATCATTGGCCTAGCTCAATTCTCAGTGGAAGACTAACTTATCAACATAAATCTCAAACAACCTCAAATCATAAGATATCATCATTAAAACGGTTTACTCAATATACTCAAATGAACATAAGTGTTAACTCACAGTCTTTAAAACATCAATAAGGGAATGAGAAAAAGACTCCTCAACAACTATTGTCTATCTATGAAGACTCTAATAACTATGATGGAAGTCGGTACAAGACCCACGACATCCTAATATGTCTGAAAGTAAATGTGAAATCCTCTGAAGCAATGAGGCTTACCAAAGAAACTCTGGAACTGCAAGTTATATCAATAGAGCGCCTGTTGATGACCCTGGTTACCATTATATGCATCACGAAACATGCATGCTAAATAGCATCAGTACATGCAATGTATGAGCATCCAATGGGAACTATAAAGCACATACATAAAGTTGAACCGATAAAAAGGAATAACATACTCACCTCATCTCAACTCAACTCAACTCAACTCAAGGATACTCAAAGACACTCAAAGATACTCAACTTCAGAAATACTCAACTAAGTTCAATATAAAAACAACAGTAAAGATGCATTATAAAGAAATCTTTTAAAACATTAGATAATAACTCAATGTATTTAAAATAAAATAATAACTCTTTTACTCTTATTTGAGAGATATATTAACTGACAACCATCACTATGAGCTATGTGATGATACAACGTCTCACCCACACTGCCAGAACTTTCCTATACCTTGCTGGAGTATAGAACATCCTCAATTAAGTGGATCCACTAAACTATGCTTAAAAATCAATAAGGAATCATTTAAAAAGTTTTACCCTTTAACCATGTTTGCATACATGGTTTATGAGAACTTTGAGTTGTCTGAACTGTTTCATATATCGGTGTTCAATACTACTCTCAATAATATAACTCATGCTCATATGTTTAAAAACATTTCCTTCTCTTCAAACTTTGAGATTATTACTCAAAAGGTTCTCTTAAAAGAGATAGTGTACAAAACTCCTCATGAACTCAATTTGGAAATCAAAGTTTCCTCTCATTGTAAATGTAAAAGTATTTATTCTTGGGAATACTTAGTTCCCATATACTATTTTGAAAAAAA
>NW_006238928.1:3586879-3612166 GCF_000226075.1 Solanum tuberosum
TCCAAAGTTACAAAGCAAGAATAGAATAATAATGTCT
Source organism: Solanum tuberosum (assembly GCF_000226075.1). Classification (NCBI taxonomy): domain Eukaryota; kingdom Viridiplantae; phylum Streptophyta; class Magnoliopsida; order Solanales; family Solanaceae; genus Solanum; species Solanum tuberosum. The sequence goes on from NW_006238928.1 coordinate 3,586,917, forward strand.
AACCCCCAAAAACGAGGTTTACATGTCCTATTTATAGAAAACAAATCCTAAATTAAAAGGGAAACAAATTAAGGAAAGTTTTGTTCAGGTACGCGTCTTCAATCCATGAGACTGACTTACGGACCGTCGATGGATCTACGGTCCGTAAGTCCCTTCTGTCACTCGGGACTTAGAAAATATTTAGACATCCAAAACTCAGCTTCTCTGAAGCAAACGACGGACTAGCAGTACGGGCCGTAGATCGATCTACGGTCCGTCAATCCCTTCCGTAGCTCCATACTTAGCATCTTCAAAAATCAGGTACTGGAACCCTCGCAGTATCACTCTACGGATCAACAGTACGGTCCGTCGATCAATATACGGACTGTCAATGGTCACCGTGGTTCCACACTCGGTCAGATTTCCCTGATTTGCCTTCCATGCCTTGCCTGCTGATCTACGGTCATCACCTACAGACCGTGAATGGACTTACGGTTCGTAGATGACCTCCGTGAATGCCTTTTTCTGAATTTCCTTCAGCTATCTCTAAACTTCTGCGCCTGAACACCTTTCCTGCAAAACATGATAAAACACATAAAAACCAATATAAAAAAAGCCCTAGACACACACAACTTGTAAGTGAAATGTATTAGAAATACCGTAAACTCACGGTATATCAATACTCATCTTGAAAAATGATACTCAACTCTCTTCATCCTCATACTCAAGTACTCAAGTTTTTAAGCAAGTTTTAAAAGTTTGCAAAGTACTTCTCAAATGACTCAAAAGAACTTCCTCGAACTTTACTCTTAACAATATCTTGAATTTGAACTATGAATTCAAGAGTTATGACTTGGATATGCATGATATCTCAAGGATTAATGAATATTTTAAATGTTGATATCGAGTAGAGAACATAGGTATGACTCGAGGGAACATACGTGAAAATAATGACGGAAGAGTAGAGGACCTGGCGACCCTGACAGATGGCATAGCGCCAGCCCCAAAACTACTGACCAGTATTTGGGAAGCACTGAGGGGCACACCAATCGAGGTCCTAAACTACTAGGCAGTAGTTCTGGTGCAATGGTGCGCCGCCCCAAGCCCCTACCCAGAATTTCGATGAATTTTCTTGCTTCAATTTCATGTCTAACTCTCCTAGAATCAAAGGATTTCCCTCAAACTCTTTTGGATTATAAAAACCAACATAATTACAACGAAATCCACTCAAAATTACTCAAGAGAAATACTCAAACACAAGATCCTCATCTCAAGAACTCAACGAAAACTCATAATAAAGAATGAAGTGCAAACTTGAAGAAACATAATGTACTCAATCTTATGGATGAAATTCGTAAAAGAAACTCTTGATTAGCGTATGCGTAAACAAACTCAACACTATGAAAACTTACATACTCTGAAAGAATCAAATTCTTGGCGGAAATCCACAAAGCTTCACAAGAATCTTGATCTTTCTTCCTTTTCTCCTCTTGAACTCCTCTCCACAAAACCCTAAGATCTGTTGGAATGACTAAAACTGATTCCAATCAATTTAGACCTCTAAAAGGGTGAAGGAATGTCTAAGGCTAATGGCGTAAGGAAAATACCAAAATACCTCTCCTTAATTCGAATGAAATTCCTTAATCAGACAGGCTGAACTCAAACGAGCATATATCTCTTATCCAAATTCAGAACTTAGCAAAGTCGGCGGCGTTGAAAAGATGACTTAAATATATTTCATTTGATACCTTATGGGCCACCTCACTCATCGCTTCTAACTTGCACAAATTTCAAATTAGCTCTTTCAGAATTAGTTCTTTCTAAAATTAGCTCTTTCTAAGACCGAGGTGTTACAATATCTCCCACTCGGGAACATCCGTCATCGAATGGGATTTCTCTAACTAGATTTAAGGGTGGAAACATCTAACACCTAGCTCAAACACCCAACATGCATTTTAAGACATCAAGGCATATCAATTTAGAAAGTGTTTTACAAAAAGTCATTACCTTTATCTGGAATTTATCTGGAAGGAATTAGATGTGGCTACCTCTTCCTCCTATCCTCCTCAGCCTCCCAAGTAGCATCCTCAACCAACTGATTTTTCCATTAGACCTTGACTGATGCCACCACCTTGGTTCTCAACTTGCGAACCCGACGATCCAGAATCCGAACGGGTACTTCCTCATAAGATAGGATGTCATTAACACCAATATCCTCAATAGGTATAATACTAATATCCAAACTGCTGTTAACTTTGGCGGTAGCTCCAACTCATAATCTACATTGCCGATCCTTTTGGTTATCCTGTACAGACAAATATACCGGGGATTGAGCTTCCCTTTCTTACTAAATCTCATAACACCCTTCATGGGTGACACCTTCAAGTAAACCCAATTATCCACCTCAGACTCCAAGTTTTTTCCCCTAACATCAATATAGGATATCTGACGACTTAGCGTTGTTTCCAACCTTTTTTGAATGATTTTCACTTTCTCCATAGCTTGATGAACTAATTTTGGTCCTACCAACTGAGCTTCACCAACTTCAACCCATCCAATAGGAGATCTACATCTTCTCCCATAAAGAGCCTTATAAGGAGCCATCTGGATGCTAGAGTAATAATTGTTGTTGTAAGCAAACTCAATGAGAGGTAAGTGATAATCTCAATTACCCTTGAAATAGATCACATGTGCCCTCAACATATCCTTTAAAGTCTGAATTGTGCACTCTACTTGACCATCAGTTTGAGGATGGAAAACAGTACTCAAATTTACCTTCGAACCCAAACCTTTCTAGAAAGACTTCCAGAATTGTTTGGTGAATTGCGCACCTCTATCTGAAATAATGGATACTAGAACTCCATGAAGTCTGACTACTTCATGAATATATAATCTCGCATAATCTTCTGTTGAATAGGTATTCTTTACCGGTAAAAACTGGGTTGATTTAGTCATTCGATCTACAATCACCAAAATTGAATCATTTTGTCTGAGAGACCACAGTAATCCAGTAATGAAATCCATATTGATCATCTCTCACTTCCATTCTGGAAGATCTATGTTCTGATCCATACCACCGAGCCTCTGGTGCTCTACCTTGACTTAATGGAAATTCAGGGACTTAGCAATGAACTCTACAGCTAGGATGGATACAGTATCTGGAGCTATAATATTCTTCCATGATCCTCTCTTGGAGTTGATCCACCTTTGGCACACACAATCTACCTTGATACATCAAAACACTATGTCCCCCTTGTTCAAAAGCCATCACTTTCTACTTATAAAAATTTGTCTTCTACTCAAGAAAAATAGGGCCTTAGTCTTGTTTCTCTTTCACTCCAGACACTAATCATTATTAAGTCCCATTCATCACCACTACTCCTCTTTCATTGGAATCCATTAACCGAACTCCTAATCGTGCAACTCTGTGCACGTCTTTGGCTAAATCTTTCTTGCCTTCCTCAACATGGGAAGTACTTCCTATACACAACCTGCTCAAGGCATCAACAACCACATTAGCCTTACCTAGGTGATAGAGGATACTCATGTCATAATCCTTGAGTAACTCCAACCACCTCCAGTGCCTGAGATTATGCTCGTTCTTACTCAAGACATACTTATGAGTCTTGTGATAGATGAACACATCAATATGAACACCATAGAGGTAGTGACGCCATATTTTTAAAGCAAACACTACAATACCTAACTCTGGATCACGGGTTGGGTAACTCTTCTCATGAATCTTTAGTTGTTTGGAGGCATAAGCTATAACTTTACCAATTTGAATTAGTACACAACCCAGTCCAACTCTTGACGCACCAAATTACACAACAAAGACTTGTGTACCCTCCGGTATGGTCAACACTAGGGCAGTAGTCTACTGCGTTTTCAATTTTTGAAACCTTTTCTCACAAGCTTCAGAACATTGAAACTTTGTTGTCTTCTAAGTCAACTTTGTCAAAGGGGATGAAATAGATGATAACCCCTCGACAAAACTTCTATAATAACCAGCTAATCCCAAGAAACACCTAATATCAATTGGATATGTGGGTCTAGGCTAGTTCTGCATTGCCTCAATCTTCCAAGTGTTAACTCGAATCCCATTACCAGATACAATATGGCCTAAGAATTCCACAGACTCAAGACAAAAATCACACTTGGAAAATTTGGCATACAACTCTCTATCTTTGAGAGTTTGGAGAAGTACTATAAGATGACTATCATGATCCTCGTCATTTCTCGAATAAATCATAATGTCATCAACGAATATGATAACAAACATATCAAGATAAGGCTTACACATTTTGTTCATAAGGTCCATGAACATTACATGAGCATTAATCAAACCAAAGGACATGACAATAAACTCATAATGACCATAGGTGGCCCTGAATGTTGTCTTTGGAATATCATTCTTTTTTACTGTCAACTTATGGTATCCCGATTTGAGGTCTATCTTAGAAAAGTAAGTGGCACCCTGAATTTGATCGAAAATATTATCAATTCTCGGAAAGGGATACTTATATTTTTTGGTAACCTTGTTTAATTGGCGGTAGTCAATACACATCCTAAGAGAACCATCTTTCTTCATCACAAATAAGACCGGAGCACCCCAAAGTGAGACACTTGATCTAATGAAACCTTTATGAGCATGGTCGTTCAAATGATCATTTGAATCTTTTAACTAAGTGGGAGCCATTCTGTATGAAGGAATAGAAATAGGCCAAGTATCAGGAAGGATATCTATACCAAAGTCTATTTTTCTTTCAGGAGGGCCTCCCGGAAGATCATCTGGAAATATCTCTGGAAACTCACTAACAACTGGAATTGACTGAATATGAGGTATCTCAACACTAGAGTCATTAACTCGGACAAAGTGATAGATGCACACCTTGGAAACTACTTTTCTGGCCTTAAGGTATGAAATAAAACGACCCTTAGGCATTGCTGAACTACTCCTCCACTCTATAACTGGCCCATTAGGAACCTGGAACTTAACTACTCGAGTTCTACAATCAACTGATGCATAACAAGCATGAAGCCAATCCATACCTAGAATAACATCAAAGTCTACCATATCTAACTCGACTAAGTCAACCATGTCATCCTTGTGATTGACATAAATGATACAAACATGATAAACTATCTTAGCTAAAATGGACTCACTAACAGGTGTGGAACACTGAAGGGCTCAAGAAGTTGCACATGAAGAATATCAAAATTCATAGCAATATATTGAGTCACAAACGATAGTCTCGCATCTGGATCAAGCAATGCATATACATCAAAAGTAAAAACGTTGATCATACCATTGACAACATTATATTAATTCTCTTGCTCTTGGAGACTAGTAGTAGCATACATGGTTTGCTTCTCCGCCTGTCCATGAAGTAGCTCCTTTAGGTGTCTGTCAGAGCCACTGAAGAATATTGGGCTCTATTGCCCCCATTACCATTACCCTGCCTGTTCTTAGGGCACTCTCTCATGAAGTGACCTATCTAACCACACTTGAAACAACTAGTGGAGCCATCTCGACACGCTCCTTGGTGGTTCATACAACACTTGGCACATACAGAAGTCCAGTTGGCCCCTTGTGCCACTCTACCTTGAGACTAAACAGGTCCAGCTCTGAAGTTCTTTGAATTTTGATTCCTAACTCACCTCTGTTGGTGCAGGTGCACTAGCAGATGATGGAGTTGGTTCAATTGACTTTTGTTGAAAAGATGACCGGTTCACATTGCTCTTCTACTGCCCGGACTCATTTCATGTTATCTTAGCGTTCTAGAAACCGAAATCTACCTTATCTCTCAGTTTATCTTCCTCAACCTACTCCACATGGATCAAAAACCTCACTATGTCCATGTCCCCTATCAACATTGCAGTCTTACCCTCTTTGCTTGGCAGATGAAACAACCCAGACACAAACAAACTCATCATGCTTCTCATATCAGCAACTATCTTAGGAGCATAGCGGGACAGTAGAGTGAACTTGAGGTTTTACGTATGCTCACTTATTGATTCCTGCTTAAGAGTGAGGAATTCTCTTACCTTTGCCTTTCCCAAAACTGGCTCTTCGAACACAGCCCCAACTCACGATTGGTGCCCCTACAACTCTACTCTTCTTCCATTGGTCGTACCAGACTCTAGCAATACTCTTGAGTTGGTATGCATCTATTTCTACACGCTTAGCATCTGTGATAACGCTCAACTACACTTCATCCAATTCTAAGTGTAGGTGGTCACAATCAAGTATAAACTCAACAAAGAGTTGGGGTTGATCGCAGATGGAGTAATATGATAGAGAATTCAATTACGAAGTTAAAGAAGTGTTCTGATCGATTGTAGGAGTAGAAATTTTCAAATTAATTAAAGTAATTAGGGGGATTAGAATGAGAAATTAACAACTACGAAAACAGGGGATTAATCAAATGGAGAGGGATCATTGGGGATGTGATCTATAAAATACTAATTTCGCTTTATGGATGATTATTATTTACTAAAAACCATCCAATCTTAGTGGGTAGGCTAGGATTTAGGTGTAACAACTATTTCTCAATAAACTATTATGAATCAAGCGATTTCTCTCGAAACTCGACAAGTCCAACAAATATGAAAAACGCAAAACGTCAATTAATCTAATCTCTCGAGCTAGATTGGTAGGATCAAATTCAGACCCACTTTCTTAAGATGAATACATAATAAACCAATCACTACAATCATCAATAGATAACTTTAATTCTAAAATATCTTTTTCAAGTAAGCCTAGAATACTAAACTAGAACTGCATTTGCAACTACAATTAATCAATTAAAACTCAATTATCAATTGAACCCACTTCAAATCAACAACTAAATAAGAAAATGCTAACACACATAAGCTAATTGAAACAATTAATCACATTATCACACCCCAAGAATGGGGTTTTACCCAAACATAATAAAAATTAAGAAAATTTTACAATCTATGTTCTCCATCAGTTTGGGTAACAGATTGAAAGTCTTCACAATGCTCAAAATCAGTTCCAAATAAAAACCAACCCTAAATTCCTACTCAAAAAAGACTATAAACAATGTTCAGAGTGCTTTACATAAAAAAAACCAAGAGTTATAATGTGTGGGAACTCCTTTTCTCTTTTAAAAATTCCATTTATAAGTCCCCAAATTTTTGGCTACGGGAACTTTAAGCGGAATAAGTTGAGCATCACCGACCAGGTCGGCGAAGCGCGAAATGTCACTTTCCATCGCCTTTTTGAATTGACTCTTCACCATTCACTTTTTGTGACTTTAGCCGATCAGGATCTCCATCGTCGATCCAGTCGCCACTTCGCCGACACACCATTTTTCATCACCGAGATGGCTTCTTCCCAGGTTTGGCCTACTGTAACTTTTGGCAAGATGAAGAACCACTTGCGACTCGCCGAGTGTGCTTGGCAATCATCAGCCTTTCTTGTCTTCAGATTTTTCAGCTTTATTGCTCCTTTTTGTCCAGTAATGTCCTTGCCCTGCTCTTTTTCCTTCATTACTGTAAATTAGCATTTAAACATCAGTTTAGAGCATAAAATAGGCATTGAGGATTTTTAAAATCTAGATATTAAGCCCTAAATGAGTTGAAATCACAGACTCATCAATCTTCAACATGCATCACATCAAACACTTTCTGCAACTCCTCCACAAATTTCTTCGGATCCTCAGTGACACTTGAACTGGTGAAGTCTGGAAGATTCATCATTGAGTATCCTAGATATATCAGTTACATCCTATCAAAGAGCTCATTGTTGACAAGCTTGATTGGCCACAACTTGGGTCAACATCCACATAGCATTCTGGAACTCAACATTAGTTACCTCTCCTTGGGGTTGCATTTCTGGTGCATTGGGAACCCCTTGACCCCGGGGGTCAACTTTCCTCCAAGAAGGACGACCAAGAACAGCTCTTTGTAGAGGCATGATCTGAAAGATAAACGCAAGCACGAATTACAAGGAAACTTTTATAAACTTAAACTCAATCGCACAAAAAGATTATGAAAAAGACAGATATTTCTTAAATGTCGCAGCCTCCTAATTATAGAAGTGGCGCACTTCACATCGATAACCAGGACTCTATAGACACGGCTTCATAGACTCCCTAGGACTATTGAACTCTGTCCTTTGATACCAAGTTTGTCACACCCCGAGCCTACACCCTGGATGTGGCAGGCAGTCGAGAAGCATTATTGGCCCCAAGCGAACCCTTGGCCTGGCTCAACTCTTAGCCGATAACTTACTCAACAACAGAAATCTTTAAAAAGGTCAACTCATAAGATATCATAAATAAAATAGTTTACTCAGTATGCTCAAAAGACATAAGTGTTCAACTCACACTCTTTAAAACATTAACAAGGGAATGAGAAAAAGACTCCTCGATTACTGTTGTCTATCTATGAAGCCTCTAATATATATGATGGACGTCGGGACAAGACCCACAACATCAGACTATGACTGAAAGTAAATGTGCAACCCTCTGAAGCAAGCAGGTTCACCAAAGAAACTCTAGATCTGAAACTGGTATCAACGGAGCACCTATTGTTGACTGTGGGTACTTGTATCTGCATCACGAAAGGTGCACGCCAAATGGCGTCAGTACATGGAATGTATGAGCATGCAAGGGGAACTCTAAAGTAGATATATAAGCTTGAACTGATAAAAAGGAAGAACATACTCACCTCATCTGAGCTCATTTCAACTCAACTAAAGGATACTCAAAGATACTCAGACTCAGAAATAGTCAACTTAGTTCAATATAAAAGCATTAGCAAAGATGAATTATAAAGAAAGCTTTTAAAATAGTAGATAATAACTTAATGTATTTAAAATAAAAAATAACTCTTTTACTCTTATTTGGGAGATTCTCTAACCGACAACCATCACTATGATCTGTGTGATAATACATCGTTTCACCCACGCTACCAGAACTGTCCTATACCTTGTCGGAGTATAAAATATTCTCAACTAAGTGGATCCACTAAGTTATGCTAAAAAAGAAATAAGGAATCATCTAAAAAAGTATGACCCTTTACCCATGTTGGCATACATTGTTTATGAGGATTTTAAGTTGTCTAAACTCGTCCCTATATCAGTGCTTAATACTACTCCCAATAATATAGCTCATGCTCATATGTTTAAAATTAGTTCCTCATCCTCAAAATTTGAGATTATTATTCAAAAGGGTCTATTAAAAGAGATAGCGCTCAAAACTCCTCATGAACTTATTTTGGAAATCAATGTTTACTCTCATTATAAATGTAAAACTATTTACTCTTGGAATTACTTTGTTCTCATATATTCATTTCGAAAATTGCAGCTCAACTCTTTTCATCCTCATACTCAATTACTCAAGTCTTTAAAGAAGTTTAAAGTTGTTTCAAAAGACATCTCAAATGACTCAAAAGAACTTCCTCAAACTTTACTCTTTACTCTATCTTGATTTTGAATTATGAATTCAAGAGTTATGACTTGTAAACGCATGATCTCACACGGATTAATTTTATATGTGGATATCGAGTAGAGAACATAGGTATGACTCGAGTGAACACACGTGGAAAGAAACACGGAAGAGTAAGGGACCTAGCGACCTTGGCACTAAGTGGCGCAAGGCACAAGCCCCAAAACTACTGATCAGTGTTTGGGGCGCACTGAGTGGTGTGCCGCGTCATGCCCCAAATTACTAGGCAGAAGTTCTTGCGCTATGGTGGCCGCTACCCCAAGCCCCATCCCAGAATTTAGACAAATTTTCTTGTTTCAATTTCATGTCTAACTCCTCTAGAATTGAATGATTTCCCTCAAACTCTTTTAGATACTTAGACACAACATAATTACAACGAAATCCACAGTAAATTACTCAAGAAAAATACTCAAACATAAGATCCTTATCTCAAGAACTTAACGAAAACTCATATGAAAGATCGAAACACAAACTTCAAGAAACTCATCAAGAAACTCAGTACACTTAATCGTATGGATGAAATTCGTAGAAGAAACTCATGATTGGTGTGTGGGTGATCAAACGCAACACTATGGAAACTTACATACCTCAAACGAATCAAATTATTTGTGGAAATCCTCAAAGCTTCGTAAAAATCTTCATCTTTCTTCCTTTTCTCCTCTTGAACTCCTATCCACAAAACCCTAAGCTCTTTGGAATAACTAAAACTAACTCCAATAAGTTTAAACCCCTAAAATGGTGATAAAATGTTTAAGGCTAATGGGGTAAGGAAAATACCAAAATACCCCTCCTTAATTCAGATGATTTTACTTAATCGGGCAGGCTGAAATCAAACGGGCATATCTCCCTCATCCGAACTCGAAAATTAGCAAACTCAGCAGTGTTTGAAATAGAATTTAAAGATTTTCAGTTGATACCTTATGGGCCACCTAACTCATCCTGTACTAAAAGTTATGGTCGTTTTAAGTTCACCTAAAACTCACAATTGAAGTCTAACTCGCACAAATTTCAAATTAACTCTTTCCAAGTTAGTTCTTTCTAAAATTAGCTCTTTTTAAGATTAAGATGTTACAGTCAGATTTTGCTCTTTTTCATCTTCCACTCCACTTTTGTTCATTATTTTGTTTCCCAACATCAAAATACATGAAACAAAACAATAATAAATGATAATTAGCCTCTTTATCTACTTGAGTGCCATAAAATCACAAGAAACAAGCCTCAAATGAGTGCAAATCCACCACTCATAAACCCCCAACTTAAACTTTGGTTGTCCTCAAGCAAAACAAAATCGAAAACAGAAGAGACACTCAATTTAAACACAACACTCCTCAATTTTCAACAAGAATCAAAGTCATGGATTTGGTTGGTACTAATAATAAGCAAGAAAACAAGTGATAACCAATACAAGCAATTCCCTCGAATTCAAACCAAACTTCAAAACTCAATGAGTTTCAAGAATGATCAAGTGGCAACATGAATACTCAAGAAGTGACTCATACTTGCTACTATTCTAACAAATTCCATTGAATCAATATTTGGAATGTATTAACTTCACCAATCCATCATAACATTTATGCCTTCACAAGAAAATAAGTGTCCCAAAAAAATACAGAAGTATTCACAATACAAAGGACAACAATACAAACACTGTCAGTCAAAACAAATCATCTCATGCACAAAAATGCTACACCATAGGATTGCACATATTTTCACACAACATTGACTCAACTTCATTTGTTCGGAGATCTCAAAGGACTTTGTTAACCTTGTATTGTAGGCTTAGGGAGTGTTATGATCACGTTTCAACTCAATGCACATTTCACATCATTTTCTTCTTCTTCTATCCTAGATGCCCCAGATGCAACCATTTTCAAATTTTTGGAGGATTAAAGTCTCACATTTATTCCAAGTCTTTCTTTATTTTTCACAACTTTTTCTTTCTTTGAAACTTTTCCTCCATTATGAACCTCTTTTTTTCTTATTTTATTTTTTATTTATTTATCAAGCCCTCATGTGATAAGAAATACATCTATAATCTTCGCATAAAACCAGGCTTTTTGCCTCAACTTTCAAAATTCTTAAGTTCAGGGAGGAAAAGGATTCAAAAGAAGGTAACTTTTCAAAAGGGGTCAAGGCTTGTAATGTGGTTGCCGATAAAAAAGATAAGGCTCAAAGGGGACAACTAAGGATATATTCAGTGCAAAGGTGGGATTTTTAGGCTAAGTGGATTTCAAGGACAATCAAAGAAAGTGTAAGATCATTTCTCTAACAAAACTCAATCAAGATCAACATTTCAAGACTAACTGGGCAAGTTTTAGAACACTAGTGAACGCAAGGAATTATTGAAAAAGACTCACCACACATGGATTGAAGCTATTCAAAATGGCTCAATTTCACTCCCTAATCAAGAATAAAAGAGTTGTTTTACACTTCCCACCTAGTGAATTGGAGTCACAAAAAGATTCAACCCATTGTAACATAATCATTCATTATTAGTGAACTTTCAGTGTGGTGCTCATTTTACAACTCACAAGACTTGAAATAAATCTAGTAGTACCAAACATGTCACAACCTCACATTAAAACTCCATAAAGCAACCACTACTCAACAAAATGACGATTTTCCCTTAAGAATGATGTCATCCAATCTATCATTGAGCAAATTCAGCCTTTTCGTTGAGCATTAACAAGGGTTTCTAAACTCAGAAGCAACAGATACTCAAACTTCCCGTACTTCAAGGCATCAAGAGTGAAACACTATCATCACAGTGTATTACTACAAACATAAATAACAAAAAATGCTAATATAATAAAAAAAACATAATAAAACAACCAATCTGCACAATAATTAAAAAAACAACCAAACAACAATCCAAAATGTTAATAAAAAAAGGATAAAAACAACCAAAAGGGGAGCACCTCAACTAAAAATGATGATATGTCATGACAACACAACTATAATACTCAGAAAGATAAAACGAAGGGCTCCCTAGGCTTGTTCAATCCTCTCCATCGGTCTCGATGGCCTCACTATCCTCATTTCCACCATCATTGTTCCACGTAGCCGGATTATTGCTATCTTGTCTGGCCTAGAAGTCGGGAGTGCCTTTTTTCCCTTCAAATCCTTCCTAAGGCCTTTAACCCCTTTAAAAATCCGAGTGAATAACTTCTCTATACTCTTTTCTCACTTCTTTATTTTACTTTGTGAGATACTTAAATCTCCATGTGACTTAGCCAAACCGGCGTAGGGTTTTTTCAAATTTGCAAGATAAGCATTTTGCGTCCTTTGATCAATTAAGCAGGCATCAAACTCACTTTGGGGCACATAGATCTTGGCCTTGAATACGACTCACCAAGCTCTTGAGGAAGCCTCGTAACTATGTCCTTCAAAACCCACAACTTACTAGCGAATGACTCAAAAGGACCCACAACTTGAGGTGTAGGAGTATCATCCTACACATGCACAGACTTACCGGAGTCGACGTTCCACTTCTTTCTTTTTACCACTGTGCCCTCACCACCTATTTAAAGTGGAAACAAATTTTTGAGATCCATCAATCTGTCACCCAGAAGAACCTCTACATCAGCCAGTTTTCAAAGCTCTGTGATCAGAGATAAAACAATAAGACACATGCTTCTTGTAACACTCCGGAAAAAAGTAGTTTAAACTAGAGCCTAAACGTAAAGGTTAAAAATCATAAAATGACTCCATGTATGTTAGAAGAACATTTAGGGTTCAAAGGATGTTTTTAAGGGTCAAGGCTAAGGGGCAAGTGCCAAGGCAAAGGGGCCAAGCCAAAGCCAAAGGCCAAGGCTGCCCCTAGCTTGGAGTGCACTGCCCCACCTTCACGAGTGGGACCACAGATTGTGGTCCACTCCACAGCTCGTGAAGGGGCTCATGAACCTTTCTTGGCCATGAAAAGTTGGCTACCAAAATTCCTAGCCACTGCCTCAACTTCATGGAAGACACCACGACTCGTGGAGCCCTTCATGAAGATGACTTGGGCATTGTCTATTGGTGGCATGAAGTAGCCTAGCTACTGCCTCACTCTTCACCAGTTTGACCACGAATTGTGGTCATCACCACGACTCGTGAAAGGGGATTGTGAAGATGCCTTAGTCCAAGGAGCCTTGTGCTCCAAAACCATGGCAACTGTCTCACCTTCACGAGGATGACCACGGGTCGTGGTCCCCACCACTGCTCGTGAAGGTGGATCGTGACACCTGGGCGTGGTCATTAAATTAGGGCTAGTTGAGTCATTTCCTATTTTAGTTCAACCAAAGTGAGGTCGTTTTGGGTTTTTTTTAGGGGTACTGTATAAGTTGTTTTAAGTCCAAATTCACCCAAAAACATGTCATTATACTCAAACACCCAAATCAAACCAAAAATTATCTTCCTCTCAATATTTCTCTCTCTAGAACTCAAGAAAGAAGAAAGGAGGAATTGGAGCTAGGGTTTGTGCATTTCAAGGGTTCTTCCTCAAATTTGAGGTTCTTGGTCAAGGTATGGTTGCTTTTCATCAATGGGTAGTCTTCACCCATAGATCCCCTTCAAAACTTGGTTTTCAAGATTCCAAATTCCCCCAAAACCTAGGGTTTCAATCTATGTCATGGGTCTTCTTCCAAAATGTCTTCAATTGTTGAATTATGGTTTATTATGGTTGATTATGGTGAATTATGATTAGATTGATGGATTATTGTGGATTTAAGATAAAATCTCCCCTTGGACCTCTGATTCCCCAATATTCCTAATTTTTGAATTGATGATGTGGGTTGATTGTTATGAGAAGTATGTCAATTGATTATGTTTATGTTAATTGAGTTATTGAATCATGAAATTCCTGTTACCCTTTGTAGTAATTGTGGTATTGTTGCAAGATTATTCTCCCCTACCCTTACACATGCTTATGTATGAATTTTCTAGATTGTGGTGTTGAATGAAAGGCTATTCTCATGAACACACTATGAATATGATGTTAAAGGTTTACTCACATACATGTTGATGATTCGAAGGTTGAAAGGACATTCTCACCTAATGAATCTATTAACTATTATGTTGTTATGTTGGTTTGAGTCCCTAGTGCATTCTTTCATGCACATGAACTTAAGTAAAAACTTAATATGACTTTTAAAGGAAATTATGCTTAGCACCGAGAGGCTATGAAAATGAGATGGAAGCTTTTACGTTAGAAAGTTTGGCTTCCCAATGTAAGTTATCTCATGAGATGGAAATCTTTTACGTTAGAAAGTCTGAGTTTCTAGTAGCAATCCCCTTGTCCCATAACTATGTGCCCACATAGGTCTTTAACTAGTGGATCCACCTAAAAGCTAATATGTTCATTCTACCTTAGGCAAGTAGAACTCCTCTTTTCGGTGTGGGGGTAAGACACCAGATTCCATGTAGCACACATGGTCTTTGTTGGCTAAGGCTATATTCCCCTAAATGATAAAAATATGAATTATGATAAGGATATGAACATGGACTATAACTATGACTTCTTAAGAGGTACTACTTAGTATGAGTGGGGGTATGGGACTCCATTTATGCACTGCACAAGTAAGCCTTAAGAGTGGTTGTAGTGAGGTTCTCTTATGTTATGAAGACTTATGAATTATGTATGCATGATATGTATGATTGTTGAGATTGACCTTACTCGCTACAAGTTATGAATATAAATGCTTCCTTTTATATGATAATTGGCTATGGATGAGGTTAAGGCATGATATGCATGATGTTGGTAATCTAAAAGTGGTACTTAGCATTTGGTAGGATTATGGGATCCTGCCTATGCATTGCACAAATATAGCTTAGGGTTGCTTATGATATGGTTTGACTTATGTCCCGTCATAATTGTGCATAATGGCTTTTAAACTTAACCAAGGCATGATTTCAACTAAATGTCCCTTTAGAGCATGTTTTAAGGATTTTATGCATGGCTTTCACACTTGGTGCCTTTGTGCTAACCCATATTTCTACATTTTCTTTTAAGTTTAGGTTCCGGTCATTGAGGTATAGTTCCCCTTTCAAGTGAAGCTTGGGTTGACTATTCCCTAAGCTTGGTGAATCTTCATGGTTTGAGGACAAGGCATTATTCACTTCTAATTTCTATTATACTTTCTATTTTTGAGACTTCATTGTAAAGGGTTGTGACCCTCATTGAATTCTCTATTGTACAAGATGGGGATTGAGACAAGGTCTAGACTCTTATGTTCGTTATGAAATATAAAAACACTACTATTGTAAAAGTTTTAAATTATGCATCATTTTTATGACTTTATGTTTATGATTATGTTAAGGGCTTGTATGTGACCCCTTCGGGGTCAAGTACGCCGTGTTGCTCCTAGGGGGAAATCCCGCGTTGTAACAAACTTTGTAATCAGAGCACAAGGTTTAGAATGATTCTAGGATGATGTCTTATGAACCACGTCTAGTAGAGTCTTATTCATGAGTGTGAAGCACGCCACACTTATGAATGAGAGGCTATAAGATTCTTAGGAAATCTCACTTCTTTAATTACTCTTTAGTCGTGCCTTAGAGTTTTAACTCTATGAAGTCCTTTTTCCTAAACCTTCTCTTGTGTCTATAGGATATGAATACAAGAAGGGCAACCACAAAAATGATGGAAGAGAAGAATGTGAATAAGGGAGTTCCTCCCCAAGGACACCAAGGTCCTTAAGATGCTCAAGTTCCTCAAGTTCCTATTGATGTGGGGGCTAAGATAAATGTGAAAATAAGGACAACTCTCCAAGTATAAACCAAAGCCGTGACGGCTCAAGTCAATAGGGATGCTAGAGCTCATGTGAACCTCAATATAAGTACAACTGCTTCAAGGATAAGGGATTTCACAAGAATGAATCCCCCTATGTTCTTTGGGTCCAAAGTTGAGGAAGTCCCAGAAGGGTTTATTGATGAGATCATTAAGGTGGTTGATGCTATGGAAGTGTCTCCACAAGAGAAGACGGAACTACCCGCCTACCAATTGAAGGATGTGGTTCAAGTATGGTATGAGAAATCGAAAGGTGAGAGACCCGTAGGAGTGGGACCGGTAGATTGGGAATTGTTCAAGTCAGTCTTCCTTGATAGGTTCTTCCCCCTAGATTTAGGGAACAAAAGATGCAAGAATTCATTAACCTTCGCCAAGGAGGTATGAGTGTGAAAGAATATGGTCTTAAGTTCACCCAATTGTGTAAATATTCTCCAACCTTGGTGGCGGACTCTAGGGCTAAGATGAATGATTTTTTTATGGGGATATCCGACTTGGTAGTCAATGAATGTCATTCGACAATGTTCATCCCAAGTATGGATATTTCATGTTTTAAGGTTCATGCCGAACAAATTGAGGGACAAAAGCTTAAGCAAGTGAATAGGGAAGTGAAGAAGGCAAGGACCGATGATGGGAATTCTTCCAAGGGTAAATTTGAGAGTCAAAGTAGACCAAGGTTCAATAGAATGTTTCCAACCAAGGATCCTCTAGTGCTCCAAGGGTCAACAAAGATAGGGTGTCTAACACTAAACCCCAAGGAGGTAATAGATGTGGTTCTTATGTTGATAAGCCTAATTGTGCAAAATGTGGTAAGAAGCATGGTGGGAAGTGCCTAGTTGGCACAGATGGTTGCTATAATTGTGGAAAGAGAGGACATGTAATGAGAGATTGTCCCATGTTAAGGGTTCGAGGAAGAGAGGGAAAGAAAGTTCCTCCTAGTGGTTCAAATTCTGATGCTCCCAAGAAGAATTGCTTCTATGCTCTCTTATCCCGAGGTGACCAAGAGAATTCCCCGGACGTGGTACCAAGTATGTTGCAAGTCTTTTCCATTGTTGTTTATGAATTTTTAGACCCCGGTGCCACTTTATCATTTGTTACACCTTTTGTGGCTATGAAATTTGAAATACTCCCTGATGTATTAGAAAAACCTTTTTGATGTCTACCTCGGTTGGTGACTCGGTAGTGGCAAAAAGACTCTATAGGAGCTGTCCTATTTCTTTGTCCCATAAAGTTACCTTGGTGGACTTGGTAGAGTTAGATATGCTTGATTTTGATGTAATTTTGGGTATGGATTGGTTGCATGCATGTTATGCCTATATTGATTGTAGGACTCGGGTAGTTAAGTTTCAATTTCCAAATGAGTCTATTTTAGAGTGGAAGAGGGGAAACTCTATCCCTAGAGGTCAATTTGTTTCTTGTCTCAAAGCTAGGAAAAAGATCTCCAAGGGGTGCATTTATCACATTGTTAGGATTATGGATGTTGAGTCCGAGACTCCTTCTTTAGAGTCGATCCCCGTGGTGAGTGAATTTCCAGAAGTCTTTCTCGATGACTTGCCCGGCATTCCTCCCATACGGGAAATAGATTTTGGCATTGATTTATTGCCGGATACACAACCTATATCCATTCCTCCCTATAGAATGGCTCCGGCCGAATTAAAAGAGTAGAAGGAGCAACTTAAAGATTTGTTAGACAAAGGTTTTATTCAACCAAGTATCTCGACATGGGGTGCTCCGGTATTGTTCGTGAGGAAGAAGGATGGGTCCCTTATTATGTGTATTGACTACCGCCAATTGAACAAGGTTACTATAAAAAAATAAGTATTATCTTCCTAGAATTGCCGATTTGTTTGACCAACTCCAAGGGGCGAGTCACTTTTCAAAAATTGATCTACGTTCGGGCTATCACCAACTAAGGGTGAGAGGGGTTGACATTCCCAAGACGGCCTTCCGAACAAGATATGGTCACTTTGAATTCCTAGTAATGTCTTTTGGTTTAACCAACTCGCCGGCGACATTCATGGACCTAATGAATAGGGTGTTTAGGCAATACCTTGATTCGTTCGTGATCATTTTTATTGAAGATATTTTGATCTATTCAAGGAGTGAGGATGATCATATGAACCATTTGAGGATAGTATTGTAAGTCCTTAAAGACCACCAATTGTATATGATGTTTAGTAAGTGTGAGTTTTGGCTAAGGTCTGTGGCCTTCCTTGGTCATATTGTGTTGAGCAAGGGTATTGAGGTTGATCCTAAGAAGATGGATGCGGTCAAAGGTTGTCCTATACCTCTAACTCCTACCGATATTAGAACTTTTTTGGGTTTGGCCGGTTATTATATGAGGTTTGTTGAGGGTTTTTCCTCCATTGCTTCTCCATTGACGGCTTTAACTCAAAAGAAAGCTATGTTTGTGTGGTCGGATGCTTGTGAGAAAAGCATCCAAGAATTGAAAGATAGACTTACTTTCATTCCGGTGTTAACCTTAATGGAGGGTACCGATGGCTTTTTTGTGTATTGTGACACCTCTCGAGTGGGTTTGGGATGTGTGCTCATGCTACATGGTAAGGTGATTGCCTATGCTTCGAGGCAACTTAAGATTCATAAGAAGAATTATCCGACCCCTGATCTTGAATTAGCAGTGGTAGTATTTGCTTTGAAAATATGGAGACATTACTTAAATGGGGTCCATGTAGATGTGTTCACCGATCATAAGAGTCTTCAATAGGTGTTTACCCAAAAGGACTTGAATCTCCAACAAAAAAGGTGGTTAGATCTTTTAAAAGATTATGACATGAATGTCCTTTACCACCCCAACAAAGCTAATGTAGTTGAGGATGCCCTAAGTTGATTGTCCATGGGTAGTGCGGCTCATGTAGAAGATGAGAAGAAGGAGTTAGTTCGAGATGTACATAGGTTGGCCCGGTTAGTTGTCCAACTAGTGGATTCCTCCAAGGGTGGTGTCATGGTCCATAACAGTTCCGAATCATCCTTTGTAATGGACGTGAAGTCCAAACAAGACCTTGATCCCTTATTAATGGACTTGAAAGAATCGGTACTCAACAAGTCCGTTGAGGTTTTCTCCCAAGGGGAGATGGGGTGCTTAGGTTCCAAGGTCGATTATGTGTTCCGGATGTTGATGGCTTGAGAGAGAAAATCTTAGAAGAGGCTCATGGTTCATGGTATTCTATTCATCCGAGAGCTACCAATATGTACTGTGATCTACAGGAAGTCTATTGGTTAAATGGTATGAAGAAGGATATAGCGGGTTTTGTGGCCAAATGTCTGAATTGTCAACAAGTTAAGGCCGAACATAAAAGGCCGGGAAGCTTGTCCCAAAATATAGATAATCCCACTTGGAAGTGGGAGGATATGAATATGGATTTTATTGAGGTTTTGCCTCGTACTCGAAGGCAACATGATTTTATTTGGGTCATTATTGATAGAATGACAAAATCCTCCCACATTATTCCCATCAAGGAATCCTTTTCGGTGGAAGACTATGCCAAATTGTATGTTAAGGAGATAGTGAAGTTGCATGGGGTTCCTTTATCTTTTATTTCGGATCGGGATACTCAATTTACTTCACACTTTTGGAAGGCATTCCAAAAAGAGCTTGGTACCAATGTTAAGCTTAGTACCGCTTTTCATCCTCAAACAGATGGTCAAGCGGAACGTACCATTCAAACCTTAGAAGACATGTTGAGGGAGTGTGTTATAGACTTCAAGGGTAATTGGGATGACCATCTTCCATTGATAGAGTTTGCCTACAACAATAATTACCACTCCATTATTGCCATGGTTCCGTTTGAAGCATTATATGGTAGGAGGTACAGATCACAGATTGGTTGGTTTGAAGTAGGTGAAATTGCTCTAGTGGGTCCCGAACTAGTTTATGAGGCCATTAAAAAAGTTCTACTCATTAGAGAGAGGTTAAAGACGACCCAAAATTGGCAAAAGTCTTATGCCAATGTTAGAAGGAAGGATCTAGAATTCAAAGTTATTGATTAGGTCTACTTAAAAATCTCACCTATGAAGGGCGTGATGAGGTTTGGTAAAAAGGGGAAGCTTAGTCCCCGATATGTGGGCCTATATCAAATCTTGCACCGTATTGGGAAAGTTGCCTATGAATTAGACTTGCCAAATGAGTCGACTCCGGTTCACCCCGTATTTCATGTTTCCAATGCTTAAGAAGTCTATTGGTGATCCGGTATCCATCATTCCTTTAGAGGGTTTGGGAATTGATGAAAGTCATTCTTATAAAGAGGTTCCGGTAGAGATTTGGCATCGGCAAGTTGAGAGGTTGAGAAACAAGGAAGTAGCTTCCGTAAAGGTGTTGTGGAGGAATAATTTAGTTGAGGGTGCTACATGGGATGCCGAGGCCGATATCAAGTCCCGCTATCCTCATCGTTTTCCTTCTACTCATATCCAAGTTTGAGGTAAGTAGTTCTCTTATGTTTGGTGTTTTGGGGGTCATGTGTGTTGTATGTGTTTTCCCATGATTTCCTTATGATAGGCATGTTCTTGATGAAATTCATGTTTAGTATAAATTCAATTTTCATGATTTATATGTTTCTCGTGTTGATTTGCATTTTTGTATGATGAGTGCATATTTGACTTCATGAGAGCATTTGATGAACATGCTTAGTTGTGCTTTTGATGAAATGACATATTGGCACCAAAATGTTGTGTTGAGCTTTCTTTGAGATGGATAAGGTAGTTCCTCCTATGATTATGTGAAATGATGAATTTTGTGCATAATGGAGTGTGGATGTAGTTCCTACCTCCTTGTATTGCATTGAGTATGTTATGATATGGAGTTGATGTTTCCTCCTTTGATAGTTCATTGTTTAGCTATTGCATGCATAATGGGCTGCTAGTCTTGAGTCTTTAATTCCGTAAGGTGTCTAAAGCGTCATTCGAGGATGAGTGTTCCCAAGGGGGAGATAATGTAACACTCCGGAAAATGGTAGGTTAAACAAGAGGCTAAATGTAAACGTTAAAAATCATAAAATGACTACATGTATGTTAGAAGACCATTTAGGGTTGAAAGGAGGGTTTTAAGGGTCAAGGCCAAGGGGAAAGTGCCAAGTCAAAGGGGCCAAGCCAAAGGCTGCCCTTATCTTGGAGTGCACTTCCCTATATTCACGAGTGGGACCACGGATCGTGGTCCCTTCCACGGCGTGTGAAGGGGCCCGTGACCTTCCTTGGCCATGGAAATTTGGCTACCAAAAGTCCTAGCCACTGCCTCAACTTAACGAAAGGGACCACGATTCGTGGGGCCCTTCGTGAAGATGACTTGGGAATGGTGGCTTGGTGGCACGAAGTAGTCTAGCTACTGCTTCACCCTTCAGGAGTGTGACCACGGATCGTGGTCATCACCAGGACTCGTGAAGGGGTTTCGTGAAGATGCCTTAGGCAAAGGAGCCTTGCGCTCCAAAAACATGGCTACTGCCTCACCTTCACGAGGTCGTGGTCCTCACCACAGCTCATGAAGGTGGCTGGTGACACCTGGGCGTGGTCATTAAATGAGGGCTAGTTGAGTCATTTCCTATTTTAGTCCAGCTAAAGTGAGGTCATTTTTGGTATTTTAAGGGGTAATGTATAAGTTGTTTTAAGTCCAAATTCACCCAAAAACAAGTCATTATACTCAAACACCCAAATCAATCCCAAAACTCTCTTCCTCTCAATATTTCTCTCTCTAGAACTCAAGGAAGAAGAAAGGAGAAATTGGAGCTAGGTTTTGTGGATTTCAAGGGTTCTTCCTCAAATTTCTTCGAGGTTCTTGGTCAAGGTATGGTTACTTTTCATCTATGGGTAGTCTTCACCCATTGAGCCCCTTCAAAACTTGGTTTTCAAGATTCCAAATTCCACCAAAACCTAGGGTTTCCATCTATGTCATGGGTCTTCTTCCAAAACATTTTCAATTGTTGAATTATGGTTTATTATGGTTGATTATGATGAATTATGATTGGATTGATGGAGTATTGTGGATTTAAGATTAAATCTCCCCTTGGACCCATGATTTCCCATATTGCTAATTTATGAATTGATGATGTGGGTTGATTGTTATGAGAAGTATGTCAATTGATTATGTTTATGTTAATTGAGTTATTGAATCATGAAATTCCCCTTACCCTATGAAGTAATTGTGGATGGTTTGGTTGAGTTGATTCATGGCCTTGAAGGGCAAATTATGTGGGTTTGTATATGTTGATGAAAAATCATGTATAAGATTATGATTCACTTAGATAGTGAAGATCCTAGACTATTGTGTAATTGTGGTATTGTTGCAAGATTATTCTTACCTACCCTTACACATGCTTATTTATGAATTGTCAAGGACTATGATAATGTTGTGGTGTTGAATGAAAGGCTATTCTCATGAACACACTATGAATATGATGTGAAAGGCTTACTCACATGTTAATGATTCTAAGGTTGAAAGGACATTCTAACCTAATGAATCTATGAGCTATTTTGATGTTATATTGGTTTGAGTGCCTAGTGCATTCTTTCATAAACATGAACTTAAGTACAGACATAATATGACTTTTAAAGGAAATTATGCTTAGCACCGAGTAGATATGAAAATGAGATCGAAGCCTTTACATTAGAAAGTCTGGCTCCCAAATGTAAGTGAGATGGAAGCCTTTTACGTTAGAAAGTCCGGGTTTCTAGTAGTAATCTCCTTATCCCATAACTATGTGCCCATATAGGTCTTTAGCTAGTGGATCCACGTAAAAGATAATATGTTAGTTCTACCTTAGGCAAGTTGGACACCTCTTTTCGGTGTGGCGGTAAGACACCAGATTCCATGTAGCTCAAATGGTCTATGTTGGTTAAGGCTATATTTCCCTATATGATAAGAATATGAATTATGATAAGGATATGAACATGGACTATAACTATGACTTCTTAAAAGGTACTACTTAGTATGAGTGGGGGTATGGAACTCCATTAATTCATTGCACAAGTAGGCTTTAAGAGTGGTTGTAGTGAGGTAGCTCTTATGTTATGAAGACTTATGAATTATGTATGCATGATATGTATGATTGTTGAGATTGACCTTACTCGCTACAAGTTATGAATATAAATGCTTCCTTTTATATGATAATTGGCTATGGATGAGGTTAAGGCATGATATGCATGATGTTGGTAATCTAAAAGTGGTACTTAGCATTTGGTAGGATTATGGGATCTTGCCTATGCATTGCACAAGTATAGCTTAGGGTTGCTTATGATATGGTTTGACTTATGTCCCATCATAATTGTGCATAATGGCTTTTAAACTTAACTAAGGCATGGTTTCAACTAAATGTCCCTTTTGAGCATGTTTTAAGGATTTTATGCATGGCTTTCATACTTAGTACCTTTGTGCTAACCCATATTTCTACATTTTCTTTTAAGTTTAGGTTCCGGTCACTGAGGTATAGTTCCCCTTTCAAGTGAAGCTTGGGTTGACTATTCCCTAAGCTTGGTGAGTCCTCATGGTTTGAGGACAAGGCATTATTCACTTCTAGTTTCTTTTATACTTTCTATTTTTGAGACTTCATTGTAAAGGGTTGTGACCCTCATTGAATTCTCTATTGTACTAGATGGGGATTGAGACAAGGTCTAGACTCTTATGTTCGTTATGAAATATAAAAACACTACTATTGTAAAAGTTTTAAATTATGCATCATTTTTATGACTTTATGTTTATGATTATGTTAAGGGCTTATATGTGACCCCTTCAGGGTCAAGTACGCCGTGTTGCTCCTAGGGGGCAATCCCGCGTCGTGACACTTCCATGCATTTTGAACTCCCGGAACTCATTCACAATAAAATGGCCTATATTAATTCAATAAGTACTCAAGCCACAATTTTTGCTTGCAACACCAAAATGTTCCTAATGTTCCAACTTGGGGAAATACGTCTATATACAATTGACATCCACGTCCATGCCATTGTAGTCAAGTGTGAGCATAAAATCTTGACCTTGATGTGATATCAGTCTCTATGAGGTTGGCATAAAAATCCCTCACCGATTACTTATTTGCCTTAGAAGGTTCAGCCGCAAAACTGTCACGACCCAGACCATCGTGATTGGCATCCACACTAACCCTCCAGTGGAAGAACCACTACCACAACCCAAACCAAGCAACTAAACCAAAAACTAAGAATTTAAGTTACGGAAGCAAGTATAATAGCTAAAACTGAAGTTCCCATAAACTTCCAAAAGATCTAACTACTAAGCAATGTGGAAAATACGCCTAGAACCTGAAAGTCAATGTACCAAAACTCTAACAATGAACCAAAAGTCTAAACAAGAAGGGTCACAACCCCACTAACGAACTAATAACTAACTAGAAAAGTCTAAGTCTGAAATGTGGACATAGACGAAAGGAGAACTCATCGCAGCCCAGAAGAATTGGCTCACCCTTGAATTCGAACGGTGATCACTGATCTTCTAAGAGAAGTCTGTCAATAGCCGCTTGAAGATGCCCCGAACTCAACAAAGAAAGAGCAAGTTGATGTGAGGTCAAAATACATATTTTTAATCATTATTTGCCTCACATTTAGTATTTATATTTGTCCTTTATGAGCATAAATTTTATGGATTGTACTAAATTGTGTATTTTATTTGTAGGATTAAATTGATGAAAAATTGGAGATGTTTGGAGCTAAAACGAATTAAATATGGAAAATTGAAGAAGGAAATCAAGTAGGCAGCTTAATGGAAATAAGTTAATATAATATTAATATAATTTATATGCAAATAAGGAAAGAAAAAAACTTACCTGCTGGTCCACGTATCAGGCAGCAACATCACAAGAAGTTACACGCACAAAATTGGAAGCTACACGCGGAGAAAAAGGAATCCAATTCCTTTCGGGTTTTGATTTCCTAATTGTTTGGACTCAATTATTTTATTTAGGGTTTCCTACATCTATAAATAGGGCATGGAAATAATTATTAAAGGGGGCCAAGAACCAAGATACAAGAAAAAATATAAATTTTCTTCTAGCTTAGAAACTTTGGAAGAGCCG
>NW_006238928.1:3612705-3626790 GCF_000226075.1 Solanum tuberosum
ATTTCAATTTAAATCCCCCCATTTTTATATAACGACTATCGAGTTAAATATTTGCTATTGACAATATTCTTCCATATTCTCCGTGGGATCGACCCCGACTCATAGTTGGGTAAATATATTGCATACGATCGTTTATATTTCTTTTCAAGAGGTATATTTGAACGTTATCAGAAGTGCAATATCAGTACACAACTATAGTGTACTAGTAATATCACGCGGCTATCCCACTAAGTGCAACATACATAAGGCATTACAAAAATATAATCACACAGATATATCGAACATATACAATATTATCAACGTTTACGAACAAGGTACAATTTCACATTTCTCAAGATACACAATTTGTAGAGACCCTTTCGGAAGGATACTACCACTTAAACAACAAATATAATTAAATTCTTGCGACATTTAAAAGAGGTTAACTATGGCCATATTGATTTTAATCTAGTAGAGGGATTAGGTTCATAACGAATAATTTAGTTAAGGATATACATCTTGCCCATTTAAACATTTATTTGATGTTAAAACTAACATGGTGCGGAATTTAACTTATGACGGAAAAACCCTCCTAGAATAATTTAAGCAAATAACTGACGAGCTTTTCATGCATATATTATCCTCACACTTAAGGATGAGATAACAATAATATTACCAACTTCCGAGTACTGAAATCAGCCGGTTCATGATTCACACAAACATTCAAAAACTAATAGTAAATTTCATTTATTACAAGACTTGGGTTTGCACAGTCCAAAAGAACAAAACATACAGACATACTTATATTACTACCCATGGTGACATGATCAAATTAGTCCTCAAAATTTCATGTAAATATACAACACATAGATCATGTACAAGTCCCAAGGTTTATACAAAATATAGATGCCTATATGCAAATTTGATCTACCTTAAGGCTCTCAAAATCTCCATCTCCAATGGCCAGCTTCACGCATTCTCTCGAACATTCCCTACGATAGAAACAACTATCGCTACACATATAGCTTAGTGGTGGAAAAACTATAGGTTCGGAGTCCTCAGATTCACCAAGTTACCTTTCTCAAGTCATGAGCAGCATAATTGAACATAATAAATAAATCAAGTAAACAATATATAAAGAGTATCAAGTTCGATATTTAAAGATCCAAATGTCAAGAACGCTCATAGCACAGTTTTCCAAGAGATTCAACAACAAAGCTCGCCCAATAAATACATCATGTCGTCGCACCAAACACAAACAGGTATCAAGAAGGGCTGACGCCCTGTATCAAGAAGGGTCAAAACCAAATAATTAAGAGAACCAAGAACCATATTAAAAATGGCTTTCTAGTTCGTACTTAAAATGGACAACTTCCATTCTTAATTTGGACTAAAATTCCAGAGTCAAGATGGCAAATAATCCGAATCAAGAGGCATGCCAATAGTGACAAAGTCACAGCCACAAGAAGGACAAGGTCCCAACAAGAGTGCCAAGTGATCAAAAAATCCATACAAGTGGACGAGTTACACAAGAGTCTTTAACGTCTTAAAGGATTCCAACACAACAATGCAAAGTGACAAGAGGTAACCAAGGTACGAAGATCAACTTTCAGATACAC
Organism: Solanum tuberosum; assembly: GCF_000226075.1. Classification (NCBI taxonomy): domain Eukaryota; kingdom Viridiplantae; phylum Streptophyta; class Magnoliopsida; order Solanales; family Solanaceae; genus Solanum; species Solanum tuberosum. Next base: position 3,614,304 of record NW_006238928.1, read on the forward strand.
CAGCAGTTAAAAGAGTGCAAGTACAAGTTTATACACAAACCTCAGTGCTTAGCTTAGAAACAGTTCAACACAACTTCAAGAGTTCAAACCGTAGACCAACCAACGTATCAAGGTCCTCAACTTGTTCACGAGTATATACAACCTTAAAATAAAATTAAATAACTTCTTTAGGACCTAGTAGCTTAATAATGTTAATGTGAAACAGGATTATCATCACAAGTAAGTTTAGCCTGTACAAATATGACTATGCTCCCAAAACAGTAATTATGGCCAGCCTAGTACCGCATGTCGCAACTTAGATTTGAAAAGGAAAACGGAAAAACTGGACTATATATCCTTCATGAAAGATGTAGGTACATCTTAGGTTGCAAACAATCAAGAATCACCGTAAAATATATTTTGTACAAAAAGATATCATCGATACACTAACAGTTGTTCATACAGGATTTCTAAATCCGAAATCTTGACAGAACTTGTCCTATGTTGTGTCCCATATTTCGAATCCATAACAGCTAAATTAGAGTTTTACATAAACATAAGAGCTGTAGGTATACGAATTAGCTTTCCAAAACATATTTATTCACTGAACATTGAGTTATAGAGAATGAGAAATTCCAAAAGTACTAAACACTACTTAGCTCAAAAATAGATTTCGACTACTCACCAAAGAGAAGGGTGTATCTCGAATTCCAGCCAAAAGGACCAAGTTTTTTTCTTGTGATTTTGAGAGTAATATTGTTAGAGAGAGTTCACCAGGTTTCTCAGAGCTAAGGAATACGAATTTCACTATAGAGGAGGTGTAAACATATAGTCTCAAGAGTGATGTTTATCACATGCACAACTGCCTCCAAAAGGTGGCTGCCCAAAAAAAGGTTGGCTGCCCAAAATGCATACATATATACCTATATGTATAACCCTCACCTCCCTTTCAAGTTATACATAATTCTAATTACAATATTATGCAAATAGCGCAATACAATACCTTAAATTACGATCACAATTTATGTTAAGCAAGTTTGCAAATATCACAACATTTCAAGTTCCCAGAATGAGAGTAAAACATACAGTAGTGATTAAGCAATGGTGTATCGACAAGCGACTATTGGTTAGCATTTCGGGGTGTTACAACTCTCTCCCCCTTAAAGAAATTTTGTCTCGAAATTTACTTGACACTAGTCCCGGAACAAGTGCGGATGCTGGGTCTTCATGTCGTCTTCTCTCTCCCAAGTAGTTTCATTTCCAGAATGGTTCCTCCAAAGTACCTTTACTAAGCGGATTCTCTTGTTCCTAAGTTGCTTTACTTCTCGAGCTTGAATTAGAATTGGTTCTTCATTATACGTCAAGTTAGGATTAACCTCAATAGATTCAACTGGAAGAACATGAGATGGATCAGAACAATATCTTCTGAGCATAGAAACATGGAAGACATTGTGGATCTTGTCTAACTCCGGTGGCAAAGCTAATTTATATGCAACTGGTCCAACCCTTTCAAGTATCTCATAAGGTCCAATAAATCGGGGACTAAGTTTTCCTTTTTGGCCAAATCTCATAATCTTTTTCCATGGAGACACCTTTAAGAATACTTTATCTCCCACTTGATATTCAATGTCACTCCTTTTAAGATCAGCGTAAGACTTTTGTCTATCCGAAGAAATCTTTAGACGATCCTTGATAATTTTTACCCTGTCCTCTATTTGATGCACAATTTCAGGACTAACAAGCCTTCTTTCACCAACTTCACTCCAACAAAGAGGGGTCCAACATTTCCTTCCGTACAAGGCTTCATAGGGAGGCATTCCAAAACTCAATTGGTAACTGTTATTGTAAGAAAATTCTATCAAATCCAAATGTTTGTCCCAACTACCCTCAAACACCATAATGTAAGCTCGAAGCATATCCTCCAAATTTTGAATCACTCTTTCCGACTGGCCGTCTGTCTGAGGATGGAACGAAGTGCTAAATTTCAACTTAGTACCCAAAGCTTCCTGCAGGCTACCCCAAAATATAGATGTAAACCTTAGGTCTCGGTCAGATACAATCTATCAACCACTACCCAAATAGATGCAGGCCTTTGATGTTCATACTTCACTTGCTGACAATTTTGACACTTAGCCACAAACTCCGCTATGTTCTTATTCATGCCCGGTCACCAATAAATTCGCTTCCAATCGCGGTACATCTTAGTCACATCCGGATGAATAGAATATCGCGAACCATGAGATTCTATCAACAACTTTTGAATTAAATCATCAATTCGAGGAACACAAATCCTCCCCTTAAAACAAAGCACACCCTCCGCATCAAGAGTGGTCTCTTGTGCCTTACCAATCACAGTCTCTTTCTTAAATTCATTCAAATTTTCATCCTCAGCTTGCTTGGCCTTGATCTATTCAATTAATATGGCCCTTACTTCAATACTAGATAACACCCCACCTCCTTCTGAGATGCCCAACTGCATGAACTTAGACTCTACGGTCTGAATTTACTTTGCAAAAGGTCGCTTGGTTGCACTTAAGCAAGCTAAACTAACAATACTCACCGCTTTTCGACTCAAAGCGCATGCCACAACATTAATCTTGCCCGAATGGTATTGAATGGTGACATCATAATCTTTAAGTAACTCCGTCCACCTTCGTTGTCTCAAATTCAGATCTTCTTGAGTGAATACATGTTGCAAACAACGATGATCGGTAAACACTTCACAACTCCAAATCATTTGTTGTATAATTCCTCTCATGCACCCTAATTGATGCGATGCATAAGCTATAACATTCTTATCATGCATCAACATAGCACCCAAACCAGAATGTGAAGCATCATAATAAACAATTAAATCCTTACATTCCACCGGTAATGCTAGGATAGGTGTGGTGGTCAAGAGAATCTTGAGCTTTTGAAAGATCTCATCACACTTTTCAGTCCATTCAAATGGTACCTCCTTTTTGGTCAAATTTGTCAAGTGAGTGGTAATGGAAGCGAAATTCTTAACAAACCGTCGATAGTAGCTAGCGAGCCCCACAAAACTCCTAACTTTCGTCACAGAGCTATGCCGAACCCAATTCTTAACCGCTTCAATATTTTGGGGATCTACCATCACCCCTTCTTTTGAAACTACATGCCCCAAAAATACTACCGACGTCAACTAAAATTCACACTTAGAAAATTTAGCATACAACCTTTATGTCCCAAGAACAACCAAAACAATACGAAGATGGTCGGCATGCTCTTCCTCACTTTTTGAATAAACCAAAATATAATCAATAAAGACTATAAGAAACGAATCAAGGAATGGTTTGAACACCCCATTCATCAAACTTATGAAATCTGCAGGCGCATTGGTCAAACCAAAAGACATAACCAAAACCTCATACTATCCATAGCGAGTTCTAAACGCCGTCTTGTGCATATCCTCAGGCCTAATTATCAATTGATGGTAACCAGATCTTAGATCAATCTTAGAGAAAACAGATGCACCTGGCAATTGGTCAAAAAGATCATTTATTCGAGGCAAGGGATACTTATTTCAAATAGTGACCCTATTGAATTGTCGGTAAAATATACACATTCTCATACTACCATCCTTTTTCTTAACAGAAAAAATGGAGCACCCCATGGGGAAGCACTAGGACGAATAAATCCCTTATTAAGAAGCTCTTTGATTTGAGCCTTAGGCTCTCTTAATTCTGTTGCAGCCATGCGATATGGAGGAATAAAAATGAGATGAGTACCAGGCTCTAAATCAATGCAGAAATCTATAACCCTATCTGGAGGCATACTAGGCAAATCATTAGGAAACATTTCACAAAATTCTGATACCACAGGAATAGACTCAATAGATGGAGTCTCAACCTCAAGATCTCTAATATGAGCCAAATAAGCCAAACAACCCAAACAACCCTGCCCCACCAGTTTTCTATCCCGGATGGAGGATATGATTTTAGCTTGCTTAGGCTTGTACACCCCTTTCCACTCTAACTTTTCCCTTCCTGGAATTGCTAGAGTTACATACTTAGTATTACAATTAAGCACAAAATAATAGGGGGACAACCAAGTCATGCCTAAGATTATGTCGAAGTCAGTCATATCTAATATCACCAAATCAGTTCAAGTCTGAAAAAACCATAAACAAAATAGGACAAGCACGATAGACATTGGTGACTATGACAGATTTTCCAACTAGGGTAGAAACATGGATGGGGGCATCAAGTATATCACAAATTATAGCAAATTCTGAGGCAAATCTCACGGATACATATGAATAAGTAGAACCCGGATAAAATAACACATTAGCCATCCGGTCAAAAAAAGAATAGTACATGTGATCACCGTGTCAGACGCCTCTTCCTCATTTTTGCCGAAAAAACATAACATTGAGCCCTATCATCTTGGTGAGCTACTTCCTTGCCTGGATGAACTGCATATATGCCTGCGTTACCATTTCCTCTAACCCCACGACCTCGCTGATTACCTCCTCACCCACCTGTGGACGTCCTTTACCATTATTACCATTCCCCATCGGTACTACTTCTATAGATGGCTGCTGCGCGAAATCTAACACACGTGGGTGGGGAAAATCTCTCCTCATATGCCTAGGTTCTCCACAATTGTAGCAAGTACGATCAAAAGATGGTTTGTCGCCCATCGAAGGTGTGACTCCCTGGCTATTGTGGATCAAATTATAAGATGGAGTTCCCGAGTAATTAGATGTAGAGGTGGGAATGGAAGATTGAATTGGCCTTGCTGTAAGTGTTGGCCTCCCTGATCCTCTGGAGTAAGAACCTTGAAAGTTACCCGAGTTCATTGCCCTTTTTGCCATTGCCTTAGCCTGATCGTCTCATCTCACCCCCTCCACTTTCTTAACAAAGTCTGTCACCTCATTAAAACTTCGCCCTGCAGAGGTCATGTGAACAGATAATACCTGCAACTCAAAATTGAGTACCTTAATAAATAAATGGATCCTCTCTTCCTCAGTAGTCACCAACTGCGTAGCATATCTAGAGAATGCATGGAACTTGGCCTCATAAGCAGCCAAAGACATACCACCTTATTCCAAAGCGATAACCTCATCTTTCTTACGATCTCTCAAAATTGTAGGCACATATTTTTCCAAGAACAGAGCATGAAACTTTGTCCATGTGAGTGGAGGTATGACTGAAGATATGCATTCCATATAAGCTCTCCACCACTACTTGGCCTCACCTTGAAGTTGAAAAGTCACGAACTCAACCCTATGCTGATGGACAATTCCCAACTTATGAAGCCTCTCATAGAAGTCTAAGATAAACTCATAAGCATCCTCACTCTCAAAAACAAGAAATACATGAGACTTTAGCTCCAAAAACTTAGTCAACATTTCATGGTCATTACTAGTCATAACAGAACCTAAAAAGGACGGAAGAAAGCATCAGTACCTATGTTTCCACCCACCTCAGAGTAGTGATAGTAATAGGGGATTGACGGGAGCTTGAGTTCTTTGAACAGATGGAAGCACTCTAGGACTAGCCAATCCTTTCAAAAACGACATGATCTGTTGAGCTAACACTATGTCGATGGGAGGAATACGTGTAGTCTCAACCTGCACCTCTTCCTCTTGTCCAACCACCTCAATATTTTCAACCCCAATATCCTCCTCTATCTCTTCATGATGCACGGGAGGGGCCTCATTTTGGGGAGCAATTTCAACTAGTACCCCATCTCTAGCAGGCGCCACCCTTCCTCGGCCTCTACCCCTCACTACAACATTTTAGTAATTCTGGACAACTCTTTTAAAGTGTTGCCTAAGATACTTTTGGGGACACTTTTAAAGCATAGCCCAAGTTTTTAACTTTTAGCTACGATAATATTAACTACACTTGTAAAATGTACTTTTTAATGGTATAAGCTACACTTTATAAGCATTGTTACAGTATGATATTATTGGCAACAACTATTTACATATATGGCCACTTTTAAAGTGTCCTATTTTTATAATTGTAAAAAAAAACACTTTACAAATGTGGCCTTAATGTTATCACTAAACTATTATCTTCACTCCAACATTTTTAACATCAAAACTTGTTCTCCCTCCAATTTTTATTTGGCAAAAATAATAATTAATAAAACATTAAAACTTGTTTTCTCCCAAATCAGAAAAAAATTCGTCACTTTTCTCACTGAACAACACACTTTTCTCTCATTGAAGAACAATAGTTTTTCTGAAGAACTAAAGAACAATACGATTTCCCTCATATATTTCTATCAAAATTGATCACAGATTCCTTGTTGAAGATTGAAGAGCTGAAGAAAATGATTTTTGTAACAGATTCTTTGTTGAAAAGTTGTTCCGTTGGATTTAACAGATGAACAAAATGCTTCACACATGAACACGCCTCACCTCTTAAAGCTTTAGGGTTATTGGAATAGGGTTTATCAGGTAAGAAATTTTATCTCTAAAAGTCTAAATTCTAGCTTTAAGGTTTTGATATTCTTGTGTATCTTTGAAAGTCTAAATTTTAACTTAGGGTTTTGATATTCTTGTGTTGTTGAAACGAATTTTGTTGATTTTTGGGAGTTTAGCTAGTTTTTTCTTCTCTTGAAGGTTAAATGTACCAGCTGAAGCTAAGTTGTCTTTCTTTGAAGAACTAAGTTGAAGCTAAGTCGTATTTCTCTGAAGAGCTGAAGCTGACGATACCTACGATTATCTTCTCCCTAATACCAATTTCGTCAAGCGTAAGTAGCTATTCTACTAATCATCTAGTACTAAAAACAATCTTCTTGTCAATTGATTGAATTTTTGTTTTGTGTTTAGAAGAGGAGAATAAGATGGAATTGATTACTTTGGGGTTGTTGCAATGGAACAAATCACGAGTTACAACTGAAATTTCAAAGTACAAGAAGAAAGTGCCGAAAATCGGGAACCCTTTGTGTTTCTTCTTACATCTACATAATCTGTATTTTTCTTGATAAGCTGACCTAATGTTCATTTTTTCTTTAAATCTGAGATTATGTCTTGAGTTCCCTATGACTAGATCTGTTATATTTTATTTGTATGTCATGGGATTTAATTGCATTCTTAGCTAACTCCATCGTTATGAATTATCAACACTTTTATGATACTTTGTGATTTCCTTTAGTGAACTCTATGTCCCAAAAGTTTGTGGAATTGTGATTTTGGATCTTTCCTTGATAAATTCTCAGGTTGATATTTGTAATACCCATGGCCTAAGCAGTTAGTTTCTGAACACTAGAATAGTATTTCCTCATCATGATCGTTGTTTGGTAGAGTGTATAAGTAATGCTTGTATTTGTTTTGTTGAAATTATTTCTTTTGCATTTTTAAGCCGGCTAGGCTGGAATAAGAACACTAATGTATCTCCTAGTTTCACCACTGGTAATTGTCAAGTAAAGCTCCAAAATTTTGCAAAGAAGTTAGGTTTTATGATAGTATCTGTTGTATATAGGAGAAGAGGGGTGTTACTTTTTGCTCCCTTGTTTTATATATCTGGAATTTTGTTATTTATGGGCGCTTTAGGATTTGATGCATCTCGTACAAGTGGTGGGGGCACCGGGCTGGCGCCAATTGGATCAGTTTACAGGAGCCCATAGGTTTTTGAAAAGCTATGGCCATTAATGGAGGCTGAGAACCATGGAAGATCTAATTTGGTAATCTACTTACACAATTTCTTCTCTTTCACTTCCCAGGTTTTCTTTTAGTGTGATTAAATTTCGGATATGATGTTACATGTAAGTTGGCTTGTTTGGTTAGATTCTGGAACCACAATTTTGAACATGAAATCTTATAAAGGTAACTTGTGAACTTTAATCATGAGAATAAATTTGAGGTGTAATGAGCTTTAACAAGTGCACCGGTTTATCTGTCTGCTGTCCTTGAATACCTCGCTGCTGATGTAATTTTATACTTGATTTGGTGGATTGAATTCAAATTTACTCTACTTTGTGCTATTGTTTTTACTTGATTTAGTCTTTTAGATTGAAATTTACTCCTATTTTGTGCGATCATACTTGATTTGGTTGATTGAATTCATATGTACTCCAACTTTTTATGTGATTGTTTTAATTTTATTTTGTTAATTGAATCCTAATTTTCTCTAGCATTGTTTTTACTTTGTTTAGTCGATTAGATTGAAATTTGCTCCAATTTTTTTGCCATTGTACTTCATTTGATTGATTGAATTCAAATGTTCTCTATGCAATTGCTTTTACTAGATTTGGTTGATTGAATTAAAATTTACTTCAATTTCTGTAAGTTTTACTTGATTTCATAGATTGATTCAAATTTATCCCATTTTATGTGACATGGTTTGAATCTGGAATCAAGTTTAAGGACTATATTTTTTATATTTGTAGTTTTAAACATGCTATAACATAACTTTTTTTTCTATAACATAACTTTTGTGATTATTAGACATGGAATTTGTGTAGCTTAAAAAGGCTACTATTAATTGTAGAAATGTGAATTTTAAAGTTGAATTTATTTTGTTTATGTTGTTGATTTTGGGATAAATTAAGTAGGATATAGTGTTACATACACTGGAGTGGTTACAGTGTTTAATTTAGTTTCATTTGTCAATCAACTTGCAATCTGATGCAATGGTGGTTCTGTTTGTTCATAATTTGTGTTAATTTTGTTGTGTATGAGCTTTGTTAAGGGTTAACAGTTGGAAAATTGGTATTGTATGATTAGTTCATGTTGATGGTTGGATAATCATGTTTAATAATGAACTGTGATAATCAATTGAAGAATTGGTATTAGTGTTTAGAGATTTATCTAGTTTAATGCTACAGATTATCTGGTGATTGTGATGCTGGAGTTGTATAAATTTGAGGTGTAATGAGCACCATTCCAACTTGTGAACTTTAATCATGTTTAATAATGGACTACATTTTTTTAATATTCACCTTGAATATTAGTTCTGTATTGTCAAAATAGAAGTCATGGAATATGGTTATTATTGTTAAATTGTTTGTTAATTGTGAGAAGAAGAGCACTTGTGTTATTATTCTGTTCAATGACCAAAATTAGTTATTCATCAAAGTTTCATTTATTCAGCGACCAAAACTAAATGGAGATAGTAATATCTAACATATAATAGCTAAACAATTTCAATATCGTTAAAATGTGTTTTCTATTTTTGCCCAACAGTTTATATGGTTAATGTCACATCTTTACTATTTTGGTAGGTCTAATGTTTTGATTCTCATTGAAAGGTTTATGACACAAGAAATAGAAGTGTTGTTACGAGAGGACATCTATAGAGTATTGGTGATTTTGGAGCATGAGTTTTTGATTTTGGTGCCGCAAAGGCAGTTGATGCCAATGCCAAGAGAATCAAGTCCATGTGGGTCGTATAGTTACATTGACCCAGGTTAGTGTATTTATTTGAGGAAGGCCATAGGGCAAGTCTTAACTTCTTAGTATTTGTTAGTGTATTAATTTGAAGATGGTCATATGGCAAGTCTTATCTTCTTAGCATTTTTGTTTTACATCGGGTTATCCTATTCTTGTTGTTTATTTAGTGGTAACATAACAATTTCCTTACGCTTGCACTTGAAACTTAAGTTTGTTGGTGTGCTTCCTTATATTTTTCGTTGCACGGTTCTTGAAGAAAACAATGTATGACATGCTATTAAGTCATTTTATTTGAAAGCTAACACCTGAGATGATTGTATTCGTCTTTATTCTTCACTTAAAGATTAAATTGGAATGGTGCATTTGTTGATATCGAAGTTGGGATGTTGCATATACTCATCTCTGAAACACCAGTCTAATTTGCATATAGAAAATTCAATCAGAGAAGGGTAGCCTCGCTTTTGTGTAGTTTTTTATTATTATTAAGTGCAGACGTGAGATGCTCTGGAATCTTCATTTCACAAGCTTATTAAATTTTGAACCAAAAGATTAATAGATGCTTGGATGGAGCTGAGGTGTTCTTCTGAAAGTCAGACCAACAAGAAAAGGTGTTTAGGAATATTCAGCAGCCGAGATAGAGGGAGTTACTACTCAGAATCATTTGAGTTAGTTAGTATCTATCGTTAATAGCTTATTTTAACTTTCAATAGAAACCCCTCCAAGCTAATTCCAAAGCACATTATAGAATTGTAGTATCAACTATGAAATACTTAAACCTCTCTGTTAACTTCAATGCTTCTACAGGGCTATTGCTTTTTTCTCTCATTCGTTACCTTTCTCCTTCAATCATTTGAATATATATGCTCTTTAACTTGTAGGAAATGGCTACTGAGCCTACAAATGAACATATTGATGTTGCTGACACTGAACCTGTGGCATCATCTACTGATAATGTAGAAAAGACAAAAAAGAAAAAAAGAAGGGAGTTTTTTCAATGATATGAAATAATTTATTTAGGTCCAAAAAGAATGATTTTGAGAAGATATTGCAGGATATTTCCAAGGAGGAAGCTGCTGTTATTGCCAGAATCAATAAGCGATCACAAAATTGGAGAAGGATGACTAGATAACTCATTGTACTTTCTGTACTTTTTGAGGTAATGTACTGATTTCTAGTGTATGTTGTGATGTAGAAAATTAGAGCACAAATCTTTTATCCTGAAACAGATTTATCTTTTCTAAGCGTTTGAACTGGTTGTTTTTATCTGTATGTTCATGGTCACCAGGCTTTCGACATATTAAGTTTGTTTTGAATGCACTTTAGCAAATACTGAAGTGATTGAGTGGAGAGCCATGACAATTTTAAGTGTCAGTTTGTGTGTGTTAAAAACTACAACATTTTTCTTCTAGTATTATTGCCAGAACATGGTCACACTATTTTTGTCTACTCCTTCCTGCCTTATTACATACCTTCTCAAATAGAAAAAATGTTTATTCCTACTAGCCTAGTATGTTATTAATATCTTTATTTTTTTCTGCCTTCTGCCTTATGATGTTGTTGGATTCTTAATAGCAGTCTTAAAGAAATAGAATACATTCTAACTTCTAAATGCGCAAATCTAGTTAATGGTCTTTCCGGAATCTATTTAATTTTTCCTAATTATATTGAGCATAGGTGGAAAAAAATTTAGTTGTCTGATGAGTTGTTTGATTATCATGTATATATAACATGATTATACAGTAACTACATCTGATAAAACACCAGAAAGATGACAATCCAGTCCATCTGAGTGTTTTTCAACTTTTTTTAACTATTTGATGTGTAACTGAAAGCTGCAATCTGGAATTAATCTAGAACTGGAACTGTAATCTGCAATTTGGTTTTAATTTGCCTCAGAATCTGCAAAGTGAACTCAAAAAATCTGCAGTTTGCAATTTGCAATCTGGAACTGCTGCAATCTGGATTTAATCTGGAACTTCTTGACTCTTCTATAACTGCTGCAATCTGATTTTGTTGTACATTTTAAATGTGTAGGGCAATGGAGGTGATCAAATTTGAAGGGTCGCCACAAGCCTATTTGATCTTATTGAAGTGGATGATGAAGAGTTTTTGAACTATTGTAAAAGTTTGAATTCATTATGTTTGATTTTGTGAAATATATTCATTACTAGAATATATTGAACTACTGTAAGAGTACTTTTTGAACTATTGTGTACACATATTTAGAATATTGCTTTAGAAGTATGTGTATGTACACAAGACATACTATCTTTTGAAGTTTATTGCAAATCTATATATTTGAATTACTATTAGTCAATTTACTGCTTGAGATTATTTATTGCAAAATAATATTGGTGTTTTTTAATTAGAAATTGTGACATATAAATATTTTATAGCCAAAATAGTATTACTACACTTAAAAGTGTAGCCATAGGGCTGTAAATTGTGGTATGCACATGGGCAAGGACTACACTTCAAAGTGTTGCTATACATTACATAGAAAAGGCAACACTTTAAAATCGTTGTCATACATTAGATAGAAAAGGTAACACTTTAAAATCGTGGGCAATAAGAAGCAAATGCCACGCTTGAAAGTGTAGTTGTATGAGATAGAAATTTTGCTATATGAGGTACATCAAAGCATTGCCATTTTGCCTTTTAGGCTACGCTTTTAACCAAAGCTGATAAGGCAACACTTTTAACCTCTAAGGTTACGCTTCTTTCGGCCACCCCTAGAAAAGTGTTGCTTAAAGTCCAAAAGTGTAACACCCCGTATTCGAAATAGACCAAAAATACAGATTTCGAAAAGTTGCAGGTGCAACTTACGGTCACCATCCATGGACCGTAGGTCAGACCACGGCCCATGCTGGTGGTCCGTGGTTCACCACTGCAACCCCTCCCAGACTCAGTCAGAAAATTTGGCTAAGTGTTGACCCACGGCCGGACTTACGGTCCGTAGGTCAGGTCACGGACCATAGTTCGTGTCCGTGGATCGATGCCCCAAAAGCCCAGCTTCAGTCCCGATTGATGGTTGACTAGCACGAACCGTCAATCGATCCACAGTCCGTAGGTCTGACCGTAGATGAGGGTCAACAGTCAGTTAGATGAAGATTATTGATTGGTCAACTTCAGATGGTC
>NW_006238928.1:3632823-3649240 GCF_000226075.1 Solanum tuberosum
AATAGTTCCTCTTCAGTTTTTCAGCCATTCATGCGTAAATTCAGTCTGAGAATAACGTTTCTTCAGTTTGTACTTGCATTTTCAGCGTATTTGCATGTCTTTGGAACTCAGTTCAGTCAGAAATTCAGTTCTCAGTGTTTAGTGGTAGGGATTGCAGCCCTCTCCCTCCATTTTAGCTAGTTTAGCCTTCGTTCGAGGACAAATGTTCTCAAGGGGGAGATACTGTAACACCCCGTATTCGAAACAGACCAAAAATACAGATTTCGAGAAGTTGCTGGTGAAACTTACGGTCACCATCCACGGACCGTAGGTCAGACCACGGCCCGTGCTGGTGCTCTGTGGTTCACCACTGCAACCCCTCCCAGACTCAGTCAGAAAATTTGGCTAAGTGTTGACCCACGGCCGGAATTACGGTCCGTAGGTCAGGTCACGGACCGTAGTTCGTGTCCATGGATCGATGCCCCAAAAGCCCAGCTTCAGTCCCGATTGACGGTTGACCAGCACGAACCGTCAATCGATCCACAGTCCGTAGGTCTGACCGTAGATGAGGGTCAATAGTCAGTTAGATGAAGATTATTAATTGGTCAACTTCAGATAGTCATAACTTTTAGCAAAAAATGAATTGTGTAAGAAAAAGGTCAAGAACCCTAGTTCAAGAACGCAGCAAGGTTCCATCAGTTCCAGCCCCGAAATCGAAAGATTTCTCCGTGGAATTCGTCACCAGGTATGTGGGATTTCACTAGTGGGTTCCTTTCGCCCATTAGATCCCTAGAATTCAGTCAGATTCTTGATTCCATGATTATGAACAGACCTAGGGTTTCTAGAATTTCAACAGATCATCATGAATTAGTTATTTAGATGTTCCAAATCAGATTATCATGTTATTACCTCGCTTTATCATGAATTAGTTATTTAGATGTTCCAAATCAGATTATCATGTTATTTCTCAGTTTGTTGCATGAATTTCAGAACCCTAGCTATGTATTTCTTTAGTTCTTGAATTACACATGCTAGGTCAGATATTTCAGTATTCAGTTATACATGCCTCAGTTTATGAATGCATCATTATCAGATTAATTGTTGCATTCTCAGTTTGCATGTTCAGTTCGAGCTATCCAGTATTTACAGAAATTCAGTCATAACCAGTTAACTACTTAATTCATTGGGAGTAGCATAATACCGAGTTGGACTAGGGTTTCAGCGTACCCATATAGTCCCAGAACTACGAGCCACGTAGGTGTAAGTCCCCTCTGTGGGCAACATCAGTTTAGTGATCACGCCAGCATGCCTCTATACCTCTGGCAGGGTATATTGGGTCCTCTCGATGGGGCGTATACATCGGACTCCACATTTAGATCATGTGGTGTCGGTTATTAGTAGCTCCCACAGTTCAGTCAGACTCTATTGCATTGACCATATTTCAGTACAGTCAGTATTCAGTCTCAGCATGTTATAAATTTGGTCATTGCATCAGTTAGCTCAGTATTCAGTATTTTCAGTATCTATATCATGTTCAGATTATTTCATTGCTTTATTGCTTTGTTCAGTTATATGTTATTTCAGCTTTACTCTATCCTGCATGCTCAGTACCTTTCAAGTACTGACGCATACGTGCGCTACATCTTCTCGTGATGTAGGTTCAGGTTCTCAGTATTCAGATCATGCTTAGATCGATTTCTGATCTTCAGTTCAGCAGCATCAGTGGTGAGTCCTCATTCTTCGAGGACTAGTGACATGTTTATCTTTATCACTTTTAGTCTTTAGTTTCAGTTTTGCTAGATCTAGTTGGGGCATGTCCCAACATTTCTAGTCAGTTTAGAGGCTTATTTCAGACATAGTTAGATTCAGCTTAGTATTTTGAGTTTGATATTTCTTTTGTATTAAACTCTCAGATTTGATATATTCAGCTATAGTATATGGGTATTCCCATCTTTTCAGATTTATTTATGATATAGCTTCCTACATCAGTTTATTATATTTAGTATGCTCATGATCATGCCAGCAGGGTTAGCTGGGGTCACTTGTGTCCTAGGTCCCGTGTCCGCGTCTCGGGGGTATTCGGGGTGTGACAAAAAGTGTAGCCTTTTATCAAAGGCCACACTTTTTGCAAGTTTAGGCTACACTTCACTGGGGTGGTCGTAGGCTAAAATGTTGTAGTGCCTAGCTCTTCCTCTACCCCTGCCTCAACTGCGACCTCTCGCTGCAGATTCCTCAGTCGGAGCATTGACGAGAGCTACGGGCCTGACGCCATTGTATCTAGTGTTAACCATCCGTGGACAGAAGATTGAAAGAGGTTAGATACCAATTTGAATCGCCAGATACCAATTGGAATCAAGTTATAGCACGAAGGAGACGAGAAAAACAAAGAGATTTCTAAAAGTCCTATAGCCTTTCGAAGAAAAATACAGACTTCTCTGTACCATTCTGCAAGACTCTACTAGACTCGTTTTGGTACATCGAGATCAACGAACCTAGGCTCTGATACCTACTTTGTCACGACCCAGACCGTCATGATTGGCACCCACACTAACCCTCCGGTGGGAGAACCACTACTACAACCCAAACCAAGCAACTAAACCAAAAACTAAGAATTTAAGTTACGGAAGCAAGTATAGTATCTAAAACTGAAGTTCCTTTAAATTTCCAAAAGATCTAACAACTAAACAATGCAGAAAATATGCCTAGAACTTGAAAGTCAATGTACCAAAACTCTAACAATGAACCAAAAGTCTAAACAAGAAGGGTCAAAACCCACCTAATTAATTAATAACTAACTAGAAAAGTCTAAGTCCGAAATGTGGACATAGACGAAAGGACAACTCATGGCAGCCCGGAAGAACTGGCTCACCCTTGATTTCGAACGGCGATCGCTAATCTTCTAAGCGAGGTATTTCAATAGTAGCTTGAAGATGCCCTGTACTCAACAAAGAAAGCACAAGTGCAATATCAGTACACAACCACAATGTACTGAAAATCTCACGCGGCTATCCCACTAAGTGCAACATACATAAGCCATTACAAAAATATAATCACGTGCATATATCAAACATATACAATATTCTCAATGTTTACGAACAAGGTATAGTTTCATATTTCTCAAGATACACAATAATAGCAAATCGTTGGTCCTCTCATGGAACCCAAACCCAAACTGTTAGCAAACCGGAACGTGGTACCTGATCCAACATTTATGCCAGAACGTGGCAACAGATCCCATATTTATGCCGGTACGTGGCAACCGATCCAAGTTAGTGTGTCGGAATGCAAAACCTGATCCATTCAACAAGCCACCATCACAATCAGAAGTACATTCTCAAGATCATACAATTAAATCATGATTTCATGGAATTCATCATTCTTCTATCTTATTTACAACAAGTGTAATCAACAATGCAACATTCACATACATACAAGTATCATAATGAAGCAAGAACAAATATACATCACACAATCATAGAATCACAACCATCACCTACCTCGAAACAAGCTTGAAACCCTAAGAAACTTGATCCTTCCATTTCCGTATTCGTTCTGCTTGTTCTTGGTCTACGAACAATCAATATAATATGGAAATCAATAAACATTCACTAATTACCCGGATTACTAACAATTCTAAGAACCCTAGATCATACTCATGATCCTAAGTATTCAAATTAGGGTTGTTTCAACCATAAATTCCTGATCAAATCTCTTCCCCATCGATAATTACCCAATAGATTACGTTCTATGGATCGAAAAACGGATTCGAAGAGTTAAAATCTTACCTTTTCATGAATGGTGGAAAACTATCAACAATCGCCTGGGGTTCATTGCTTTGCTCTAAAAACCGAAAAGTGTAGAATAAAGACATTTTGGGGTTTATTTATGACTTTTAGTCACCTCGAGCCCGCCACAGCAGCACCCACCCCACCCCGGCGGCAGAAATCCCATCCGAGCGGCTTGCACGAAACCAGTGAGCTATTTTAATATTCCAAGACCCTCATTTCACAACACACCTTCTACCAACGACACTCAAAAAATACTTGCCATGCGAAGATCGATTGCGAGAGTACTATTCGCCCGAATTCAATTTCGTAAAGTCGTACGGGTTCCTTAATGACTTATCTATTTACTCATCTAATCAAAATCATAATTAAATCACCCGATTAGTAACATATTTCCCAACACCTTATTGACTCTGATTTCATCCAAATCTAAACTAGGTTGGGAAATTTCAAATTACTACAAAAAAGTTTTCCGGCACAAACTTACTCATCCTTGCCCTTGTATCGGCAACCATAGTTGGAGCATATCTAGACAATTGTATGAATTTCAAAGCATACTCCTTCACACTCATATCTCCTTGGCGAAGGTTAATGAACTCAAGTACCTTTTCCTCTCTCATCACAAGGGGAAAGAACCTATCAAGAAAAGCAACTTTAAATTTCTGCTTATCAAGAGGACCCTTATCTACTGCCCTCTCTTCTTTCCATTAGTTGAGAAAACTTGAGCAACACCCTTAAGTTGATAAGCGGCCAATTTCACCTTTTCCACTGGCGTTAGTCCCATGATCAATGATCTTCCTCAACATTAGACCCATGAAATTCTGGAGGATTCATTCTAATAAAGTCCCTCACCCTTGTTTCTGTCACACCCACCATTAGGTTCACGAGAGCCACAACCTCTCTATTTACTTAAGACATCATAGCTTGGGCGAATGCATGAGACTCTAAAATCATCATTAGTCAATAGCTCGGCCAACGGGTTGACCGAAACTGGGGGAACCTCATGTTTCATATTTTCATGAACATTCCTATTCCTTCTCACGAGATTCCTTCATGGAGGCATATTCTGAAAAGCCTATGTCACGCACTGAGGCTATTCCCATGATGCATACACGGGACCTAGGATCACGAGTGACCGCAAGATAACCCTACTGGCGTATCATAAGCATACTTAAAGATAACTGAATTAAGAAAGCACTGTCTGGAGGTTTAAATCATCATAAAACTGAAATGATGGGGAATACTCATTTCTATTTGAATAAATAAACTATGAGTTTAATGACAATTGAAATATAAAACTCCAAAGCTAAGAATCTAACTATGTCTGAAATAAAGCCTCAAACAGACTAGAGATGCTGGGACATGCCCTAGCTAAATCTAGCAAAAACTATAACTAAAGACTTAAAATAGAAAGATAACATGATTATCGTTCTCGGGGAATAATAACTCACCACTGTTGTTGCTGATTTGGATATCGAGAACCGATCTACGCGTGATCTGAATGATGAGGACTTGAACATACATCACGAGAAGATGTAGCACAGAGTATGCATCAATACTTGAATGGTAATGAGCACGTATGATAGAATAAAGCTGAAAAATATAAATAACTGAAGACAACATATAAGTGAGCAATGATATAAGATGAGCATGATACTATACTGAAAACATTCCACATGAACTAACTGAATGCAATGACCAAGTTTATACATGCTGAAACTGAATACTAAAATGTAACTAGTAACCTAGTCAATGCACTAGAGTATGACTGTGGGAGCTACTAATAATCGACATAAAACCATGTGAGCTAAACATGGAGTCCGATGTATACGCCCTATCGAGAGGACCCAATATACCCTGCCAGAGGTATAGAGGTATGACTGGCATGATCACTAAACTGATGCCCACAGAGGGGACTTATAAACCTATAGGGGCACATAGTTCTAGGACTTTAGGGTGACTGATCCTAGGCCAACTCGGTATAAAGACTACTCCCAACTTAATATGTGAAATTTATAACATAACATAGGTAAACTGGATAGCTCAATAATCTGACATGCAAATCTTAAAATACAAAATTTATTTCTGATAATGAAACATTTGAAAATTGAGGCATGTATATCTGTTTATCTGTCCTAGCTAATGTAATTCATGAACTAAAAGAACTACATAACTAGGGTTCTGAGATTATGGAAGAATCTACGAAAAAACAATAATAAGACATGTTAATCTGATTAGGAACGTTAAAATAACTATATCATAGTACTTGGCTAAAATTCTAGAAACTCTAGGTCTGGATAATATGGAGGGAATCGAGAATCTGACTGAGTTAGAGGGAGCTAATGGGTTAGAGTAACCCCCTAGTGAAATCCTACATACCTGGTGATGAAATTCACGAAGAAATCTTTCGATTTCGGGCTGGAACCTATGAAATCCTTGTTGCGTGTTTTTGAATGACTGCTCAACTTTTTTCTCAATTTTTGCTCTATGTTTCGCTTGATTTTGGTTAATGATATATCAGGGTAAGTTCTAATTAAGTCAGTAGGATAAAGCATACAAAAACTACGTAGTTTAGGGGTTAAACGATGTAGTTTAGGGGCCAACCGATGAACTGACCCACGGTCCATCCTTGTCAACCATCGCTAGGCTTCAGAGAAAGGTTGTCAAGGGTTCTGATCCATGGACAAGGACCACGGCCCATGGTCTGACCTACGGTCTGTCGATCAACCCTTAGACATTTTTTCCTGGACTATTGTTGGGGAGGGCTTCCACAGGTACCACCACGGTCCATCGTCGGGACCACGACCCTCGAAGGGTCCTATGTTCTGATGTCTGGGCTTGGGGGACTTTGTCTGGCTCCCACGAGTGTCAGTATGGCCCGTGAGGTGGTCCACAACCCGTGAACGGCTCTGTGGTCCACTTTTGTTGGACGGTGCTGAGTCTATGGGCAGGTCAACAGAAAGTTGTCCTTCTCATGGTCCGTGAACCCTATCGTGGTTCACTGATTCTGCTGATTTTTTTGCTGCATTTTCTAAGTCTGGTTTCCCAGGTGTTACAATATCTCCCCCTTGGGAACATTTATCCTTGAATGAAGTCAAAACTAGTTGGATAGATACGGAGAGAGCTGCAAACCCCACCACTAAGTACTAGAAACTGATTTCTGACTAAACTGAGTTCCGAGAACATGAAAATACGCTGAAAATGCAAGTACAAACTGAAGGAACATGATACTAAGACTGAAGCTACGCATGAATGACTGAAAAATTGGAAAGGAACTATTATCTCGAGCTGGAATGGAATCAGAAGGAAAGAGATGAAGATAGTTGGACTTCATGGCTGCTTCTGCTTCCCAAGTAGCTCCCTCTACGGACTAACTCCTCCATAGAACCTTAACTGAAGTGACTTCATTGTTTCTCAACCTTCAAACCTGACGATTAAGGATCTCAACTGGTACCTTTTCATAAGTGAGACTATCCTTCACAGCCACACTTTCTAATAGTAAAATAGATGCTGGGTCACCTACACACTTCTTCAATAATGGAATGTGAAAGACCGGATGCACTTCTGCTAGTTATGCTGGCAACTCTAACTCATAAGCCACTTTACCAACTCTTTTCAAGATCTTGTAAGGGCTTACATATATAAGACTAAGCTTCCCTTTCTTGCCAAATCTCATCAGCCCCTTCATAGGTGACACTTTCAGGAAAGCCCAATCATCAACTTGGAACTCCAAGTTCCTTCTCCATACATCTACATAGGACTTCTGGTGACTCTGGATTATCGTAAGTCTATCTCTAATAAGCCGAACTATTTCCATGGCATCATAAATCAAATCTTGTCCTATCAAGGCTGCTTCACCTACTTCAAACCAACCAACTAGAGATCTACATCTACGCCCATACAATGCCTCATAAAGGGCCATTTGAATGCTGGAATGGTAACTATTATTATAAGCAAACTCTATAAGAGGAAGGTGATCATCCCAACTACCCTTGAAATCGATCACGCAAGCTCTCAACAAGTCCTCTAAGGTCTAAATGGTACGCTGTGCTAAGATTAACTTGAGTATGATAGCCATTTATAAAATTATGATATCATGCTAAAAATGACATTTTCGTGATATGGAAAGACCAAGTTCAAACATAAGATAAGAGGGTTAGAAAACATGAGTGGTAAAAAATGGTAAATGCAAGTAAAATCATCTTTGAACATATATGAGATACTTCTTCAAGTAACCTTAGTTCATTATTGTGGGATTTAGATTAACCGACATAAAGAACATGTGAGCTATAACATGATCCCCCCGTGTCTCCCACACCGAAAAGGGTTGTCTTACTTGCCAAGGTAGAACCATGAATCTTAGCTAAAGTGGATCCACTAGCTACTTTATATCTTGACCATTATCTTATAGGGGCACATAAGTAAGGGATAAGGAAATTTCTTCTAGAAACCATACCTCAACACGGAAGAGCTTATATCTCAATATCCTCTAGCATAAATCCCATAGAGTAGTCATTAATTCTTGACTTATCTTATCTTTAAAAGACATGGGTAGTCGCCCCTTGTATTATCACATGATAGCTCCTTAAACCATGCGTGAGATAACCATTCACCGTCCATGATATTTTCATAATAACTTTTAAGGCCTATAGTCATTCACTCCATGCTAGAGATGCCCCTCATACTAATGGAAATAGTTATGAAATCGTGGCCTATGATTATTGATGGCATATCCAGATACCATACTAATTAAGACCTAATTTAGGAAAATAGCCCAAAAAGAATTAAGGGAAAATCTAGATGTCATTAATGTCATGTGGCCAAGCTTCATAAAACATAAAGGCAATCTCATCTATAAGCTTTCTTGAGTCATAAACATACTTTCATGAACATGCATTCTTTTCAATAATTCATAAGCTTCATCAAGTCTTCAAATTCATTTACATCTATTTCATAAAGAGAAGACATGCATATTTTCATAAATTTATCTTTCATAGTTCAAGACCCACATTATATCAATATAGCTTAGAAAACATGGGTTATGCATGAATTCATGGGAAATTAACTTACAAACATGCAATTAATTCAATTAATGCATAAAAGTTAATTAATCAATAAAATAAATGAACATTGAAAGGAACCCATGACAATTGAAGAAAAAACTCAACTCAATTGGAGAATTCTAACTTCGTAAATTGCAAAATTTGGGAACTTAATGCAGGAAAGGGCTCCATGAATGAAAACTATCATACCTTGATTTCAAAAGCTTGAAAGCAATAGAGGATTTGGAGCTTGATCTTGAAACCCTAGCTTTCTTCTTCAATTTCTAGAGAGAGAAATATTTGAGAGAAGGAGCTTGATCTTCTTTTGAGAATTTGAGTGAATGAATTGGTTTTGGGTGATTTGGAGGTTTAAAATCATTAAATAGGGCTTTGGGTAAAAGGAAAAATGACATAGTATTGAGTTAAAACAATTGGAGAAAAGAATCAAAAGTCCCTAACTGAAAACTGCCGAATTGGCATCACGGAGGCCAAAATAGGTCGTCATATACTACTACGGCCCGTAAAGAGGGTTGATAAAATTCTGCCTGACAGTGCTTCTCTACTTGGAGCATAAATTTTTACTTCGAGTGTGGAATTAGGCAAACTCGGTGGTGTTGGAAAGAGGACTCAGAGACCTTTAATTTGATAGGTTATACGCTACTTAATTCATTTTCTGCTAAAAGATAAGATTGTTTGAAGTTGACGCTAAACTCTAAGTCTAATGAAAACCCTTCACGGACGACTTCACGATCCGTGGGAGGCTTCAAGAGCCTTTGTACCGCCTGTGGCCATTGACCACTTGTTAGGGGAGAGCTCTACTGACTTGACCCACTGACGACCACTTGTACAGTCTGTGATGCTCGCTATAGGCTGTTTAAGGGTCTGTGGGAGGCGAACCTTTTTGGGCAGGTTATTGAACGACTTCACGAGCACTAAAACGGGTCGTGGTCCCCTTCACGACCCATCTAGGGCTTAGTGGAGGGTCCCATGGTCAAATTTTAGGCTTGTGACTTGCCTGATTGACCCCTTTCTAGCCTTTTCCAGATCCGAGGTGTTACAATATGTTAACCACAATAGCATACAAGTGTCAAAATCATGTGTTAAATAATGCTATTTCATAGGTAGAAGTCAAAATAATTTTTTAGAACTCAATTTGGAACCAAAACAGGAATACTAAAATTTTTCACCCTTGTAGAATATAGTCCCAAGTGTCGCAAAATTGAAGTCTTGTTATCTTAGGTGAACAATGCAGAAGCGAAAAGAAGACCGCTTAAGGGTAAATTGCAAAAGTGAAGGGGTATCGCTTAAGCAAACTTTGCTTTTGCGAACAGTCGCCTACTTTCAACAAGAGAAACCAATTTTTTTTCACTTTTTAGAATAAAATTTCAAATAAAATAAGTGTCAAATCAACAACCACCAAACAAACAAGAAATAAACTCAAAAATTTCAGCACGGCATGTTTCTGAAATCATTTTTGAGTTCTTTTGGGCATTTTATTTAACACATGGTGCCCAATCTATTTTTAACAATTAGATGATGAAATGGGTACTCAATACTTCTCAAAATACTTCAAAATGAGCCCACACACATGCATTTAAGAATTTAACCAAAGAAATCGTCCAACACATTCACAATTTTAACCTCCCTCCCCAAAGTTAGAGAAGTTACTACCCACTAAATGCCCCCAATTTCAAAATAAGAAATCAAAAGTAAACAATGATTATTACCACATCAAGAGAGTAAGAATAAGAGAAACGTACTGGATTGTGTCTTCACAATTAAGACCAAGAGTTTGGAATCATTTTGAGATAATTGAAGGGAGAGGACAAGAAGTTGGACCTTATATTTTGAGAGTTTTATCCATTTGGCTTCCTTTCACTGCCTTTTGAAATTCTTTACCTTCGCTTAGTCGATGTTTGGTCTCTTTTACGACTGATCAAGAAAGGGCGGAGGTCACTTAAGAGAGTGTCCCTGCGCTTAAGAGATGTTTGCTTTTGCGAGAGGGCACTGCTTTTATATCCATCTCCACCTTTTCTCTTGTTTTGGTTTCAAACCATTTAATTCGGACATAAATTGGATCTCATCACACCAAGAAAGGTGAAAGTCGTGAGACACTTCTTTACTCTGTTCGACCATTGGATAATGAAGAGTTTTCACCCTCACAATTTCTATCAACTTAGCCCTAAGACTACCAAGTCAAAACTCAAGATCGACCATGTCATAGAACCGAGCTAGGTGCCTTTTTTGAAACACATCCATTTCTTGGGAGACTGGGAATAGGGCTTTCTTGCCCCAGCTGAGCTTTTCATCCGCGACCCTAAGCCTCATTTACTTATTACATTTGATTCCCCAGAGGCCATGGGTCGGCTTAAGGCATACCACTCACAAAAATGTAATGCTCACAAAAAGCCGTAGAATAAAAAAGAAAAGAAACTAAATACAACTATTCACAATCTAGATAGAAACAAGTAACTAGAAATCCTAAATCAATTCAATATGCCTTATTGATCCCCGGTAGGTAAGCCATTTTTATAACACTCAAATGCCTTCCTTAAACCAATTAAAAAGAGGAAATGGTCATCGTCAATAAAAATACCCAACTAAGAGTCGGGGTCGAATCCCACATAGAACAACTTGTCGATGATTGTAAAGATAAAGGGTAGGTAGATACTAGTTTAAATTTAAACATACAAGGTACAAAAAATATCACATAGAAGACAATTTTTATAACTACACTTCTAATGGGGGCAAAGACGATATAGTTAACACTCAATGATCCATTGCAATAAAATCTAAGGTCAATCACTAATAGATAGTCTAAGTCATCTTAATTCAACCCTAATCTTCTAGGTTTTGCTCTTTTTCAGCTTCTAATGTACTCTTATTCATCGTTTTCTTTCCCAACATCAAAACACCTGAAACAACACAATTAAAAGTATAATTAGCCTCTTTATCTCCTTTAGAGCAACAAAATCACAAAAAAGAGCCTCAAATTAGTGCAAATCCACCACTCATCACCTATTCTATGTCATTTTGACCCCAATTTTAAGTCCTATAACTACCCTTCTACCCTTTAAACTACCCCAACTCTCTCTAGTTTAAGAAGAAAGCTAGGGTTTCAAGATACAATTATCCAATTCCTCCATTACTGCTTGGCATTGTTTATCAAGGTATGTAGGGTTTCATCAATGTGTTCCATTCAACTATTGACCCCCAAAGATTTCTCAGTTCTCTAAGTTCAATTTCATCAAATAGATTAAGTTTTATTCAATTCTTCATGGGTTCTGATTTTGTTTATTCATTTGTTTAAATTTGATCTTATTATGATTGTTTTGACTCAATTTCATATTTTCAACAGGTTTACTAAGAATCTGTGCATTTTTTTATCATTTTTACTATGAACTCTTAAAGACATGAATTTATGAAGATATGATTTTATGTAGAAAACTATGAATATATGAATGATAAATTTATGAATGTTTATGCATGATTTATGAAAAGATGTTTTATAATCTAGGTCATTTTGCGGTAAGCATCAACGGGATTGTGAATGGACTTTCTCACATATTAAGGAATCATGATTAGGTGAAAGGTTTTCTCACATATGCACAATTCATGATTTAAGGATCTACTCTATGATGATTTATGCTTGAATTAGTGACTTAATTGTGTTTATCCGTGAATGATGAGACATATAATAAATATTCCTATTTCGTCGGGATGTTACTTAGAATCGAGAGGACGTTGAAATGGAGGCTCTCACATTAGAAGAGGCCAAGTCTTAAGATGCAATCTCATTGTCCCTTATTGTCACGACCCAGGGGTTTACCCTAGATCTAACATGGCATATAAGACCCCAGGATACCCCATAAAAGCCACTTAGAAGTCATAGCATAATAAATAGACCAATGGAGTACAAACAACATTTCAAGTCCAATAGGTTTATAGAAGGAAGTGGAAGTCTAAAATACTTGTCTCAATAGCCATCTAGTACAATAGAATGAAATTGGGCCTAGCCCATACATCATGTCCAAAACTGAAATATAAGAAGTAAATTGAGAACAGTGAAAGTTCATCTTGGAAACATGAGGACTCACAAAACCTCGAGAACCTCGCAATTAACCACTAGCCACGAAACTGAGAAACCTGACTATCAGATCCTACAATTGGGGAAATGTAGGTAAGAGTATGCATTAGTACAAAGCAATGTACCACATGTGATAATTATACATAAAACATTTAATCATGCTAAAAGAGGACATTTCATGAATGCAATTGACCAAGATAAAATATGATATAAAATGATTATAAAACATAAGGCATAAAACATGGTCAAAGCAAGCTAAAATCATTAAAACCTTTGCGCACATATGAGATACTTCTTGAAGTAACCTAAGTTCATTATTATTGTGGGAATTAGCCTTAACCGACATAGAGACCATGTGAGCTATAACATGATCCCCCGGTGTCTCCCACACCAAAAAGGGTTGTCCTACTTGCCAAGGTAAGGACCATGAACTTCTAACTTAGGTGGATCCAATAGCTAATGTCAATCTAGACAATCATCCTACGAGGGCACATAGGTAAGGGATAAGGAGATTTCTTCTAGAAACCCGACCTCTACTAACGGGAGAGCTTCCATCTCAATATCCTCTCGGTGCTAAGCATAAATCCCATGGAATAGTCATTTCTTACTTGTTCTTATAATCCATGGAAAGGCACTTTATCTTGCCAATCCAAGCTAAGTTATTATCCATGTAAATGTATCATTCAATGACCAATCCAAGCTAAGTTTCATTAGGATAACTCTTAATATTTGATTCAATTAGGTGAGAAGACCTATCAACCATAGAATCCTTATTATGTGAGAAAACATTTCACATAATGCTTTCATGTGTATATGAGAAGTCCTTTCAACAACACAACAACAACATCATCATTGATACTTTACTCTCAAAGCATCATTAAAACATTTGCAAAAATTTCATAATAACATGCATAATTTCATAATTTACCTTTAAATTTCACAACCCACTTTCAATCATCAATGTTTAGAAAACATGGGTTAGTTATGGATTTCATCATAAATTCATGTAATTCTATTAATACATTCTTGATTTCATAAAACTCTTCCTTCATAATCAAAATCCCACATCATATGATCGTAATTTGGAAAACATGGGTTCATAGTGAAATCATCATAAATTAATATTATTTCATCAATTCATGCATAATAGATCATAATAAAATCATATAAATCAATAATCAAGAGAGCCCATGTCAATTGAAGAAAACCCTAACTCAATTGGGGATTTCTAACTTTGAAAATAGAGGAATTTGGAAACTCCATGAATGGAAGGAATCCATGGATGAAAACTATCATACCTTAAAGCCAATTGCTTATCTTCAATGGAAGAATTGAGACTTCACTTCAAACCCTAGGTTGAATCCTACTTCCTCAAGCTTTCTAGAGAGAGAAATATTTGAGAGTTCTTATTTTTGGTGAATTTGAAGAGAATGAAGTCAATGAACTAATTTGGGGGATGGAATCACTTGTATAGGGGTCTTAGTGAAGGGTTAAACGATTTAGTAT
The DNA here is from genome assembly GCF_000226075.1 of Solanum tuberosum. NCBI lineage: Eukaryota > Viridiplantae > Streptophyta > Magnoliopsida > Solanales > Solanaceae > Solanum > Solanum tuberosum. The sequence goes on from NW_006238928.1 coordinate 3,647,223, forward strand.
AGAGATAAAATAATTAGGAAAATACCCAACTACTCCTGAAATAACTGTCGAACCTACCACCAAAGGACCACTAACGATTGACTGTGGACTAATCGACGGTCTTTCCTACATGGCCATCGTCAATGGTCAGAATGGTGATTTAGGGGGCTAGGAGCCATGGTCCCTCAACCATGGACAGTGGTATGACTAACGGTCTGATGGTCAGGCTGTGGTTTCATGGCTTTAGAACCATTTGGGATGCCCAGTCCATGGACCACACCCATGGTCCGTGGTCCCATCCACAAGCTAAAAATCCAAAGAAAAATTAGGACATATAGCTAAAAATTGTACATTACCTAAAAATCCAAAGAAAAAACAAATATCAGAAATACTGGTAGACAATGAAAAAATATACACAAATAGAGTACGTAGATTATGAATTAGAAAGTGAAGATAGTATATATGAATTATCAGAAAACGAAACAGACGAAATGGAAAATAATTCAGTAATAGAATCAGATAATGAATACTATATAAATGACTGAAACAGATATACAAATAATAACTAAAGAAAAATATCAAGATGAAGAATCGGCAGAACAAAAAATAATATTTGATAATAATATATTTGAACAAATAAAAGGAAAATAACTAGACCTAAGCGTAGAAAAAATATTCGAAATACCAACAATAAGAAATTGGTTTAAACGACAAAAAGAAGAATATTATGTAGTAAGTCAAAGAGAACATATCATAGATTGCAAATACACCAAAGGAAAGGCTAAAATACCATTAATAAACAAACGAATAATAAATAAAGAAATACAAGATATTAAGGCTAAAAATCCAATTAAATATGTACATTTAGGAGGAACAGAAATATTTAAAAAAGCATGTTTTAGAGAAGTAATAGATACACCCATAGAAATAAACTTAGCAGATGATAGGATCATACAACCTATCGAAAAAAGTATAATAATAGCAGTAAAAGGTAACCTGAGATACCAAAATTATATTCATAATAAGTGCTAACTACTCAGTAGCAATAAATGACAGGAATAGAGATAAATCACTAGTATTGTATTGGAAAATGTCAGGAATAGAACTAGCCCCAGGAAGTAAAATATTTACAACTAGATGTAAAAACTTGTATGTTTTAACAACAAAACATAAGATAACAGCAAAAACTAAATAAATAAATAAAATAAGAAAATACCTTTTGAAAGAATAGATACAGTCATAGATAATAATGACTATAGTTATAATGAGATTGACATAGCAGAAGATTTAGAAATAGTAAAAGAAAGATTAAGCACGTCAAAAAGAATAAACTAATGAAATACCCCAAATATCATAAAAAATAGAGTACCTCAAGAAGAATAGATAAAACTCTACAAAAATTAATAGAGGAAGAAATAAAACCATATCATTATTACATAACGGGAGTAATGGAACAACGAAAATACTTAATATTAATAAATACAGGACAAGAAGAAAACTATATTACAAGAGAATTAGTAACAAAAGATGAAATAATAACTACTGAACAATTATGCCCTGAACTACCAAAGGCATTAATATATACCGAAAAAACTACAGAAAAGGAAATAATCATTAGAGGAGTATCAATAGTAATAAAGTTTAAAAATATACCAAGGAGATAAAAATATCACTTTAGGAATAAAATGGTTAGAACAAGTAAAACCATATAATCTAGAAGACAAAAAGTTAACAATAAATTATGAAAATAAAAGAGTAATAATAAAAAGAACTTTAGTTGATAAAAATATGAAAATATATATACTTGCAAAGATAATAATAGAAGGATATTACAACAGATATTATACATCAATGATAGACACAGGAGCAGAAGCTAATATATGTAAATACAATTGCTTACCAGAAGATAAATGGGAAAAATTAAAAACACCGATAGTAGTAACAAGATTTAATAATGAAGGAAGCATGATCACATATAAGGCAAAAAATATAAAAATACAAATATGGGATAAAATATTAACTATAGAAGAAATATATAA
>NW_006238928.1:3649351-3650257 GCF_000226075.1 Solanum tuberosum
ATTTTTAGAAAAATTATACCCACATATAATAACAAAAACAAACTGGTGGTTCACAACATCATGTAAACAAAAAATAGGAGCAAAATGAGTAAACAACAAAAATAGGAAGAACACAGCATGGATCAAAGGAAGTGAAAAGATTACCCAAATACTAGAAAATATCAAAGAAATTAAACATAATATCGAATTAATTGTATTTTCTATAGATAAACTAAAACTAATTCAAGAAAAACTAGAATCACTATATAGTGAAAATCCCTTGAAAGGATGGGAAAAACATAAAACAAAAATAAAAATCGAATTAATTGATGATAATGCCATAATAGCCCAAAAACCATTAAAATATAATTTTAATGATTTAACAGAATTCAAAATGCACATAAAAGAGTTACTAGAAAATAATTACATACAAGAAAGTAATAGTAAACATACAAGTCCAGCATTTATAGTAAATAAGCATAGTGAACATAAAAGAGGAAAAAGAAGGATGGTTATTAACTATAGAAATCTAAATGCAAAAACAAAAACATATAATTACCCAATACCAAACAAAGTATTAAAAATAAGACAAATCCAAGGGTACAATTACTTCAGCAAGTTTGATTGTAAGTAAGGATTTTACCATCTAAAATTAGAAGAAGAATCTAAAAAGTTAACAGCTTTCATAGTACCACAAGGATTTTATGAATGAAATGTATTACCTTTTGGATTATAAAAAATTGCACCAGGAAGATACCAACATTTTATGGATAGTTACTTTACCCAACTAAAAAATTGCATAATATACATAGATGATATATTATTATATTCAAGAACTCAAGATGAGCATATAAAATTGCTAGAAAAATTTATACATATTATAACATACTCAGGAATAAGTCTAAGTAAGAAAAAGGCAGAAATAAT
>NW_006238928.1:3650335-3689885 GCF_000226075.1 Solanum tuberosum
AAATAAAATGGGAAATAAATAGAAAAGAATTATATGCTCTATATAAATGTTTATTAGCTTTTGAACCATACATCGTATATAACAAATTTATTGTAAGAACAGATAATACGCAGGTAAAATAGTGGATAACAAGAAAGGTACAAGATTCAGTAATGACCAAAGAGATACGAAGACTAGTATTAAATATATTAAATTTTACATTTACAATAGAAATAATATGTACTAACAAGAATGTTATTGCAGATTACATCTCAAGACAAAGCTACACTGAAAAACAAAATATTATAGAAGAAATATTCAAAGCTCTGAACCTACTTTGCACAAAAGTAGAAAATATTGACAAAGACCTACAACAAATAAAAAGTCAGCAGCATGACTATAAAAATGCGGAGCTAAGTCGACCAGAAGACTTAAAAAATCCAGAGCTATAAGGTGACGTTGGGAAACACCTAAAAGTCCATAATGATTTGTTACATGCAGCTACAGGAAGCACATCTTCAACAAAAGAAGAAAATAAAACCAGATATGTTAATACTAATATGAACAAAATATTTGAAAAACCATTTATGCCAAAGAACCAAAAAGATCCATTATTTCTACCACCTCAGCTAAACACATATAAAGAAAGCCTAGGACAAAATAAAAAGACATATAACCATATAACCAGAGCTTATATAGAGAACATCCACAAATACAGACCTTTCTAACCAAAATCCAAAGTCCAAAAATACAAAAAACCCATGAAGATTACATTACACAAAATCTACAGGGATATAACAAGTTGATTGCACAACCAGGAACTAGCACCAATCTAGTAGGAACTTGCTACAACTATGGATTATTGAGTACTGTATATACCCAAACGGGAGACGAGATATCAACAATACCAGAGCTACATAAGGCCTTTATGCATTATAAAAGGATAACTAAAGGAACCCTTTTTATATAAAGTTCTATTCAGCACCAGCAGAAATATTGTATGATGAAATTAAACCTATCATACAAGTGATAAAAATCGGACTAACTAGAGAAATGGTAATACCAGAAAAAATAGAACGACAAGACGAGATACAAAAGATAGAGATACCGGAATTCTATGCAAGAAAATGGATTATTAGAATAGCTACTATTTTGAACGAGTTAACAACCTATTATTTGAATGGAAATTCAGTATGGAGCTATTATGCAAGAGAACAAACTATGATATATTCAAATTCCAGAGAAATCAGAGAAGCAGATATGGAAGAAATACGACAATGAATACTGAGCTTATTAAAACCAGAACAACAGCCAACTACAAGAGCAATACGGAAGAATTTCATTTCGCCAAAAATAATGACAAACTATTGCAAAACTATTGGACACAGATATCCAGATCATCAATGTTCAAAATGCTATGGAGAAGACAACGTAATTCTAGCTGTCCAGCTAGAATAAAAACGACAAGATAAAATGCAAAAACGACAAAACAACCAGGTAAAGTGTGCAGCAGAAGACAAGATAAAATGTGCATTATTGTAAAGTAAAGTGCAGTAAAGTAGTGTGCATTATTATGCATTATTAAAGACAAGTGTAAAGTAAGGTATGTAAATTAGTGGACAAGTGTAAAGTAAAATAGTATAAGTAATAGTGTTAGTGATAGTGATAGAAAAAGTAAGGTATGTAAATTAGTGGACAAGTGTAAAGTAAAATAGTATTAGTAATAGTGTTAGTGATAAAAATAAAGTAAGAAAGATGTAACGTAAGTAATAGGATTAGCATCTCTACTTGTATAAATAGAGAGCCATTAGGCACATCTAAGGCAAGACTCTCTCGACGGAAAGCAAGCCTCCTTGTAAACAAAAATATTTCAATAAAATATCAAGTTTCCAATCTAAGATATGGATCAAAACACAACAGAAATTACACTCCTAGAAAAACAGGTATATCAATTTATGATTATACATAGCTAAATCTATTGATTCCTGAATATCCTAGCATGATTAAATAAGTTTATATTAGTTATTATATGCTAGAATTATTTGAAGCATGTTTCTAGTTTGTTAACATGAGGAGAAAAGGAAAAACTTCCAGACTATACCATCCTAAAGTTGAAACCATAGGCAAGGAAGCCATGAGGGGAGTAAACAGAGTTGAGGCGCTGTTAGGAAGGGAGTACCTTTGAAAGTACGATGTTAATAGTGACAGGAGAACATGATTGAAAATAATCTAGTGTATAGTAATCTAATATGAATAATATTTATTATGCATATGATATAAGAGAATTATTGATTAAACAGCAGAACATTAATATGACTACCTATCTATATGATGAAATGATATTAGCTTATGAAACACTGATTTTATATATTCTAAAAAAATATAAAAAATAATTGAATTAAGAAGAATGATATGGGAAAAAATATTTGACTTAGAAGAATTAGAACTAGCAACTCAAACCTGGTATGAAATAGACGAAATAGATGAAATATAGGATCTAGAACGAATTAATATTAATGATTTAGAATTAGAATACTCAGACTAATGATAAATTACGAATACCTTTAATATTGGCAAGCAACTATTGCAGATATCACCTTATTAGGAAATCTGATAAAAAAAAAACAAGCAACTATTGAAAATATAACCTTATTAGGAGACCTAATAAAAGAAAATATAGAAATATATCAAAGAACCCAAGATATACAATATATAGAATATATTCTAGAAAATATAAAAGAAATAATCAGATTAATACCCTTGAAAAAAGAATATTATGATAAAGCTTTCTATACCTAAAAAGTACATAAATAATATTAAAGAAATATCGAGATTAAAACACTTAGCCAAAGAATATTACAATAAAAGCTTTAGTGAAACTTTAATATTATAAAACCGAAAAAGCATATGAACTCCGCACCCCCGAAAAATGGTATCAGAGCTATGGATGAAAAGAAACATAGGAAGAAACATACTAGTGGAAAGTCAAACAAAATAAGAAGAAAATTAAACAAATTATATCCAGATTATAAACTACTCAATATCACAAAAACTGATAACGACAAATTAGATCAATTGATAGATAATATATCTAAAATAGAATATAAATATATTCAATATTTAAAGATACAATGAATAACGAAAATACCGAATATAGACAAAAACTTACTGAAGCAATTATAGCAAAAAGACAAGAATTAAGACATAGGCAAAATAGACTTAACAATAATATATTTGCAGGAATTTGTAAAAAATCTATAATAGCACAGAGAAAAACTATTTTTTATTTACAGATACAAATAGAAAAATTAGAATATAAACTACAACACAATTTATAAATGAATAAAGAAGAATACGCAATAGATGAAAAAACATATGAAAACCATGACGGATTAAAAATAAAAATAATATTTTCTAATCTAGGAAGAAGATATAAGAAAATAGGTGACAATATAAGTTTAATGTTAGAAAAAGAAACGATAAAACTAGAAGATAGTTTAACTGCTATGATAAGAATAACAAAAGAAAATGAAGAAATAGATAGAAAAACGGAAATTGAAAAAATAAAACAACAAGCAAAAAAGGAAGTACAACAATTAGAAGAAGTAAAAAAATACTAAAATAATAGAACTAGAAAAAGAGCTGGCAATATTAAAAGAAATGTATGAACTTAAACAAAAAGAAAAAGAACAAAAAAGTAAATTAGCAAATGAGATAAATAAATTTAAAGAAATATTGCATAATTAGAAGAACTAGAAGAAAAAGAAGAAAACCAAGACAATCTACCTAAAATAGGAATTGATGAAATAAATAATGATGATCTAGAAGAACAACATTCAGAAACAAGTGAAACATATACGGAACTTTTAGCAAAAATAGATACAAAGAATTTAGAAGTAAATACAGGAAACGTAGATATGGATGAAAAACCTAGTACATCAGGAATAAAAAACCAAAAAAATCCAAGATACTATAATGCAAACTATAAACAATATGATAGAGAAAAAACTATGTGGGATAAAAGATTGAATAAAAAATGGACACCTAAACCAATAACTGAACAACATATTTTTTTAGATTTAGATTGTGTAGCAGATATAAATAAAACAATTCAATTATGGATGGGATGTATATCAAAATAATTAATAGATAACAAAATAGGAATGACAAAAACACCAGGATATATAGAAAGAACACTTATAGGAACAGTAAAATTAATGGCTACAAAATTTAATCTGATGACAGTTTAAAAACTTTTAAGAAGTAATAAAAAAATTTAGATGGTGAATTAGCTACTACAACTATGGAAATATTATATAAATACGAAGTAGCTATAAGAAATGAATTTAGTAGTATGACAACAGAAGTAGAAGAACAAAATAAAGAAAAAATTATAAACAGGAATTTGATGACAAAATTAGCAATATGTAATATGTGTTATATAGGCGAATATACGTGTGCATTTAGAGAATATTATTATAAAGGAACATATAATACAGAAGAAAGTAAAGAAATAAGAAAATTATACTTTACAAATTTACCAAAACCTTCTAATTCAAAAGTAATAAAAAAGTTGGAATGAAGCAGGATTAACAGATACCTTAGGAGCTAGGATGAAATTCTTATAACGATAGTTTATAGAACTATGTGAAAAGTATAAAGAAGAAATAAAAATGGAAAAAATATTGGTAAAAACCTTAGCATGTTGCAAAAATAAAACAACACCCCAATTCGGTTGTACAAATAGATACTATAAAAAGAAATATAATAAAAAATACAGATCAATATATAAATATAAAAAAACAAGCAGAAGATTCTATGTAAAACACTATAAAACTAAAAGACCATATAGACCAAAGAAAAAATTAACAGAATGTACTTGTTACACTTGTGGAAAATTAGGACATATAGCTAAAAATTGTATATTACCTAAAATTCCAAAGAAAAAACAAATATCAGAAATAATAATNNNNAAAATATATACAAATAGAGTATATAGATTATGAATTGGAAAGCGACGATAGTATATATGAATTATCAGAAAACGAAACAGACGAAATGGAAAATAATTCAGTCATAGAATCAGATAATGAATACTATATAAATGACTGAAACAGATATACAAATAATAACTAAAGAAAAATATCAAGATGAAGAATCGGCAGAACAAAAAATAATATTTGATAATAATATATTTGAACAAATAAAAGGAAAAGAATAAGACCTAAGCGTAGAAAAAATATTCAAAATACCAACAATAAGAAATTGGTTTAAACGACAAAAAGAAGAATACTATGTAGTAAGTCAAAGAGAACATATCATAGATTGCAAATACATCAAAGGAAAGGCCAAAATACCAGTAATAAACAAACGAATGATCAATAAAGAAATACAAGATATTAAGGCTAAAAATTCAATTAAATATGTACATTTAGGAGGAATAGGAATATTAAAAAAAGCATGTTTTAGAAAAGTAATAGATACACCCATAGAAATAAACTTAGCAGATGATAGGATCATACAAGCTATCGAAAAAAGTATAATAAGTGCAGTAAAAGGTAACCTGATATACCAAAAATTTAAATTCATAATAAGTGGCTAACTACTCAGTAGCAATAAATGACAGGAATATAGATACATCACTAGTATTATATTGGAAAAATGTCAGGGATAGAACTAGCCCCAGGAAGTAAAATATTTACAGCTAGATGTAAAAACTTGTATGTTTTAACAACAAAACATAAGATAACAACAAAAAATAAAAAAAATAAAAAAAAATAAAAAAATCCTTTTGAAAGAATAGTTACAGTCATAGATAATAATGACTATAGTTATAATGAGATTGACATAGAAGAAGATTTAGAATGATTATAGTTATAATGAGATTGATATAGAGGAAGATTTAGAAATAGTAAAAGAAAGATTAAGCACATCAAAAAGAATAAACTGTGAAATAACACAAATATCATGAAAAATGAGTACCTCAAGAAGAATAGATAAAACTCCACAAAAATCAATAGAAGAAGAAATAAAACCATATCGTTACTACATAACGGGAGTAATGGAACAACGAAAATATTTAATATTAATAAATACAGGACAAGAAGAAAACTATATTACAAGAGAATTAATAACAAAAGATGAAATAATAACTAATGAACAATTATGCCCTGAACTACCAAAGGCATTAATATATACCGAAGAAACTACAGAAAAGGAAATAATCATTGGAGGAGTACCAATAGTAATAAAGTTTAAAGTATATCAAGGAGATAAAACTATCACTTTAGCAATAAAATGGTTAGAACAAGTAAAACCATATAATTTAGAAGACAAACAGTTAACAATAAATTATGATAATAAGAAGATAATAATAAAAAGAACTTTCTTATGATAAAAACATGAAAATATATATACTTGCAAAGATAATAATAGAAGGATATTACAACAGATATTATACATCAATGATAGACACAGGAGCAGAAGCTAATATATGTAAATACAATTGTTTACCAAAAGATAAATGGCAAAAATTAAAAACACCAATAGTAGTAACAGGATTTAATAATGAAGGAAGCATGATCACATTTAAGGCAAAAAATATAAAAATACAAATATGGGATAAGATATTAACTATAGAGGGAATGTATAACTTTGAACTTACAACAAAAGATATGTTAATAGGGATGCTATTTTTAGAAAAATTATACCCACATATAATAACAAAAATACATTGGTGGTTCACAACACCATGTAAACAAAAAATAGGAGCAAAAGGAGTAAACAACAAAAATAGGAAGACCACAGCATGGATCAAAGGAAGTGAAAAGAATACCCAAATACTTGAAATTATCAAAGAAATTAAACATAATATCGAATTAATTGTATTTTCTATAGATAAACTAAAACTAATTCAAGAAAAACTATAATCACTATATAGTGAAAATCCCTTGAAAGGATGGGGAAAACATTAAACAAAAATAAAAATTGAATTGATTGATGATAATGCCATAATAACCCAAAAACCATTAAAATATAATTTTAATGATTTAACATAATTCAAAATGCACATAAACTTGTTACTAGAAAATAATTACATACAAGAAAGTAATAGTAAACATACAAGTCCAGCATTTATAGTAAATAAGCATAGTGAACAAAAAAGAAGAAAAAGTAGGATGGTTATTGACTATAAAAATCTAAATGCAAAAATAAAAACATATAATTACCCAATACCAAACAAAGTATTAAAAATAAGACAAATCCAAGGGTACAATTACTTCAGCAAGTTTGATTGTATGTCAGGATTTTACCATCTAAAATTAGAAGAAGAATCTAAAAAGTTAACAGCTTTCACAGTACCACAAGGATTTTATAAATGAAATGTATTACCTTTTGGATATAAAAATGCACCTGGAAGATACCAACATTTTATGGATAATTACTTTAACCAACTAGAAAATTGCATAATATACATAGATGATATATTATTATATTCAAGAACTCAAGATGAACATATAAAATTGCTAGAAAAATTTATACATATTATAACATACTCAGGAATAAGTCTAAGTAAGAAAAAGGAAGAAATAATGAAAACACAAATAGAATTTCTAGGAAAATAAAATGGGAAATAAATAGAAAAAAATTGTATTCAATATATAAATGTTTATTAGCCTTTGAACCATACATCGTATATAACAAATTTATTGTAAGAACAGATAATACGCAGGTAAAATGGGGGATAACAAGAAAGGTACAAGATTCAGTAATGACCAAAGAGATACAAAGACTAGTATTAAATATATTAAATTTTACATTTACAATAGAAATAATATGTACTAACAAGAATGTTATTGCAGATTACATCTCAAGACAAAGTTACACTGAAAAAGAAAATACTATAGAAGAAATATTCAAAGCTATGAACCTACTTTGCACAAAAGTAGAAAATATTGACAAAGACCTACAACAAATAAAAAGTCAACAACATGACTATAAAAATGCGGAGCTAAGTCGACCAGAAGACTTAAAAAATCCAGAGCTACAAGGTGACGCTGGGAAACACCTAAAAGCCCATAATGATTTGTTACATGCAGCTACAGGAAGCACATCTGCAACAAAAGAAGAAAATAAAACCAGATATGTTAATACTAATATGAACAAAATATTCGAAAAACCATTTATGCCAAAGAACCAAAAAGATCTATTATTTATACCACCTCAGCTAAACACATATAAAGAAAGCCTAGGACAAAGCAAAAAGACTTATAACCATATAACCAGAGCTTATATAGAGAACATCCACAAAATACAGACCTTTCTAAACCAAAATCCAAAGTCCAAAAATACAAAAAAACCCATGAAGATTACATTACACAAAATCTACAGGGATATAACAAGTTGATTGCACAACCAGGAACTAGCACCAATCTAGTAGGAACTTGCTACAACTATGGATTATTGAGTACTGTATATACCCAAACGGGAGACGAGATATCAACAATACCAGAGCTACATAAGGCCTTTATGCATTATAAAAGGATAACTAAAGGAACCCTTTTTAATATAAAGTTCTATTCAGCACCAGCAGAAATATTGTATGACGAAATTAAACCTATCATACAAGTGGAAAAAATCGGACTAACTAGAGAAATGGTAATACCAGAAAAAATAGAATGACAAGACGAGATACAAAAGATAGAGATACCAGAATTCTAAGCAAGAAAACGGATTATTAGAATAGCTACTATTTTGAACGATTTAACAACCAATTATTTAAATAGAAATTCAGTATGGAGCTATTATGCAAGAGAACAAACTATGATATATTCAAATTCTAGAGAAATCAGAGAAGCAGATATGGAAGAAATACGACAATGAATACTGAGCTTATTAAAACCAGAACAACAGCCAACTACAAGAGCAATACGGAAGAATTTCATTTCGCCAGAAATAATGACAAACTATTGCAAAACTATTGGACACAGATACCCAGATCATCAATTTTCAAAATGCTATGGAGAAGACAATGATAAATAGATGAAATATAGGATCTAGAACGAATTAATATTAATGATTTAGAATTAGAATACTCAGACTAATGATAAATTACGAATACTTCCAATATTGGCAAGAAACTATTGAAAATATAACCTTATTAGGAGACCTAATAAAAGAAATATAGAAATATATCAAAGAACCCAAGATAAACAATATATAGAATATATTCTAGAAAATATAAAAGAAATAATCAAATTAATACTCTTGAAAAAAGAATATTATGATAAAACTTTCTATACCTAAAAAGTACATAAATAATATTAAAGAAATATCGAGATTAAGACACTTAGCCAAAGAATATTACAATAAAAGCTTTAGTGAAAATTTAATATTATAAAATCGAAAAAGCATATGAACTCCGCACCCCCGAACTACTCCCCATAGGTTTTAACCCTGAAAGACATGACTAGTGGATCCGAATAAGCTAGAAGTTGAAGATCCTTGCCATGGAAAGTGAGGACATCACTCTTCAGTGTGGGAGTAAGACATAAGATTCCATGTTATAGCTCATGTGGTCTATCTCTGTTTATAATAAATATCCCCCGAAACAAACTAAGTTATTCTTAAAGGTTTATGAAGTTTTCTATACAATTTTAAGATCTGTTGACCAAGTTCATGATTTATGATTTTTCTTTATGGGTTTTTACCATGTTTTAGCTTGGTAATGCATATCATGCTTTTCTTCATATCCCCTTAAGATCATGTTTTATTGCATATCCCTCATACCTAGTACATTGTATGTACAAATGCATACTTGTGACTACAATGTCTAACTAATGTAGGGTCTGAAGAAATTCCTCCTCCCGGTCGTAGCTAGTTGCTTGGTCATTTAAAGTTCGAAGAGTTGGTGAGTCACTACAACAAATGAGATTTTTAGCTTCGAAATTATTAGGAACGATACAAAAAGCATCACTAATTATTCATCTTTTGTGAAAAAAAATTAATTTCGTGTTTAAATGCATGGGCAAAATACTTTTAGTGACGAAACTTATAGTTTCGTAGCGAAATTTTGTCCACTAAAGTTCCCCACCAAAAAAATATTTTGACGCAATTTATTAAGAATCATTAGTGATGAATTTGAAATTATAAGTCATACATTATATTATCGCTAATTATGCATCAAATTTGTGACAAATTATTATTTGTCTTAAGATTAGTAATATTTTTTTATACGGAAAAGTTTCGTCACAAAACATAATTTTTTACAATAGAGACAAATTAGTATCGTAGTTTAAGGTTGTAAGCTTTAGCCACATATATTTATGTTTATTAGTGACCTTGGTTTTTGTCACTAATAATATAAGCAATTAGTGACAATCATTTTATTGTCTCTAATCAATTTATGATTTGGTGACAACATAGTTTTGTCATAAAATATGCAATGTTTAAATAGTGATGATTAAATATTTATAGCCGAATAATTTAACTATTTTCTATGAAAAAATAATAGCGAAAAAAGTTATCTTTGGCTACACTTATTTATCATAATAAGTAAGGTTATATTGGTCCTGGCCAACTCGATCCATTAGCCATTTTTGCAAGTGGGTACTAGTTTTGGGTCGAACTATGATAAATGGGTCGGTCTAGAGCCGGGTTCGGTGTATTAGAGACGTTGTTGGGTCAATCCCATGATCCACCTAACTCTAGAAATTGGGCTACTCGAGCCAGGTCGGGTTTGGGTAATGAGCTTTATACGGACTGGCTTTATGGGCTAGTAATTTATTTTTTAAAGTTAAATTCTCCAACCTAAATTAAATTGAAAAGTTGAATTTTAATCATTTAGTGTAGTGTTATCCATTTAAATTTGAAACAATGGTAACCGTTATGAATTTAAAATTTAAAATTTGAAAGTTCAAATTTTTATTTAAACATAATTTTCTTTATCTATATTCCTACTTAGTTTTGCCTATTATTTTATTTCCAACTTTCATCTTTCATGTAATTAAATAAATTGAAATATTAATTAAAAAAAATGTAGTGTTATGAATTTGAAAGTTGAGTTATAATCATCAATAAGGTAGTGTTAATAATATAATTTAGAAATAATTTTAACCGTTGAGAATTTTAATTTGAAAGTTCAAATTTCATTTTCCACACAATCTTCTCTATCTATTTATACTTTTCAATCTAGTTCTTGTCTATTATTTTATTTTCAACTATGAAGTTTCAATATGTGTACTCAGTTTGTTTGAATCTAAAGTGTCACCACCAAAAAATGGATGTGATGACACTCTCTTATCCCACCAAGACAAGTTAGCCTAAAACCCAATACTTAATATAATAAAATGTGGAAGTAAAATAAGACTAAAAATTTAATAATAATTAAAAATGCGGATAAAAAAGTCAACTTAAATAAATCACCCAAAACCTGGTTGTCACGTTTACAAGACTCTAATGTATTGTAATAGATTTGAGAGAAATAAACAAGTCTTAGAAGATGTTGTCTCTAAAGTAGAACAGGATCATAAATAGGACTAAAAAGGTATACTGAGAAGACAATAAACTGCCTCACAAAATCCAAAGGAAGCCTCAAACAAGATGATAAGAGAGAGAATCATGAAGATCCCGACTCATAACCTACACAAATGTAGAAGTAAGAGTTGAGTACTGTAATACCCCAAAAATTTCTATGTTAAGATCCGAACCATTCTTCATTTGTGAATAAGATTACAGGTGATTCTTAAACTTCCCATATATGTAAAGGTAAATTCTTTAGTGTGTGAATGATTTTGAAAATCAATTAAGGCCACTAGAATCTCCTAGCACAAATTTGAGTTGTAAGTTTACTTACCTATAAAGTTTTGATGTAAGATTCTCTTTGGGTAAACTTCAAACTACCATATATCTTAGAATATAAAGAGTTATGTGGCCCATAACCTATAAAAGTATAACTATTTTAATCCTCTTTCCAACGCAACCAATTTCGCGTCGATCCATGGCTAAAGGAAAAAGTTATGACCATTTTAGTAACCTGATATAGTGTTGTAACAAATTAGCCGACGGAAAACATTAAAAAGGGTCATTTTGTCTTTTTACATATATGAAAACCCTAAAAGAATTTCTTGACTAATTCAAGACCCAAAACAATCAGATTTTCATCTATTAATCCATCATTCTCTTCTCTCTCAAACTCTAAGACAAAACCATAACGAAAAGTCAGTTTTTTTCAAGATTCATTCAATCTTTTTCATGATTCTTCTTCAATGTAAGTCTTTCTCCAAAAATTCCATTATTTTCAACTAAAATTACTCCATACAATTATGAATCACTAATGAAAATCATATTTCTTGGACATAGAGTTTCAAGATACTAATTCAAGAAATCTCAAGAAAGGTTTTCTTGATTTTTCTCCTTCAAGCTAGGGTTTCATGGCATCTAATCAAGTTCTTCTTCAAGATTCTTCAAGAACCTTGTTCTTCCAGGTATTTAAGACTATCATGGTGTTTGACTAATTCTTCCTCACGCCCTGCATCTACTTTCAAATCAGTAAAAGAGTAATCTAGGATTCTACCCCTACATTTGGTTATTGTTGAGATAAGTTGATTTGAGCTCTTGAATTCATGTTTCTTTTTGAAATTCTATTCCTAATTATTGAATTATTATATGTTATGCATTAAAAATCTTGAGTTGATTCATTGATGTCTATATTTCAGCATGAACCCTATGAATTGAGTATCTTTGAGAGAAGAAATATCGTTGAGTTATGAGTTTCCAGTTCTTGAGTCCTTGAGTTCTTGATTCTTGAGTTCTGAGTACTGAGTTTCTTATTGCTGTTAAGATTCCTGATTTGAGTCATTCATGTCCATAATTTCATATGAACTCTATGATTTGAGTTATAAATTTTGAAAAGCTTTTTGAAGCCAACACTTGAGTTTTAAATTAGTTTTTGAGGAAGTAAAGATGAGTTTTGAGAAAGAGTTTCTAAAACATGATTAGTATAACAATTGAGTATGCCATAAATTTATGAGCAGTATGGTATCAAGATATACCACCAATGTTTATGCAGATGACTTCCCGAGTCATCAAAGATCATATTAAAATATGATTTTGAAATGATTTTGAGAAAGAATTTTCAAGTATGAATTGAGTAAGAGTATAAGAGAACTATGTATTCCTAGAGGCATCAATTTTTACATTGATAAAAGATAAACTGAGATTTCTAAATAAGTTATGAGTTCAAAAGATATTTTGTAGTTACCTCTTTTAAGAGGGTAGTTTGAATTATTATCTCAAACCAGAGTAAGAGATATATTTTTAAACATATGAGTGTGAGTATATATTATTGAGAAGTATTGAGCTTCGATATGGGGGTGACTTCATACAACTCAAAGTCTTCATAAACCATGTATTCCAACATGGCTAAAGGGTTATACTTTTTAGATGATTCCTTATTGCTTTTTAATCATAACTTAGTGGATCCCGTTAGTTGAGATGTTCTATACCCTAGCAAGGTATATGATAGTTCTGGCAGCGTGGGCGAGATGTTGTATCATCACGTAGCTTATAGTGATGGTTGTTTGTTAGAAAATCTCTTAATAGAGTTAAAGTGTATTATATATATATATATATATATATATATATATATCACTTTTTATGTTGAGTTCTGAGATGAGAAAGTATTTTATAATCCTTTAAATTATTTAACTACTTTATTTCTTTACATTCAGTTTGAGTACATTGTTATCTATTGCAGTCCTTTATTTCAGCTATTTATTATTAAACTACATTACATACTCGTACATTCAACGTACTGATATCATTCAACCTGCATCTTTTAACTATGCAGATACAAGTTCTTAGGATCCTCTACAAGAGTCGGTTGAGATCAATTCTTCGCTCGTCGGCTTATAAGTTAGACCTCCTTACTTTTGAAGTACTCCAATTTTATGAGTTGTTAGTAGTAGTTATTTTGAGGAGTTGTGGGTCTTGTCCTAACACTCATCATTGTATAGCAAATGCTTCATAGATAGACAACTTTTGGAGAGTCTTTGAGTTTTAGATATTTTATTTAAAACTTATGTTTCATACTCAGTATATCAATTTCAGTTTTGAGATTCCGTATGTTGTTTTTAAATGTTTCTTTCAGTTTGATGCTTGTGTATGCATGAGTTAGTCTTTTATTTGTAGTCAACAAGGATGAGGGTTCACTTGGGGGCCAACAATGGTTTTCTAGTGTCGGCCACATCCAGGGTGTAGGCTCTAGGCATGACAAACTTGGTATTAGAGCACAAAGTTCAAGTGTCCTAGGGTGTCTATGGGGCAATTTCAGACAAGTTAAAGTCTTCATAAACCATGTATGCCAACAGGGGTAAAGGATTATACTTTTTAGATGATTCCTTATTGCTTTATAAGCATAACTTAGTAGATCCCGTTAGTTGAGGTGTTCTATACCCTGGCAAGGTATATGACAGTTCTGGCAACGTGGGCGAGACGATATATCATCACGTAGCTTATAGTGATGGTTGTTGGTTAGAAAATCTCTTAATAGAGTTAAAGTGTATTACATATATATATATATATATATATATTATATATATCACTTTTTATGTTTAGTTCTGAGATGAGAAAGTTATTTTTTAATCCTTTAAATGATTTAACTACTTTATTTCTTTACATTCAGCTTGAGTACATTGTTATCTATTACAGTCCTTTATTTCAGTTATTTATTATTCAACTATATTACATACTCGTACATTAAATGTACTGATATCATTCAACCTCCATCTTTTAATTATGCAGATACAAGTTCTTAGGATACTCCAGTTTTATGAGTTGTTAGTAGTAGTTATTTTGAGGAGTCGTGGGTCTTGTCCTGACACTCATCATTGTATATATATAGCATAGGTTTCATAGATAGACAACTTTTGGAGAGTCTTTGAGTTTTAGATGTTTTATTTAAAACTTATGTTTCATACTCAGTATATCCAACTCAGTTTTGAGATTCCGTAAGTTGTTTTTAAATGTTTCTTTCAGTTTGATGCATGAGTTAGTCTTTCGCTTGTAGTCAACAAGGATGAGGGTTAAATTCGGGGCCAACAATGGTTCTCTAGTGTCGACCACATCTAGGGTATAGGCTCTGGACATGACAAACTTGGTATCAGAGCACAGAGTTCAAGTGTCCTAGGGTGTCTATGAAGTTGTGTCAAGATGATCTTGTTTATGGTTGTGAGGGCCCTATTTCTACAAATGAGGGACTACAAACATTTAAGAAACGTATCCCTTATTTCATACTCTAAATCGTGCAATATAACTTTGTCATAAGGAACTTATTCAAAATTCATGCATTTCTCATATCCAATCGACTACCCCTCATACTCAAGGTAGTTGAAAAGCAAAGCCAGATCCTTATCGATGGGTTACTCTCAGAAAAAGTCTTGAGAAAGTCATGAGACTGTAGAGGGCCTTGAGAGAAACCCGATAGTAAGTTAAGTGTTGAGTTTCAAAAGAATGCACTTTTATTCGTACGAGTCGTGCCTTCGAGCTAAAGTGAGATGTATTCCCAAAGTTTATTCCCTAAACCTTGTGTCAGTTGAAACCCTTATAGGGAAGTGTGTTTTAGAGCTTGGGTAGTGTTTTCACCTGAAAATATAGTATGAGTTATGAGATTATAAGTAGTAGTAGTAAAAGTGCCCAAAGTTAGAAGAAATGCATGCAAAGATGCAATAATATAAGAAAGAGAGATAGTGATAAGGCAAGCTATGTTATTATAGTCATGCACCCTGTAAGTTAATAATGAGGAATTTTCCCTTATGGGTAGATTAAGAAGTGACGAGTTTGTGTAGATTGCATGATAAGATGTAGAGTAAGAGTTACTTGTATGGATGAGTTAGAAGTATACTTTAACTAGAAAGGAGTGTGTGATGATGTGTCATTGTGTTAGTAACAACCACGTGTAAGTGTGGAATAGAAGAGTAGGACAATTCATGAGGTCATAGCTCTAAACTAGGCTTATGATTTTAAGGGAGAACCCATAATATTTAGAGGGTTACAAAACAAATTGGGCATTTATGAATTGGTAAGTAGAACTTCTTAAGTTGTGAAAGAAAGTGCGGCGGTAAATTGTAAGTATGAAAACTGAGGTAAAGATTGGCTACTTGTCATGAGGTCTTAGTGGGCGAGTGTGTCTTAATTTTTATCTAGCAGTTTGAAGTTAGTATAGTAAGGGAGGAATCATACTGATATCCGTGTTCAAAAATAAAATTAAGCTAAAATTTGAGATAAGTGTCGTGATCAAAAGAATGGCAACATGAGGGTGATGATGTTAGTATTGAGATCTGATCTAGTAGACTTGACATAGAGTAGGTGATGAATTGAGATGTTAGTAGGCAAGTTCAAAAGTCAGAAAAATATCAAGACTAACTCCTTCCCCTTCAATCCTCATTTTAACCATCATTCGAGGATGAATGATCAAAGAGGGAGATGTTGTAACACCCCGAAAATTTCTAAGTTAAGATCCAAACCATTCTTAATTTATGAATAAGATCGTACCAGGTGATTCATAAATTTCTCATATATGTAAAGGTAAATTCTTTAGTGTGTGAATGATTTTGAATATCAATTAAGGTCACTAGAATCTCCTAGCACAAAGTTGAGTTGAAAGTTTCTTTACCGATTAAGTTTTGATGTAAGATTCTCTTTTGCTCAATTTCAAATGACCATATCTCTTAGAATATAAAGAGTTACGTGGCCCAACACCTATCAAATTAATTGTACTTGAATCCTCTTTCCAACGCCACAAATTTTGCATCCATCCAAGTTTTGAGGAAAAAGTTATGACCATTTTAGTAACCTGATACAGTGTTGTGATGAATTAGCCGACGGGAAAACATTAAAAAGGGTCATTTTTGTCTTTTTATGTCTAAGAAACCCTAAATGATTTTTTTTACTAATTAAATACCCAAAACAATCATGTTTTCATCTATTAATCAATCATTCTCTTTTCTCTCAAACTGTAAGACAAAACACTAAGGAAAATCCAATCTTTTTCAAGATTCTCCTTCAATGTAAGTTTTTCTCCAAGAATTCCATTCTTTCCAACTAAAATTCCTACATAAAATTATGAATCACTAACTAAAATCATAATTCTTGGCCATAGAGTTTCAAGAAATTAATTCAAGAAATCTCAAGAAAGGTTTTCTTGATTTTCTCTAGGGTTTGAAGGTTTCTAATCAAGTTCATCTTCAAGATTCTTCAAGAACCTTGTTCATCCAGCTATGTAAGGCTATCATAGTGTTGGATCATTTCGTCCTCACACCCTACATCTACTTTTAAATTAGTAAATGACTAATCTAGAATTCTACCCCTTGATTTAAACATATACTGCTTATGACTTGAAGTACGTGGTGGAGAACAATGTGCCCGAGTTATACTATTTGAAGTGGCTAAATATTTACTAGGTTGCAGCGTGCAAG
Organism: Solanum tuberosum; assembly: GCF_000226075.1. Taxonomy (NCBI): domain Eukaryota; kingdom Viridiplantae; phylum Streptophyta; class Magnoliopsida; order Solanales; family Solanaceae; genus Solanum; species Solanum tuberosum. The sequence goes on from NW_006238928.1 coordinate 3,667,789, forward strand.
ACTACATAGAATCAACCTCAATAAAGATATGAAATGTATTTATACCTCAACACCTTAACGCCCAATGGACTGTGCCGCATAGGTACGTTGTCTAATCCATCCTAACTTTTACATTTATCTTATTGTGATACTTCATAGCACAAAAGAGAAGAAAAGAATTACACGATTACATATACATAACATTTGATGATTCTTTTAATTGTACACATTAGGTTAGTATTGAAAGAAAATGCGCCCATCATGCTGCTCAGAAAACTGGACCCCTCAAATTGTTTATGCAATGGGACATAGTTGATTTGTAGAAGCTTTGACGAGAATGTCATGCATGCAGAAAAAACAACATGTCAATATGTTGTAAACCTGATGTTTACTCAAACAATACAACTATAACCACTCCCCTTCCCCTTTTAAAACAGATACAGGTGCCCGAGTTATACTATTTGAAGTGGCTAAATATTTACTAGGTTGCAGCGTGCAAGACTACATAGAATCGACCTCAGTAAAGATATGATCAGTTTTTATACCTAGACACCTTAACTCTCAATGGACTCCGCTGCATATGTACGTTGTCTAATCCATCCTAACTTTTACAGTTATCTTATTGTGATACTTCATAGCACAAAAGAGAAGAAAAGAATTACATTATTACATATACATCACAATTGATGATTCTTTAAATTTTATACATTAGGTTTGTTTTGAAAGAAAATGCGCCCATCATGCTGCTGAGAAAACTGGACCCCTCAAATAGCTCATGCAATGGGACATGGTTGATTTGTAGAGGCCTTGACGAGAATGTCATACATGCAGAAAAAACAACAGGTCAATATTCCACAAACTACGTGTTTACTCAAAAAATACAAGTATGACCCCCCCCCCCCCCCCATGAAAATGAAGGATACCCATTCAAATTTATTCATAAATAATTTCCAATACATCTATGTTTTTGCAGTGATGATACATAAAGCTAAAGGTCAAACGATATCAAATGTCAGAGTATACCTACCACAACATGTTTTCAAGCATGGAAACCTATACGTTGCACTATCTAGAGGAATATCTATGCCAACAAACAAAGTGCAGATCATGACTGAACAACCAAATTGATGCACCGGGACATACACAAGAAATATTGTCAACAAGAAAGTATTAGGTGAGATTTGGTTAATACCAAAATTGTAAGAAATCAAACTGGAAAAAACATACACTACACATGTAGCTAATGAAAATTATATTGGACGAATTCTTAGGTTTAGTGGAAGAGGAGAAGATATGAAAAACACCAGACAGCTACCACAGAAGACATTACTTTTGTGTATATAAAGTTATTCAAATACAGGGAACACTCATCATTAATCACATAACCATGGGAAGATTTACACTATCTCATTAAAAGCAAGCTCACACAATCAATATGGATCCCAAGTGCCATTTCATCAAAAACACAACAAAGCATATTCATCACACCATCTCATGAAGTCAAATATGGCATCTCCATACTAGAATGCACAACAACATGAGGAACATGTTAATCATGAAAAATCCATTTTATATAAAGTAAGAATCTTTCAAAAACATGCAAAACATAAGGAGATCATGGAAATTTCTAAAACATTCATGACCCCTAGATATAGAACAAGCCCAAAGAGGAACTCTTGCTCTCAAATTAGAATAGGAATAGCAGAAAAGATGAGGATATCAAGTCTCTCAATCAATGTTGCTACTCAAGCACATGATCTCCCCCTTGGGATTAAGATCCTTTTTACCAAAAAAAAAAACCTCAAATACAACTACTTTCAACAAACTCTAGGCATTTCTAAGACCTATTATAACCCTACTAGGCTCTAAAATAAATAGAGGTCTAATAACCATGCATCCAAACCCTACCAAGGTTAACAAAAGTACTCTAAGGGACAAGGAAATTATAGGACACACATAACATCCAAGACTCCAAAATCATAAAATGGGTCAAGGAGAACTTATCATTTTTGGCTAGAGGAGAAATGGGAAGGGACATAAGGATATTGGGACATCTCATTCACCCTTGGACTCCCAATTAAGCACCTTCAACTAACACCCTTCATATATCCTCTATAAACTCTAGAGGATCTTCCTCCATCTTTGACCCATAGAAATTGGAAATCTCTATCCCAATTTGAGTCAACTAATGAAAACCATACCTAATCCTCTCATTTGACATTAAGTCAATAGGAACTTTAGGATCTTGAGGAGAAGCTCCTTGATCATCATAGTTTTCTTTAAACCCACTGGTGCAAGCTTCTTGAGTAGTCATATCTTGTAGATCACCGTAAAAGGATTAGAAAAAAGACTCTATAAGGTTAAAATCTATCGCACGACTCAAAGAATGAAGAAGTGAAGTTTTTCCTAACATATGATAGCCTCCTATTCATAAAATGTAGTGCACTTCACATTTATGAACAAGACTCTACTAGATGTGGTATGAGACATCCTAAAAACCATCCCAAAAAACTTATGCTTTGATACCACGTTTTTCACGACCCGGGGTTATCCCCTAGAAGTAACACGGCGTAATTGACCCCGAAGGAATCGCATACAAGCCTCATAGCATACATGAACATGAAAGCATAGGAAAATAGAGCGAAATTTAAAACTTTTCTTACAATCGAAGTCTCTTCTAAAATGAAAGAGAATCTATGACACTATGTCTCAAACTATTTATTCTACTTGGAATAAAATTCTTGAAATACAAATCTTAGGGACATGGCCCTTACAACAAAAATCTAAAATATAATAGAAAGACAATAAAGGACATAAGGTTGAGCCCTCGAATACAATGATGACTCACCAATCTTCTTCTTCTTGATCTCCTTTGAACCTAGCCATGAGGATGGAATCTAATATCTTTAAAGCATACAATAATAGAAAATGTAGAAAGATGGGGTTAGCACAAAAAGTACTAAGTATGGAAGCCATGCACAAAACCATTAAAACATGCATGAAAAGGGACATTTCATTTTAAATCATGCTATATGCCATTTTTGGACATCGTGTTTGAAATAGTTGGAGAATGCAACCAATAAGGCAACTCACATACATTTCATTATAACATGAGAGATATCATTATAATAACAAGCCTAGTCTCCAACATCAACATAACACAAATCCCAATCTTCACAATACATAACCTCCAATCATAGAGTAATACAAAGTCAAATACCAAGATCAACTCATCATTAAGTAATCATCACATAAGGAACCCCTAAGAAACACTTGTGCAATGTATGGTTGGCATCCCATAATACCAACCCTACTAAGTACTCCTTTGAAGCTACTTTAGTCATGCTTTTCATCTTTAGACCTCATTAAAATCAATAGTCACAAATAACGATATAGTTATGTACATTACTTGAATTATAAGGTAAGTTATTCATAACAACTATACATTCAATATACATGCATGCATTCAAATCTCATCACAACACAAAGGAACCATCCCATGACATCCTACTAAGTCTACTTGTGCAATGTGGGAGTGAACTCCGATACCCCCAATCCTATTAAGTAAACTCACCAAGAAGTCATAGTATAGTTCATGCCTCATTCATTATCTTTACTATTAAGGGAAAAGTTGCCATAACCGACATAGACCATGTGAGCTACATGGAATCCGGTGTCGTCTAACCCCACACCAAAAGAAGGTGTCCTACTTACCTAAAGTAGAACTAAATGTATAGCTATAAGGTGGATCCACTAGCTAAAGACCTATGTGGGAACATAGTTATGGATAGGGAGATTGCTTCTAGAAACCTGACCTATTGCATTGGCGGAGGAGCTTTCATCTCATGAGTTGACTTTGATGACCCAACGTATCGCATTGGCAGAAGGGCCTTTACCTCATTGTCCATATATCCTCGGTGCTTAGCATTATTTCCCAAATTATACATAATTATTCTTTGAATTGTATTTACATGTGTGAAGGAATACTTTGCCCTTCGTTCAATACAATTCATCAAAATAGATCATAGATTCATTAAAGGTGAGAATGTACTTTCAACTTTAGAATCAACATTAGTATGTGAGAATAACTTTCACACCAACATCATGTGTTCTCATGAGAATGGACTTTCAATCAACACAATAGGATCATCATGGTATTGTATATTTAATGCATAATAATGTGTAAAGGTGCATATGAGAACTATACTTTCAATTAACACCATTGATACATCATAATCATGTTTATGCAAGGAGTGTGTGTAATTGTCCTTGCAATGACACAATCAACAACATTATCATCCTAGAAACTTCATTCATAATTAAGTTTAAGGGTAAGGGAAGAATGGTCTTTCAACAATACCACAATATACACAATATTCATAGGGCCTTCAACTTCCAAGTAAATCATGAATTCACACACAATCTTGTCAACATGCACAAACCTTTACAATATTCCCTTCAAAGGCTATGGACCAACTCATCCCAAGCATATAGCAATAGCATATTATATAAGGGAATACCATGACCCAACAACTCATCAATACCTTAATCACACCATGATTGGCACATTATACTTCAAGTATTCATTAACATGCATATAATATAACGATCAAGTCAATTCATGTTTAGAAGAATTACCCTAAACCAATTCAAGTCTAGGTGAACTAAACTAAGGCATTACATGAAGAAATTCATCATTCTTGGAGTATCACATTTAAACCCTCAACTGGCCTCTTTGATGGCACAACCCTAGACTATATCAATTCACCTTAGAAATCTTACGTTAATCAAGTATACATGTAAAATCACACTTAGATCATCCAATTACATCATAATTAACTCACATCCAATCAATTGGACCAACTTGCAAAACCATCACATAATGTAAAGAAGAACCATAGCTAGGGTTGGGAAAAACTCATGGATTCTTTGGAATTCAAGTTAAAATAATCTAAAATCAGTAGTATCATCAATAAAAAAAACATAATTTAACCTTTAAGAACAAGTTTGAAAGAAATCCATGGGGTTGAGTTGAAACCCTAGCTAATTGGGTTTTCTATAATTGAGTTAAAAGCTTTTGAAAGGGCTCCTTGGGTGATAGCTTCCCAAGGATGAAGAACTCCCATACCTTAGTCTAGAATCCAACAAATTTCGTGTAGAAAATCTCCCTTCTTGAAGCTCTAACTTGGTTTCCTTCTTGGTTCTTCAATGGAGTTTCTAGAGAGAAGATTCTTGGAGGGGAAAGTAGTTGGGTTTTGATTTGGGGTCTTGAGTTATAATGAGCTAATGAGGTTTTTAATACATTAAAATACTTTATATATATGAAATAAACCCATATTAATCAACCCCTATTTAAAAAAAACTAAAAACGAATTACCTAAACTAACCCACCTATTGGCCGACTTTGGGCAGATTAGAGGTGCAATCCACGCCCCATGGACCTACGGTCCGACAAATGATCTACTGGGCGTGCTGAAGGTCCGTGGTGTTGACCTTCAGCTCCTCAACCAGGCCTTGAACCACTCCCCATGACCTACGGGGCGTCACTCCATCTACTGGCCGTGATTGGCCATCCGTGGTTCACTCATTTTGGCAGCTTTTTGTGTTCTAAGCAGCCTTGGGGGTTAGGCTTTAGGGTCCCCCTCAAGGACCCTTGGTTGGTATTTGGGGGGGTCATACCTTGACGTTTAACCCCTAGACACCTCAATCTAAGATCGAGAAGTCAATATACAACCTAAAACCAAACACCAAACTCAAAAGCTCACACGTTAGGCTCTTGTTTCACCTATTAGTTTCCATTAGACTCTAGTTTGGTCTTACTAGTTTTCCGGGTTGTTACATTATCTCCCCCTTAGGAACATTCGTCCTCGAATGACACTTGAAACACTTAATGGAATTAAAGACTCAAGACTAGCAGCCCATCATGCATGAAACATCAATAATGCACAACTAAAAATACATTATTTACAATGTGCACTTGTTCAAGGAGGGACCATCAACTCCAATTTAACATGATCAATGCAATACAAGGAATTATCAACCATACCTAAACAACCTATTTATGCATGAGATTATCATCACTTGTCATGTTCAATGAGGAACTACCATATCCTAACTAAAACATGTCAATTTATTCTTCTCATGAAATACAATAGGCAACTCTTACTCAAAGCACCACAACATGAGGGAAACAATTCACATAAACTCATTTTCTTTCAAAACACAAGTTTTCATGAACATGCATTATATACAAAGAAGTCATGGCAACATATAAGCACATAACAACAATATTAGCTAGGCATACCATCTCCCCCTTAGGAGTGAGCCTATACCATCAGTTATAAACATCATTAATCACATAGTCACAGGAAGAATTACATTTTCTCATTAAAAGCAAGCTCACACAATCAACATGGAGCCTAAGTGCCATTTCATCAAAAACACAACAAAGCATGTTCATCACACCATCTCATGAAGTCAAATATGTCATCATGCACAACAACATGAGGAATATGTAAATAATGAAAATCCATTTTATACAAAGTAAGAATCTTTCAAAAACATGCAAACCATAAGAAGATCGTGGAAATTTCTAAAACACTCATGACCCCTAGATATAGTACAAACCCAAAAAGGAACTCTTGGTCTCAAGCTAGAATAGGAATAGAAGAAAAGATGAGGATATGGGGATTCTCAATCAATGTTGCTACTCAAGCACATGATCTCCCCCTTCGAAGTAACCCCCTTTTTACAAAAAAAACCTCAAATACTACTCCGTTCAACAAACTCTAGGCATTTATAAGACCCTTTATAACCCTACCGAGCTCTAAAACTAATAGAGGTCTAATAACCATGAATCCAAACCCTACCAAGGTCAACAAAAGTAACTCTAAGAAACAAGGAAATTATAGGACACACATAACATCCAAGACTCCAAAATCATGAAATGGGTCAAGGAGTACTCATCATTTTAGGCTAGAGGAGAAATTGGAGGGGACATAAGGATATTGGGACATCTCATTGGCCCTTGGCCTCCCAATTAAGCACCTTCAACTAACACCCTTAATATTTCCTCTATAAACTCTAGAGGATCTTCCTCCATCTTTGACCCATAGATATCCAGAATCTCTATCCCAACTTGAGTCAACCAATGAAAACCATTCCTAATCCGCTCACTTGACATTAAGTCAACAGGAACTTGGGGAACTTGAGGAGAATCTCCTTGATCATCATAGTTTTCTTCAATCCCACCGGTGCAAGCTTCTTGAGTAGTCATATCTTGTAGATCATCAGATAAGGATTAGAAGAAAGACCCTATAAGTTTAACTCTATCGCACAACTCAAAGAATGAAGAAGTGAAGTTTTTCCTAACATTTGATAGCCTCCTATTCATAAAATGTGGCGCGCTTCACATTTATGAACTAGACTCTATTAGATGTGGTTTGAGACATCCTTAAAACCATCCCAAAAACCTTAGGCTCTGATACCACGTTTGTCACGACCCGAGGTTACCCTCTAGAAGTAACACGGCGTAGTTGACCCCGAAGGGGTCGCATACAAGCCTCATAGCATACATGAACATGAAAGAAAAGGAAAATAGAGCGGAATTTAAAACTTTTCTTACAATCAAAGTCTATTATAAAATGAAAGAGAATCTATGACACTATGTCTCAAACCATTTATTATACTTGGAATAAACTATTGAAATACAAATCTTAGGGACACGACCCTTACAACAAAAGTCTAAAACATAATAGAAAGACAATAAAGGATATAAGGTTGAGCCCTCGAATACAATGAGGACTCACCAATCTTCTTCTTCTTGATCTCCTATGAATCTAGCCACAAGGATGGAATCCAATTTCTCCAAAGCCTACACTTATAGAAAATGTAGAAAGATGGGGTTAGCACAAAAAGTACTAAGTATGGAAGCAATGCACAAAAACATTAAAACATGCATGAAAAGGGACATTTCATTTTAAATCATGCTATATGCCATTTTTGGACATCGTGTTTGAAATAGTTGGAGAATGCAACCAATAAGGCAACTCACATACATTTCATTATAACATGAGAGTTATCATTATAATAGCAAGCCTAGTCTCCAACATCAACATAACACAAATCCCAATCTTCACAATACATAACCTCCAATCATAGATTAATACAAACTCAAATACCAAGAACATCTCATCATTAAGTAATCATCAGATAAGGAACCCCTAAGAAACACTTGTGTAATGTATGGTTGGCATCCCATAATACCAACCCTACTAAGTACTCCTTTAAAGCTACTTTAGTCATGCTTTTCATCTTTAGACCTCATTAAAATCAATAGTCACAAATAAGGAAATAGTCAAGTACATTACTTTAATTATAAGGAAAGTCATTCATAACAACTATCCATTATATATGCATGCATGCATTCAAATCTCATTATAACACAAAGGAACCATCCCATGACATCCTACTAAATCTACTTGTGCAATGTGGGAGTGAACTCCCATACCCCCAATCCTACTAAGTAAACTCACCAAGAAGTCATAGTATAGTTCATGTCTCATTCATTATCTTTATTATTTAGGGAAAAGTTGCCATAACCGACATAGACCATGTGAGCTACATGGAATCCGGTGTCGTGTAACCCCACACCGAAAGAAGGTGTCCTACTTGCCTAAGGTAGAACTAAATTTATAGCTATAAGGTTGATCCACTAGCTAAAGACCTATGTGGGTACATAGTTATGGGATAGGGAGATTGCTTCTAGAAACCCGGCCTATTATATTGGTGGAGGAGCTTCCGTGTCATGAGCTCACTTAGATGACCCAACCTATTGCATTGGCGGAAGAGCCTTTACCTCATTGTTCATATCCACTCGGTGCTTATCATTATTTTCCAAATTATACATAATTATTGTTTGAATTTTATTCACATGTATGAAGGAATACTTTGCCCTTCGTTCAATACAATTCATCAAAATAGCTCATTGATTCATTAAAGGTGAGAATGTACTTTCAACTTTAGAATCAACATTAGTATGTGAGAATAACTTTCACACCAACATCATGTGTTCTCATGAGAATGGACTTTCAATCAACACAATAGGATCATCATGGTCTTGTATATTTCATGCATAATAATGTGTAAAGCTACATATGAGAACTATACTTTCAATTAACACCATTGCACTACAAAAAGAATTATTTTTAGTGACAAACAAAATCGGTCGCTAAGTAGCTTATTCCGTCGCTATTTATGTTTAGCGACGGAATAGCGACAAAATATTGTTCGTCTCTATATTGCGCGTAGCTAACCATTTAGTGACGAAAAAATTGAATCCATCACAAACTGAGCGACGAATTTGCGACGAAAGTTATCTGTTGGCAAGATTAGCAACGGAAAAATCTGTCACTATTTTTGTAATTTATGTCGCTGTTCCTGTAACTTATTTCATCGTCTCAACATATTGGCGACCAAATTATTGTCGCTAATTTTGTCACCAATTTCTTTAGCGACAAAAAAATTCGTCGTGTATTTTAAATTTTATCCCTCATTTTATATATTATTTCATCGTTTCATCATATAGGGCGACCAAATATTTTGTCGCTAATTTCATCTCCATTCATTTAGCGACGAAATAATTTGTCACAAATCTATCAATATTTTTTATTTGTGTAATTAAATACACATTTTCAAACACATATTATATAATCATAAAATTAACTTAATCCGTAGAAATTAATACTCTACAAGATCCAAAGTACATAGCTAAGTGAAAATTATATTACTAAGTTCAAAATATCCCCAATGATAAAATTTCAAGCAAAATATATAGCTGAAAGCATTTGCAACAAAATCTAGCCAACAAAAACTAACTAAGAGAGACTAGAGAGCCACAATCATTCCTCAGAAACCGATGCCCGATCCTCATCGATATTTGTTGCAGTTGGAAAAGGAATTACAGGTGCAATAGTTGATGGATGGTTGGTAGGAGAGTCTGGCTGAGATGAGGCTGGAGAAATCAAACCACGTATCTGCTCTACAAATATAGGAAGCAAGTGATTAGTTAGCGAAGGAATCATTCGCACCACTAACTCATCCACATTTTCTGTCGGTGTTGTTTGAGCATTTGGACATGGTACTGTGCCAGAAGCATCAGATCCAGAAGAGACACGAAAATTTGGTCCATAAAATACTTTTTCTTGAGCTCCAAGACCATATATCCTTCTTTTATTTTCCCCTCCCGCTGCTTGATAATATGCTTTCCATTGTTCAACATCAGATTGAGTTTATGTTTGGTTCTGTAATATTTCTTCATATTTTTCCTGCAAAAGAGTGAAAATAGTGAAATTATTTATTTATAACAACAATAGACACATCCAGACTCAACTAACAGCAATGAGTTCTCATGTGTTTAAAAAATTATGCATTTAAAAAGGTCTAAGAATAAAAACAGACAAACTGTGCAAAACAAAGTTCACGTGAGTAAATTTTGAACAAACCAACATCAAATATCGAAAGCGGAATTCCAGATCAACACCAAATATTGAAATCTGAAAAAACTGCACTTGAGAAACAACTATTTAAACTGCAATGCCTACTTCTACTGATCCCAATATCTTTGCCAGGCTTAAGTGTCTAGAGAAGGAGAACACAACTCATAAAAAGCACTGACTGAAATGTATTGAAAGAAGAATTACAAATCAATACTAGTCCTCATGTTGATCTCGTGAACAATAATCTAGGAGAGGAGCTGGAGAAGTTGAGGAATGGTCAGATAAGTATGAGGGTAGAACTTGAGAAGTTGAAAGAATGGTTAGATAAGTCTGAGGGTCAGAAAACATAGATCTTTCTTTCCTAATTTGCTAGGCTGCGGAAAGGAAAATGTCTTTCTTTCCTAGTTGCTGCAGTCAAGATCCTAATCCATAATTTTACTTGTGATATTCCAAAACCACAGATAATGTCTTTCACCTAGTAAACTTCAGTAGTTTTCCTATTGTTTAACCATAATTCCCCACCTTTGGAAACAATAGTATATTGGCAGTTAACAACATTGGTTTTCCTTCATTCACGTGGTGATAAGAGTTGACAGTTGAACCAGTTGGCGAATTAAATATGCATATACTTATTTTTCGTACAGTGCACATCCTAAGAGGACTTAGTGTTGGTCTGGGAATTAATTTTTCGTACAGTGCACATCCTAAGAGGACTTAGTGTTGGTCTGGGAATTAATTTTTCGTACAGTGCACATCCTAAGAGGACTTAGTGTTGGTCTGGAAATTAATTTTTCATATGCTGAGCAGTGGAGACCCATTACTGAAGAAGTTATGTATGTTGTAGGAAGACTTACATGTATCTTCTGTTATGGTCCTAGCAGCAATGACACTAGAAATAGGCCACAATTGGTGGAGTCGCCATATTGTGTGGCTGGCTCAGTCCAGGATTGGATTGGAAGGTGGAAAGCGAGATTTCTATGGAAGGAGAAGCTTTGATTGCAAAGTCTGCTTCTAGTTTAAATGATGAGACGGAGGCTTATCTTCAACTATGGACCTAGTATATTATCTTTTTCCATCAAATACAAAAATATGAATTCTAGTACATGTTTAAATTATGATCTTCTTAACAGATTGAAATTGAGAAAAATTAATTGAAATCTGAAAAAATTGCACTTGAGAAACAACTACAATTCCTACTTCTACTGATCCTGATATCTTTGTCAAGCTTAAGTCTAGAGAAGGAGAGCACAACTCTCAAAATTGAACTGAAAATAAAGATTATAGAAAGGGATTTGAGCACTCAAACAACATAAACTGCCAGCAAAGAGCAGTTGGAAAGCATAAAAAAACATAAATGAGCATAGTAAAAGAGCCCAGGAAGCTAAGGTTCAAATGGTGAACTGAAAATAAAACAGATAGTTCTTTCTCTAAACCTATCTTGTGTTGTTTTTCATTTCTGTATAGACACATTGATGTGAATAAAAAAGAAGAAAAATAATAATGGTCTGTGAACTTTGTCATTAGCAGGAGGATTTAACAGTGGTTGCTGACAGGCTTCCAGAATGCCAGAAAACAATTGCATCCCTTGGGAAACAACTACAATGTCTAGCTACTCTGATCAATTGTGTTCCAATCAAAATCAAAATAAAAAATAACAGAAGCTAGAACGAAAATAAAGGGGAAGCACCTGCAACTTATTCTAATCAAAATCAATACCGACAATAACAATGAAGCTTGAAAAGGGGAATGCTTGCTAGATCGAGATAAAACATTTTATCTAGATTTGTATAAAATAAACACAACAACAATATAAAATTAAGAAATTGAGTTCACAAGAAATCTCCATTCCCTTTTGAAGAGATGTCACCAAAAGGGGCAAGAACCTTCAGATTTTTGAGAAGTAAGAAGAGATATAGGCATTACTAGGATCATCAACTCATGTATTATCAACAGTAAGAAGAGATATAATGAACAGTGGACCAAGACTGAAAAGAACACAACAATTGAAACTAATAACACCAGCCACAAATGAAGAGATTAGAAAGCACATTGGGATCAGCAGTAATAATATTGAACTTACATGCACGATTCGAGCTCGTTCACCAACAAAAGATTTTCCATCATTACCATGTGCATGGACATGCAAATGTATCTCACTTGGTGTTGGATCGTGACCATTTTTAATAGCCTATACCAGAAAAAAAAATGAAGTACATGAAAATATAAAAGTATGGTATAGTGTAATTCAAGACCATATTTGTTAGTTCATAACAAAGTAAGGTTAGCTAGGAGACACATCCACATCAGCACTACATCGACATTAACAAATGTTTTTTCTTGTTCACAAAATTCTAGAAAATCCTTAGAGATAAAACTTGAATGCTAACTCAATTGCAAATAGTCACTGTGACACAAGTAAATGAAGGGTACGTGAAAATATAATTACAAGTCTCTTACGATGCTCTCCAATGGTAATAGAGCCTCCCGTGTTGAGTTCCTTTGGCAACTGCATTATGACCGCCACAACCGATTTCTTGTAATTTATTTTTGACTTTTCAATAACCTCAAGTTTCTTCCAAATACTCATCCAACTTTCCCATATTTCTTCTGAAATATATTTTGGCCGTTTTCCTTCTTTCTTTAAGACAGAAATGAAATCACCGTACCTTCTCGCTCCCTTCCTTCGCCATTGTATCTTCACTTGACTATCAATGGAAGGATCCCAATAGAATTCCTTCTGAAATAGTTTTATAAATAACAACATCAGTATCCAAACTATAAAACTGATGAACCTTTTTAATTAAAATGCTGAAATATTATACCTCGAATTACACTAGATAAAAATATTTTGTTTCTTGTGGGACACTTTTCCAATTAGTTCCCTTGGGATCAAGCTAATTTTGAAAGACTCGCATATTCGGTTAGAGAAAGTACTTGAAGGTTCCAACCTGGAAAAAATTGAAGATATTATATGAACTCTTTGATACAGAAATTCATAGTATATTAATAATAATAGTGCAAGCACACACTAATTCGGCAGCAGAAAGAAAAACTGAGTTAAAGAATTTCTCTCTTTTAAGAAATATTCAGATTCTTTCACACATGTCATGGACCAAACTGAACTTGAGAATGTCCAGCAGTAGGAAAAACAGAAGTTTGAGAATGCCTTCCAACTATATAAACAACTATCTTATTTCTTGAGTTTACCTGCTCATGCTAAAAATGAGGTACATTTAGAAAAATTTCAACCAAAGTTGAAGCATGTCATACACAAAAAGATACTAGTAGATTTAAGAAATTAGAGCTGCAAAGCACATAAAAGATACAACAATCAAGCACTGTTTTTCCACAAGAAACAAATAACATCCAAAACATATTACTATAAACAAACGTCATTAAAGACATTGTAGCACATTACTATGAATACACTAGTCTGTATCTATTTCTTCTTCGAACTCCTCATCATCCTCTTCAGATTCATTCTCAGTTTCATACTCGTCTTCTGTAAATTCTTCATCTAATTCATGATGCTCTGGAAACAATCCGTAATCCATTGGTTCATCCATTTCAATTGCCTCCCCATTTGGATCATGCATAAGTATAGTTTCATCAACAATAATATTCATATCTATCTCATGAAATTCAACTTCTTCAACTTGAAATGGAAGATTTGGTTCTGGTATTGTGATCACTCACTCGTCAGGTAATTCAATGGCATCTCGAGGGTTGACTTTTAATATAGCTAACCAATCATCCTTGTCCTTCTTTGTGCTAGGATAAGACATATAACACACTTGAGTTGCTTGCATCGCAAGAATAAAAGGTTCATATTTTTTAAATCGGCGACGATGATTAACATCGACCAATTTATACTGATTATGCACCTTAACACCAATATTTAATGCCGGATCAAACCATTCACACTTGAATAACATAACTTGCTTTAAAGGTGCTCTACGGTATTCCACTTGTATAATTTCTTGAATCCTTCCATAGTAATCACCCATATTTGGATCAGAGATACAAACTCCACTATTCATTGTTGATCTTGCACTACCGCGATGTACTGTGTGAAATTTGTATCCATTAACAAAACACACTGGATAAGAATACACACTTATTAATGGTCCATGAGCAAGACTACGCAAGTATTCATTTTCAATATGGTTGGATCGAACCTATTTAAAAAAAATATGATAAGATTTAGTCAAATTCACAAGACAATTCGACACATTATATTTTAAATGATAGTGATGATTTAATTAGGCTTACATATTCCTTGAACCATACAGAAAAATATGTTTCGAGACTGTCATCTATTTGATCTTGAGATAGATTCGGAAACTCTTCTTGCAAACGTTGCACATACATGCTTCATTGCAACAAAATAAGTCAAAAATAAATTCATAATATATGGACAAATTTATTATATGAAAGAAGTATAACCTTAAAATTTTACCTCACAAACGGCTCAACCTCTTGACAATTTAGAAGAATATAAGTTTGGGCAGCCTTAATTTTCTCTAAGAGACAAATCTCTCTTTTTGGCTTCTACCCGATAACCTTCCTGGATGGGTGAATATTGATAAATTTTCTTCAGCATCTTTCATAACACCACCATCATCATTACGGGACACATTATGATGACGTGACATAACATGAGGTTCAAAATAATGAGAAAAGAATTGTGTTGATTCGGCAATCAAGTATGCTTCACAAATAGAACCCTTAACACTAGTTTTGTTGCCTATCATATTTTTAAGAGTTCGAAGGTACCTATATACGTAAGAAATTAAATTATCATATTGAACTAGCATATTGACACTATATAACTGCATACATATTTTATATTTACCTCTCAAAAGGATACATCCATCTATATTGTAAAGGTCCAGCAATTCTTGCTTCATATGGAAGGTGCACGGGTAAATGTTCCATTGAGTTAAAGTATCCATGAGGGAATATTCGTTCTAACTTACACAAAATTTGTGGGATGTGTACCTCTAATCTCTCTAAGTCCACCTTTCGAAGAACAGTTGAAGTTAGATCTTTAAAAAATAAACTCAACTCCGTAAGTGCTTGCCACACATTACTAGGAAGTAGCTCATGAAAGGAAATTGGCAATAGTCGTTGCATGAACACATGACAATCATGACTTTTCATCCCAAATAACTTAAATTTGTCTGTGTCAAGGCATTGACTCATATTTGAAACATACCCATCTGGAAACTTCACACCTTCTAACCAATCAAACAAGATCTTTTTTCATTCTTGTCTATTGTATATGCAGCCTTGGGATAGCTTCCATCGGGATTTCTTGCTAACTCTGGCCGATTGCAGTATTTTGCAACATCCTGACGTGCTTTGGGATTGTCTTTGGTTTTGCCATCAACATTAAGAACTGTATTAAATACATTATCAAAGACATTCTTCTCAATATGCATGACATCAAGATTATGCCGTATCATATTAGAACTCCAATAAGGCAAATCCCAAAAGATGCTTCGTTTTTTCCAACCACATGACTTACATAATCTCTTATTAACTTCTTCAGCATCTAACTCAGTTACCTTCCTTATCCCCAACTCACAGATTTGATTAAAAATTTCTTGTCCCAGTTACCTTCCTTATCCCCAACTCACATATTTGATTAAGAATTTCTTGTCCCGTTCTAACAGGTGGTGGCGATCTTGTAACAGTATGACCTTTAAGAAAGTTTTTACGATCTTTCCTAAATGGATGGTTTTGATCAAGAAACATCCTATGACTGTCAAACCAAGTTGTTTTCCCACCATAATGTAATCTGAAGGATTGTGCTTCCTCCATACAATAAGGGCATGCTAAATTGCCACTGGTACTCCATCCTGATAACATAGAATATGCTGGAAAGTCATTGATAGTCCACATCAAAGCTGCTCTTAATTGAAAATTTTGCTTTTTTGAGATGTCAAATGCTTCTACACCTGTCTCCCACAACAAAGTCAATTCTTTTATTAGAGGTTGTAGATAAACATCAATTTTTTGCTTAGGATTGTGTGGCCCTGGAACAATGATAGTTAAGAACATGTAAGCTTCTTTCATACACATTCCCGGAGGTAAATTGTATGGAGTAACAATCACTGGCCAAGAAGAGTATTTTCTTCCCGATTGAGCAAATGGTTGAAAACCATCAGTACATAACCCTAACCTCACATTCCTTGGTTCATCAGCAAAAAAAGAATGAGTTTCATTAAAGTGCTTCAAGCCTCAGAGTCTGATGGATGACGCATTACCCCCTCTTCTTGTATATGCTCATGATGCCATCTCATGTCGGCAGCTGTAGCACGAGACACATATAATCTTCGCAATCTAGGAATAAGAGTAAAATAATACATTCTCTTGTAAGGAACCAATTTTCTCTTATGAGAACCAACATGGTGTTTATACCTTTCATAGCCAAAAAAATTACAAGATGTTAGATCTTTATCATCATCCCAATACAACATACATCCTGAATTACAACAATCAATCTTTTCAACAGGTAAACCCAAGCTACGCACTAGCTTCTTGGTCTGATAATAATTATCCAACACATGATTATCTTCAGGTAAAGTCTCTTTAAATAGTTGCATCATTTGATTATCACCCCTCTGTGACAAAGTGTTCTCCATTTTGATAATTAACATCCTAGAAACTAATGCGAGTTGAGAGATGGAAGAACCAGGATACAATTCTCTATCAGCTGATTGTAGCAAATCATAAAACCTTTGTGAATCAGGATTAGGTTCCTCTTCCATTGAAAGATCAGGAACTTCCTCCATTGAAGGTTCATAATGATAAGATGACTCAGGTTCGATATTTCTATAACATTGCGAAGATGAACCCTGGCCAAAATGTGATCTAGCCGCATCCAAAAACATTTGGTGATATGGATTATCTCCGAATCCAGGTTGAGTACCACCTGGTAAATCACTAGACATCTCACTGATCACTTCTTTTTCCCCTTGATACTTCCAAACAAAATAGTTCTCAACAAATCCAAAATGAAAAAGGTGCAGTTTGACAGTTTCAATATCCATGTAATTAATGTTGTGACATTCTTTACATGGACATCTAACTTCGTCACCACTCATGTGATTTCTGTGAGAACATGAAAACTTGAGAAAGTCATTGACACCAGTTATAAAACTAGAATTAATACCCCCTTGGCCATCCAACCTCTCGTACATCCAACTACGTTTTAGATTATTCATACTCCTATTTTAATGTTAAAATAAACAAAACAATTAGAGTTATCCAAAAATTAGAAATAAAGCAATAACATAATAGTTTAGCAAAAACAATTGAAACCACAAAAAAATAGACAAGCAAAAGTGTCAACAAAGATTTAAAACTTTAATAGAACACAAAACATGTTAGAACGCAACACCAATTTGTTATATAAGCCATTTAGTCAACAGGTTCTGAAGGAATAAAAGGTTGTAGTTATACAGAACCTATTATGCTTTTGCTTGTAATCAAAGAGGAAGAGATTTTTTCGACTCATAAAATTTTGGTGATAGAGATTTTCATTTAAATGTTTGATTTTTATATAAAGAAATAATACAACAAAATGAACAAAAGGCAAGCAAGTAAGTTTATATATAGTTGTGATTTTTAAGATTTTCTTCAATAACTTGTTAACAACTTTAACCCAAACCCACATTAAAAACATTTTTTACTGTATTAAACCATAATTCTTAAACTTGCAATAGTTGGACAATTCAACCAATTACTCAAGTAAAAGGTAATGAAAGGCAACGACAATCAAATGAAGAAGAGGAACACAAAATCATATACGACATCTTGGTTGAGTTCAAATACAGTACATATAAATTATTGTCAAAAGAAATACATATGAATAGAAAAGTAATATGAACAGAAAATCATATAGAATAGAGATACAACGAAATATATAATAAAATAGACTTACTTGAGTTTAAAGACTTTACCTAAATAAATTTTCAAAAACATTACCTTAAATTTCTTTGAGATTCAGCCAAATCTGTAAATAAAATATCAAATCTGTGAAGAAAATTGAAAATATAGAAAAACAATACCTTTTGATTTACAAAGAAATATGAGGTTTCAGAGTTAAAATTACCTTTTGATAAACCAACAATGACGAAGCAACGTCCAAGCAGTAGCGACAAGTTTTCAGCAACGATGAAGTAGCCTCAAAGCAGCAGCGAAAAGTTTCCAACAATGATGCAACAACACTTGATTTCAAGCAATGATGAAGCAACTTCCAAGAAACAACACCTGATGTCCAACAACGATGAATCAATCATGTTGTCGATACAAGAAAAAATGTGGGTATTCACTTTTAGAGACTGAATCATAGAAAACATCAAAATCATTGTTATAAACAGAAAATAGAGCATACGAGAGAATGAATCAAAATGTTACAAACAGAAGAAAAAAAAATAGCAATATATATTCAAGAAAAAATTTATATTATCCTTATAAGAAAAATCTTATATTATCTTATAAGAATCTTCATTGACTAGAGAGGAGGGGGTTAAGCTCTATAAGTAAAACTAAAGACAATGAAATAAATCTGACTTAGGAATATATATAAATCAAACAGAAAGCAAATCCCAGAAAGAGTGAGCGAGTGAATACAGAACTCAAATCTTCACAAAAGCAATACATAAGAAATCAGAAACAACAATTCCAAAATCGTTTTGCTACACTATCACTTGAATTCTTACATTATAAACAAAATAGAGCTTATTGCTAAATTGTTGTTCTACAAGCAAAAGAGAAACAAAATAGAGCTGAAATAGAGAGAACACTTACCTAAATTTGTGAAATTTTGATCTTTCACTTCATCAAACTCAACTTCTTCCAAAATCTACAAACTTTCACTTCACAGAGAGTTTTCTCACTGAGTGGGTGGGTGGGTTGGCGAGTGGGTGGGGAACGATGGGAGGTTCCTCTGTGTGAGAAATGTTTCTCACTCTCACACACTAAGATTTTTGCATTTTCACAGTGAGTGGGAAATGAGAGATGAGAGGTTTTGTCTGTGAGAGATGAGAGGTAAGTTTTTGTCTGTGAAAATGAAGGAAAAGTGTTAAGTTGAGAGGGAAATATTGGAGCCCTAAAAAATTTGGGTAAAATTTAGCGACGCTTTTAGTCACGGATATGCATTCTGTCGCTAAATATTTCTATATAATTTAAAAGAAATTAGCCAACGACCAAAAATTTTGTAGCAAGAAATAAAATAACACTGGCGACAAATATTTCCGTCGTTAATCTGTCGCTAATAGATTATCAATTTTGTCATCCGCCATACGTTGCTATTTTCGTAGGCAAATTAAGGCACCCAATTTTACCGACACATTTCAATTTTCGTCGCTAATCCATCACTATTGAAGATCCCAATATTTCCTTTGATATTTTAGCAACGAAATTAGTTTTTCGTAGCTAATCCGTCGTTAGTTAGTGACAGAATATTGTTTGTCGCTGAAATCCGTCACTAAATGCTATTTTTTTTGTAGTGTTGATACATCATAATCATGTTTATACATGGCGTGTTTGTGTAATTGTCCTTGCAATGACACAATCAACAAAATTATCATCCTAGACACTTCATTCATAATTAAATGTAAGGGTAAGGGAAGAATGGCCTTTCAACAACACCATAATATACACAATATTCATCGGACCTTCAACGTCCAAGTAAATCATGAGTTCACACACAATCTTTTCAACATGCACAAACCTTTACAATATTCCCTTCAAGGGCTATGGACCAACTCATCCCAAGCATATAGCAATAGCATATTAGATAAGGGAATACCATGATCCAACAACTCATCAATACCTTAATCACATCATGATTGACACATTATACTTCAAGTATTCAAAAACATGCATATAATATCATGATCAAGTCAATTCATGTTTATAAGCATTACCCTAAACCAATTCAAGTCTAGGTGATTTAAACTAAGGCATTAGATGAAGAAATTCATGAGTCTTGGAGGATCACATCTATACCCTCAACTAGCCTCTTTCATGGCACAACCCTAGCAATTCATGTCTAGGTGATCTAATCTAAGGCAATTAACCAAGAAGATCCTCAATCCTAGAAGATCACATCTAACCCCTCTATTTGCCTCTTGATGAGATAAGCCTAGATCATGTCAATTTCATCTTAGATTCATAGGTCAATCAAGAATACATGAAGAATCACACTTAGATCATGCAATTACATCATAATTAACTAGCATCCAATAAATTGGACCAACTTGCAAAACCATCACATAATGTAAAGAAGAACCATAGCTAGGGTTGGGGAAAACTCATGGATTCTTTGGAATTCAAGTTAAAATAATCTAAAATCAGTAGTATCATCAATAACAAACATAATTCAACCTTTAAGAACAACTTTGAAAGGAATCCATGGGGTTGAGTTGAAACCCTAGCTAATTGGGGTTTCTAGAATTGAGTTAAAAGCTTTTGAAAGGGCTCCTTGGGTGATAGCTTCCCAAGGATGAACAACTCCCATTCCTTAGTGTAGAATCCAACCAATTTCGTGTAGAAAATCTCCCTTCCTGAAGCTCTAACTTGGTTTCCTTCTTGGTTCTTCAATGGAGTTTCTAGAGAGAAAATTCTTGGAGGGGAAAGTAGTTGGGTTTTGATTTGGGGTCTTGCGTTATAATGAGCTAATGAGGTGTTTAATACTTTAAAATACTTTATATATCTGAAATAAACCCATATTAAGCAACCCCTACTTAAAATAAACTCAAAACTAATTACTTAAACTAACCCACCTATTGGTCGACTTTGGGCATTGCAGGTGCATCCATTCCCCATGGACCTACGGTCCGTCAATTGATCTACCGGGTGTGCTTCAGGACCGTGGTTTTGACCTGCAGCTCCTCAACCTGGCCTTGAACCACGCCCCATGACCTATGGGGCGTCACTCCATCAACTGGCCGTGATTGGCCATCCGTGGTTCACTCATTTTGGCAGCTTTTTGGGTTCTAGGCAGCCTTGGGGGTTAGGCTTTAGGGTCCCCCTCAAGGACTCTTTGCTGGTCTTTGGGGGTTCGTACCTTGATGTTTAAACCCTAGACACCTCAACCTAAGCTCGGGAAGTCAATATACAACCTAAAACCAAACACCAAACTCAAAAGCTTACACGTTAGGCTCTAGTTTCACCTATTAGTTTCCATTAGACTCTAGCTTGGTCTTACTAGTTTTCTGGGTTGTTACACTCCTTTTGCTCAGTCCATATTATTCGTACTTAGATTAGTACTTTAGATATTCACATGTTTAATTGGGTTGTACCCATTTTCTTAGACTTATGGTTCCTTCTTAGAGTTTTGGTACATTGACTTTCAGGTTCTAGGGAATAATTTCCGCAATGTTTTGTTAGTTGTTGTTAGACTTTTGGAGTTTATGGGAACTCTATTTGATTCTTGCATTTAAAACTGCTTCTGTATCTTTAAATACCTAGTATTTTATTAAGTTTGTTTAGTTCTTAGGTTAGATAATTAGTATTAATGGTTCTCCCAGTGGAGGGTTAGTGTGGGTGTCTATCACGACGGTCTAGGTCTGAAATGACCCAAAAAGTTCTTTAAAATGTGCTTCG
>NW_006238928.1:3689985-3705517 GCF_000226075.1 Solanum tuberosum
CATGTCACGTCTAGGCCCTAGGCTTGGGTCGTGATAGGGTCGTGACAAAAACATATCAAAATCATATTTTAATATGATCATTGATGACTCGAGAAGTCATACTGCATAAACATTGATGGTATATCTAGATACCATACTGCTCATACATTGATGGCTTACTCGATTGTCATACTAATCATGTTTTAGAAACTCTTTTCTCAAAACTCATCTTTCCTTTCTCAAAACTAAGTTTAAGAACTCAAGTTTGCTTTAGAAAGCTTTTTGAAATTATAACTCAAATCACAGCGTTCATGTGGAATGATGGACATGAACGACTCAACTCATGAATCTTAATAGCAATAAGGAAACTCAGTACTCAGAACTAAAAACTCAAGAAATCAAGGACCCAAGAACTCGAAACTCATAACTCAACGATATTTCTCTTCTAAAAAATACTCAATTCATAGGGTACATGCTAAAATATAGACATGAACGAATCAACTCAAAAAATTTAATCCATAACATATAGCAATTCAATAATTAGGAATAGAATTTTACAAAGAAACAAGAACTCAAGAACTCAAATCAATTACTCTTGATCCAACATTGGTTGAATTGAAGGAAGCAATGCTTAAAAATTCTCTAGAGGCTTTCTCCCAAGGGGGAGATGGTGTACTTCAATATCAAGGTCGTTTGTGTGTTCCTAATGTAGATGAATTGAGTGAACAGATCTTGTTAGAAGCCCATGGTTCTCGATATTCCATCAACCAAGAAGCCACCAAGATTTACCGTGACTTGCGCGAGGTCTATTGGTGGAATGGGATAAAGAAGGATATTGCAGAATTTGTGGCTAAGTATCCTAATTGTCAACAAGTAAAATTGAGCATCAAAATCCAGGAGGTTTATCCTAAGATATTAGCATTCCTACTTGGAAGTGGGAAGAATTTAACATGGACTTCATTGTGAATTTTCCTCGCACCCAGCGATGACATGACTTGATTTGGGTTATTGTAGATCGAATGATAAAATTGGATCATTTCATTCCCATTAAGGTTTCTTATTTAGCGGAGGACTATTTGAAGTTATATTTGAAGGAAATGGTTAGGTTGCATGGAGTGCCCGTATTCATTATCTCTGATCGTGGTACCTAATTCACTTCTCAGTTTTGGAAATCTTTCCAAAAGGTTCTTGGTACTCATGTTAAGTTTAATACGGCGTTTCATCCACAAATCGATAGGAAAGTAGAGCGTACAATCAAAACTTTTAAAGATGTGTTGAGAGCATGTGTAATTGACTTCAAGGGTAATTGGGATACCATTTTCCTTTGATTAAGTTTGCATATAACAATAGCTATCACTCAAGTATTGGAATGGCTCCATTTGAGGCCATCTATGGTAGGAGGTGTAGATCTCTTATAGGTTGGTTTGAGGTGGGTGAAATTGCTTTGATAGGTCCTGAGTTGGTACATGAGGATATGGAGAAAGTTTGACTTATTAGAGAAAGGTTAAAAATGGCTCAAAGTAGACAAAAGTCCTATGCTGATGTTAGAAGAAGAGCTTCAGTTTGATGTTAATGATTGGGTCTATTTGAAAAATTCACCCATAAAGGGTGCAATGAGGTTTGAGAAGAAAGGGAAACTTAGTCCCCGTTATGTGGGTCCATATCAGATTTTGAGACGGATTGGAAAGGTTGATTATGAGCTTGATTTGCCTAATGACTTGCCATTGGTGCAGCCCATTTTCCATGTATCAATGTTCAAGAAATGTGTTGGATATCCGTCATCCATAGTTTCCTTAGAAGGTTTGGGAATTGATGAGAATCTTTCTTATGAGGAAGTTTCAGTTGAGATTTTAGACCGTCAAGTTAAGAGGTTGAGAAATAAAGAAGTTGTTTCTATGAAAGATCTTTGGAAAAATCACTTAGTTGAAGGTGCTACTTGGGAGAAGGAGGCCGATATGATGTCCCGTTATCTTCATCTCTTCCCCTCTGTGCCTACTAAAGCTTGAGGTATTTAGTTCCTCAGGGTTCACCCTTTTGGTGTCATGTGTCTTAGATATTCCCATGATTTCCCCATTATGCATGATTCATGAAAAGCTTAAGTCTTGAGAAATGGAACTTACATGATTGATTCTGAAGTGTTTATGTGCATTTGAGTATGAGTGGCATATAGACTTCATGATTTGATGTTTTGAACATGATTTAGATTGGAGTTGATGGTTCCTCTTCGGATATGTGCATTTATGTAACTGCATGCATGTAGGGCTGTTAGATAAAGTTTCTACCTTCCTTATAATGTCTTGAATCTTATTCGAGGACGAATGTTCGCAAGGGGGAAATAATGTAACACCTCAGAATCAAGAGGCTAAGAAAAGGGCCAAGCAGGAAGTCACCAGCCCAAATTGGGACATGGGATCCTCCACGGAGCCTTTGACGGGCCGTGAAGGGGACCACAACTCGTGGTGGTGCTCGTGAAGATCATCAAGAACCTGACTAAGATGGGTTCCCCTCCCACGAACCCTTAGGCAGCCTGTGGTGAGCATCACGGACCATTAAACTGGTCGTGAAGAGGGTCACTACCATAGGGGTTCTCCCCTCACCACTAGTCAAGTACCATGACTGCCACGACAACTCTTGGAGCCTTTTGCGGGCCATGAAGGCCTTTGTGGCAATGATCACGTCTGTTTTAAATCAGTGTGTTTTGGGTTTTTCCTAACTATTCTATCCTAATACTATGTCATTTTACCCTTACCTAGAAGTCCTATATGTCTTTTTAACCCCAAATTTCCCCAATGGAAATCATTCTCTCAAATTCCTAAAAGAAGAACAAGTCCTCCTATCAAATATTTCTCTCTCTAGAAGTTAAAGAAGAAAGCTAGGGTTTTCAAGTGAAGTCTCCAATTCCACCATTGAATTCAAGCTTTTGGAATTGAGGTATGATAGTTTTCATCCATGGAGCCCTTTCCTCCATGGAGATCCCGAATTCCCCATTTTATAAAGATAGAATTCCCTAGTTGAGTTAGAGTTTTCTTCCATGTCATGGGTTCTTTTAAATGTTAATTTACTTAAATAATTTATGAAATTTTATGCATAAATTGCTATAATTTCATGATTTTAAGATGAATCCCCATGAACCCATGTCTAACCCATGTTTACTAGATATTGATGATTGAAAGTGGGATTTGAACCAAAAAAGTGAATTATGGAATTATGCATGTTCTTATAAATTTGATGTAATTGTTTTGAGGATGCTTTGAGAGTGAATTATCAATTATGTTTTTGTTGTAGTGTTGTTGAAAGGATTTTCCACATACATATGAGAGCATGATTATGAAAGGATAATATTAGATAAAAAGGGAATCTTAAGGTTGAAAGGCTTTCTCACCTAAAATGAACCAATTTTAAGGAGTTATTCTAATGTTGAGGCAAGAGGGGATTACCCATTCTCTCTATTGAAAGACAAGAGGTGATTACCTATGTCACATGATGCAAGGACAAAAGGTGATTACCCATGTTCCTTAAAGATGAGATGAAAATGTTTAAGAACTATTCCATGGAACTTAAAGCTTAGTACTGAGTGGACAAGTGGTGATTACCCGTGTCCCATAAAGTATGTGCCAACATAGGATTGTCTAGATAGACATTACCTAGTGGATCCGCATAAGCTAGAAGTTCATGGTCCTTACATTTGCAAGTGGGACAACCCCTTTTCGGTCTGGGAGACACCAGATTCAAAGTTAATAGCTCACATGGTCTTATATGTAGGTTAAGGCTACTTCCCACAAGAAAGCTATGATGAACTAAGGTTACTTCAAGCAAGTATCTCATACATGTTAAAGATGATGACTATGTGCATTGACCATATTTTCTGAGTCGTGTCTTCTAACTCTTTATCTCATGTTTTAGCGTGGTCATTGCATCTCATGAAGGCATCTCTTTTAAGTATGTTTTCAAATGTTTTATGCTTGGTTATCATACTTGGTACATGTTTGTACTAACGCATACTCTTGGCAATATTTTCTCCAAATGTAGGGTCTGACCATTCAGATTTGCACTTATGTGGCTAGGGATCTCATATAGAAGATTGAAGTGTTAGTGAGTACTTATATTCCGAGGACCGAGCATGGTTTCACTCTTTGTCTTTACTTTAAGTTTTAAGAACTTGAAGTACGGGCTACGCCCTGATAAACTCTTATGTACTAGATGGCTTGAGATGATATTTTAGATTTCCGTTTTTCTCTACAAAACCTCTATATGTTGAAACTGTCTTTTAAATATCTTATGTTCTATTATCTTGTATGACGAAAGCTAAGTGGCTAGTACGGGCCTCTCGGGGTCTTATACGCCATGAGGCTGCCTTAGCTTGGATCGTGAGAGGGCGGGTCACGGGATGGGGTCAAGTGTCAAGGTTGAATCTCGAGTCGGGTGTTGTGGTCAGGGACAACATGTCTTAGTTCAAGATCGAGCTCAAGTCTCGGATCAATTGTCAAGGTTAAAGTCGAGGCCAGGTATCGAGTCGGGTGTTGATGAGTCCGAGATTTGGACTCATTTGGGTTTTGTTTATGTAGATTTAGTGTCCTCAAATGCTTAATTTGTGCCATACATTGATGTTAAAGCCTTGATTTGCAGGTATGTGGATAGAGGAGCAAAGTAAGGACACTAATAGGCAAAAAGGAACAAAACAAGCTGAAGAGGGGGAGAAAGGAAAGCCTGAAGATCGCCAAGAGCACTCGGTGAATCACCAAGTTTCCCTTAGACTACCTAATTTTACAGTACACTGTGCCTGAAACGAGAAAAACATGGGCGAACTGTGTTCTATATCAGTGAATCGCCGAATTCATCGGCGAAGGAAGATCATACCATCGAACGCACTGATCGAGACCAACATGAAATTGAATTGGCGAGCTAAGGGACTAAAGAGAGCATCGTGGAAGTGATTGGCGATCCCGATCTAGATAGCCTAAAGTTACAGTGCCTGATGGAGGAAAATGTGAAGACAAAAAGGGTGATGGACATGGACGATCGGTGAGTTGCCGACTGGTCGGCGAAGCCCGACTTTCCTCACCGATCAACCCCCAAAAGCCACATCTCATATCATTATAAATTGACTTTTGGAAGAGAGAGAAGGCATCCAGTTATTGTGGAACGCAATAGAGAGAACAAAAACACTATTCTTGTTAATTTTAAGCAATTTCGGCAAGAGATTTCAATTGGGTGTTGTAATAGAAGAGATATTATTCATTCTAGAACTTTGATTTTCAATACCCAACTATGGAGCATGTATTAGGTACTAAATTTCTTTCTTTTATGATGATTAGCTAAAACCCCAATCTTGGGGGTTTGACAATATGATTAATTGTTGAATTTGGCTTGATGGGTGTTAGTTATTATCAATTTTAGTGCTAATTTGAAGTGGCTCTGACTTATCGTTGTGGTTTAACTACTATATTGTATGTTTATTTCAATATAATTTAGTGTTTTATCCTTGCTTGAGAAATAAGTGTAAAGCTAAAGTGATACGCTGGCACTCATAGTTGGCGGGTCATGATGGATTCAGCTCGAGAGAGTGAATCCCAAGACTCATTCTATGTATCCAGCTCGAGAGAGTGGATGTAGGGAGGTTGTGAGTTGGTCTTTATGTTTAGCACACTAAGGTTTTGAGTAAACTCAATTGAAATGAGGTAGTTGTTCGAGAGAAAAGTACATCATCTAAAGTTCATTTTACCCATGAAAAGTTAGCACTTTTGGTTAGCAATTTGCATCCATTAAGTTGAGTTTAGCAATTGGTTGGTTAATCCCCCAAGTATATTTCTCCTATATGATTGTTCCTAGTTAATTGTTGAGGGTGCTTTCTGATCTAAAAACCACTTACCCTGACATTGATGTTGCCCTTTAAATTTTACTAATAGTTTCCGACAGTCTCTATTCCTTCTGCTACAAAAATTACTATTGTAACTTCATATTTGAATTCAAAATAGAACTACTCTCTGTGGGATCGACCCCAACTCTTTTGTTGGGTTCATATTGCTTAACGATCGCCTCCACCTAGTATCGGATGAGGTGTAGTTGATATGTTAATCAAAATGGTACCGCTGCCGAGGAGTGGTGTTGTTTAGAATCCTTTTATCGAAGTTTAATCTATGATTTTGTTGGTTGTAGTCTAATTGATTTGATTTGTTTTGTGTTTGTGTTGGTTGTGTTGAACAGAACATGAAATAAGTCAAACAGAGATTAACGGTAGCCAAGTGGGCCACCAAGGTGATATTTACGATCTTAATAGTGTGCATAACCCAATCCAAGTGGGTGGAAGTTCAATATATCTACCGTCAACCGAAGAGAATGCTATATTCCATGTTACTAGCACAACTCTCCCTTTCCGTCAAATGAAGGGACTCTATGGAGGGTTGACTCACGAAGACCCACATGAGCATATGCGGAATTTCATAAATGTTTGTGGTCCGTTCTCATTCAAGAATGTATCACAAGAATCAGTATGTCTCAGGTTATTACCACTATCTCTGACGGGTGAAGCTAGCAAGTGGTTGGCTGAGTTACCGAAGAATTCTATCACATCTTGGGATGAGCTTACCACGACATTCAATGTGAGGTACTTTCCCCCATCGAGGATGATGAAACTCAGAGACAACATTCAAGGTTTCAAGCGATTGGAAGGTGAGCCCATCCACCAAACATGGCTAAGGTTTAAAAAACTACTACACCAATGCCCAACTCACGAACTTCCAAACAATATGCTGCTACAATACTTCTATCAAAGTCTTGATTCGATAACTAAATGAGGAGCTGATCAATTGGTTCGAGGTGGAATAATGTTGCAATCATTTGAGGTGGTTTCGTGTCTTCTTGATGACATGACGAAAATAAATCAAGCATGGTACACTCAAGAAGATCAAGTTTTGCCTTTTTGCTTTAGGATGACTCAAGAACAACTTGATAAAGAAAGAGAAAGGGATGAGAACATCACCAAGATGTTATCCCAAATGGAGCTGCTACAAAAATAAGTGCTAGAAAATGTGGACAAACCCAAAGGAGCAAGGGGAGTGTTTAGAGTTGAGTGAGAAGGGTTCTTCCTCGAGCTACTTAAGGCCGGGGGAAAATCAAGGTTGAAACTTTCACAGAGTTGATGAGCATTTCCACCCACGCTACTTGCAGCGGTGTGGGAATCAAGGTTGGAACTCTCACAAAGAATAAGAGCGGAGAATATACTATCAAGAATGGGCCGAACAAAGTGACTATTGGAAAATAGAAGGTGATCATGAAGCGGATCACACACAATCGAGTGATAGCCCAAAGTCAAAGGGGAGTTCAAGTAGTCTCCAAGTGGATGATTTGTTATCTCGCATCCTTGACAAAGTTGAGGGCTCGGATGACTTGTTAAAAGGTATGAAAGCCGACTTCTCATCATTAATCAATAGAGTGAACTCTAACGCTGATGCAATCAAGCTACTTGAAGGCCAGCAGAGTCAACTTTCAGCACAATTGGGACCAAAAGTAATGGGGGAAGGCGAAATAGTGCACATAACAACTTTGATGGATGATGTTGATAGAAATATGGTTGTGGTTACTCGAAGTGGAAAGGTAGTGGTAGGTGATACGGAGAGTAATGATGAAGCACAAACTCATGAAAAAGAAAAAGATATTGAGGAAGAAGAGATCCCCATTCAACAAAGCTTAGCAAAAAAGTTACAAAAAGATTCAGGAAATAGCACTTCAATCCCAAAATTGGAACAATCTCTCCCCAAAATAACTCCTCTGTTTCCCCCAACATCTCAAGAAGAAAAATGAGGATGATAAGTTCAAGAAGTTCAAGAAGTTCTTATCGGTGTTTAAGACATTATCGATTAATCTCCCACTAGTGGAAGCATTGCTTGAGATGTCGGGTTATGCCAAGTTCATGAAGGAGTTAGTCACAAAGAAAAGAAGCTTGGACTTCGAAACATTGAAGTCTCTCATAGTTGTAGTGAAATTATGACTAATGAGATGATTAAAAAGAAAGAAGATCTCGGAGCCTTCACAATTCCTTGCACTATCGGTATGCTACAAATTGCCAAAGCTCTATGTGATTTGGGGGCAAGTATAAATCTAATGACATACACAATCTATAAGCAACTTGGGTTAGGCGAACCGAAATACACAACAATGAGGCTTCTGATGGCAAACCGCTCAATCAGGCACCCCATGGGGATACTCTATGATATCTTGGTAAAGGTTGACCGATTTATCTTTCTGGCTGATTTTGTCATCCTTGATAGCGAGATTGATGCTGAAATTCCCATAATTTTGGGAAGACCATTTTTAGCAACTAGGAGAGCATTAGTAGATGTTGAAAGCGGAGAATTGAAGTTCCGGGTGAACGAAGACGAAGTCACTTTTAATATGTGTAAGTAAATGAAACACCCAAGAGATATTCATGTGGTTTCGACTATTGATGAAATTGATGAAGCAATGGCTAGTGTGAGCCATTTGATGTGTATCAGTGAGCTACTTGAAGATGTGATTGCAAACTATGATCATTTTGAAATCCAAGGTTACGATTAGGTTGTAGCTGCACTCTCGGGTTTGGGGGAATGTGCAAGAAATCCTTTAAAGTTGGATATCGGTCTAAAAAATCAAGAAAATCTTCCCGCCAAGCCATCAACGGAGGAACCACCAAAGCATGAGTTGAAAGTGCTCCCTGCTCATCTTCAATATGCATTCTTGGGGGTAAATAACACCTTACTCATAATCATTGCAGCTGACTTGCTTGAATGGGAAGTAAAGTTTCTCCTTGAAGTGTTGAGAAGATACATCACAGCTATTGGATGGACTATCACTGACATTGTGGGCATTCCACCCGGCATCTGCACTCACAAAATTCAACTTGATAGCGAGTGTAAACCGAGTGTCAAACATCAAAGAACATTGAACCCACCGATGCAAGAGGTGGTGAAAAAGGATATAATAAAGTGGTCGGATGCAGGTATTATCTACCCAATTGCGGACAGAAAATGGGTGAGTCCGGTACAATGTGTACCAAAAAGGGAGGCATCACGGTAGTCCCAAATAAAAAGGGGGAGTTTGTTTCTATGAGACCGGTAACCGGATGGAGAGTATGCAAGGATTACTGGAAGTTAAACTCTTGGACCTAAAAAGATCACTTTTCCATGCCTTTTATGGATCAGATGCTTGATCGACTTTCAGAGAGAGGATGGTATTTCTTTTTGGATGGGTATTCCAAATATAATCAAATCTCTATTGCTCCGGAAGACCAATAGAAAACCACTTTCACTTTTCCATATGGAACTTTTGCTTTCAAAAGGAAGTCATTTGGGTTGTGTAATGCTCCAACAACGTTTCAACTATGCATGCTAGCTATTTTCGTTGATATGGTAGAAGATTCAGTCGAAGTCTTTATGGATGACTTCTCAGTTATGGGTGATACTTTTGAAGCATGTTTGGCACACTTGGGGCAGGTCCTTCAAAGATTTGTGGAGACAAATTTGGTCCTAAATTGGGAGAACTGTCATTTCATGGTTAGGGAAGGTATAGTTCTTGGTCATAAAGTATGACAAAAAGGGCTGGAGGTTTATCAAGCAAATATCAAAATAATTGAGAAGCTACCACCACCAATCTTGGTAAAAGGTATTCGTATTTTCTTGGGGCATGCTAGTTTTTACCAGAGGTTCATCAAAGACTTTTCAAAAATTGCACACCCTTTGTGCAAACTTTTGGAGAACAAAGTAAAATTCAACTTTGATGATGCATGTATGGTAGCCTTTAAGTGCTTGAAAAGGGAATTGATCTCCACCCCGGTTATCATTAGTCCGGATTGGTCGACACCGTTCGAAGTGATGTGTGATGCAAGTGGTACAGCATTAGGTGTCGTGTTGGGGAAAAAATGCAACAAGCTATTCCATCCCATTTACTACGCAAGCAAAACCCTGAATGGTGCTCAACGTAACTATGCAGTTACGGAGCAAGAATTACTTGCGGTGGTATATGCCTTTGAAAAAATTTGGGCATACTTTCTAGGCACCAAAGTGGTTGTTCACACTGATCACACAGCTCTACGTTATTTGATGGCAAGGAAAGATGCCAAACCAAGATTAATAAGGTGGGTGTTGTTGTTGCAAGAATTTGAGTCTAAAGTCAAAGACATAAGAGGTTGTGAAAATCTGATGGCTAACCATCTATCCAGGTTAGAAGGTAAGTAAAATGATGAGCTAAAGGTAGACATAAATGATTCATTTCCCGATGAACAGGTATTCAGGGTCACTCTAACACAAAGTCCTTGGTATGCTTATTTTGCTAACTATGTAGTGTGTGGATTGATACCGGAAGAAATGAACTACTATCAACAAAATAGGTTCATGTTCGATGTCAAGAAATACTTTTGGGATGAACCGTACTTATTCAAAGAAAGTCGAGACCATATCATTAGGAGATGTGTTCCTGAAGAAGAATTTAATTAAATTATCCATGCTTGTCATGCTTCACAAGTTGGTGGTCATCATAGCGGTGTGCGTACAACTGCTAAAATTCTTCAAAGTGGTTACTACCGGCCATCCAGGCCTTTACAAAGATGCTCATGAATTGGTTAAGAAATGCATACAATGTCAAAAACAAGGTGGGGTGTCCAAAAGGCATGAGCTGCCTCTCAAGCCTATTCTGGAAGTTGAGTTATTTGATGTTTGGGGAATAGATTTCATGGGTCCATTCGTGAGTTCGTATGGTAATAAGTACATTTTGGTGGCGGTAGGTTATGTTTCTAAATGGGTGGAAGTTGTAGCACTGCCAAACAAAGAAGGGAAAAGTATTGTTCAGTTCTTAAATCGCTACATCTTTGCTAGGTTTAGCACTTCTCGGGATATTATTAGTGATGGTGGATCCCATTTCTTCAACAGGCCCTTTGCATCTGCATTGAGAAAATACTGGGTGCGACATAAAGTAGCAACGCCATATCATCCTCAAACGAGTGTCCAAGTGGAGATTTCGAATCGGGAGATCATGACTATCTTTAATAAGACTTTCAATGCAAATAGGACTGATGACGCTCTGTGGGCATATCGCACTGCCTACAAGACACCAATTGGCATGTCTCCATATCAGCTAATTTTTGGGAAATCTTGCCATTTACTAGTTAAAGTGGAACACAAAGCATTTGGGCAGTAAAGGCTTTGAATCTGGATTTGGTCAAATCTTCATAAGGAAAAGTAGATCAACTAAACGAATTGGATGAATTCAGGTTTAGGGCATATGAAAGTTCAGTCCTCTACAAGGAAAAGATGAAGAAGTGGCACGATTCAAAAATCCTTAGGAGGGAGTTCCAAGTTGGAGATTAGGTATTGCTATACAATTCTCGACGGAGACTCTATGCGGGAAAGCTCAAATCAAAATGGTCAGGCCCATTTAGAGTAACACGGGTGCTCACAAATGGAGCCATTGAAGTCGAAGGTAAAGATGGCCCTTCCTTCAAAGTGAATGGGCAATGCTTGAAGTTGTATTTTGATAATGCCATAAAATTTCAGTGATTGAAGTGGTGTACTTAGAAGATGCTTGAAAGAATTTCCACGTTGTGCCGCGACGTTAAATAAGGTGCTTCTTGGGAGGCAACTCATATGTTAGTTGCATTGATAATGTGTGCTGAATGTGTAGGTGTAGGTGATTTTACGAGGCTAAGATTTCTTTGGCAAATCGCCGAGTAAGTTCGGCGATCACGAAGTTGATTGCCTTTATGGCATCAACAGTGGGCTGAGACACTGGAACATTAGGCGGGATACATGCACCACTCGGCGATTCGCCGAGATAATTGGGCAACCCGACTTTCTCTGCCTTTTTTCACAATCCGTGATAGAGTGGAGTCTTGGATTATTCGACGAGGTTCCTGATCCATTAGGTGATGCGCTGATGTTATTCGGCAGACATTCCCTTGTCTGCCTTCCTGCCCCAATATGGAATGGTTACATTTTGGAAAATTTGGCCAGATTCATACAACTTGGAGATTTACCAAGCAGTTCGGTGATCACTACAAGTCTTCGCCAAATGGACGCCTAGTAAAGATTCCTTTTCTCCCTACTCTGTTTGTTTGAGTGCAAGCATTTTATCTTTATTTTTGTTACTGTTTGTTTTCTGCTCACATTTAGGACAATGTTAGATGCTTTTGGTAGGGGTGGTAGGAGTATGTTGTTAAGACTTTTGTTCCCTCGAAAATTAGTCGAGTATCGGTTGTGATCAATACTGATGACTCAAATAATGCTCTTAATTGAACGAAATAAATGTGCAGCTACGATGAGGCCAAATGAAGTTGCATAGACAATGCATGGACTTTTAGCATCTCGTTGTTACTAGCCGGTTATCGAATGAGTCTCCTGTGATGAACATTGCACACTAGCTAGAAAGTGTGGAGTCTTGTTTGATATTGGTGCCAATGCCTTGTGTGACGAGATTACCTTGAACAATGTGTGTGATGACACCTAGAATTTTCCTCGTTGGTCCGGTTGATTAAGTGATGCAAGCAGTTGAAATGATCTTAGACAACAATTTTGAAGAGTTAAACAATTTGACATTATACCTCTTTTGTGGCGAACCTTGTGAGATGTGTGAACCTTGCTTGAACCCTCTTGAGCTTTATCCTTTTCTTTGAAGAAACTTGAACAATTGTGACCCCTCTTTATCAATTCACGCATAACTCTCATGAAGTGTTGTTTGTTTGAATAACCAACTTAGTCCAAAAGCCTAAGTTCGGGGTGTGGTGGAAAGGGAAGGAAAATCAAGAAGTGTGAGAAATTCCTCCTTTGAACAATGGTTTTGAAAAAGATGGAAGCCCTTCATGTAAAAAACGTAAAGAAAAGAAGAAATCAAAAGAAAAAGAATGAAAAAGTTATGATTTAAAATAGTGAAAGTTGCAAAAGAAAATGGGTATCCGGTAGTTCATTTGAAGTTGAATAGTGGGGTGAATTATGAGCATGATCATAATGGTAAAGAAAAGGGAGAAAGTGATGTTCAGAACACACTTCATAAAGGTAGCAGCCACTGAGCCTAAATGACCATACATTTACACTCAACCCCATTAAAAGCCTTGAAAAGATCTTGAGTGAGCTGAAACGAATGTTGATTGGAATATAAGGGCAAACCTATGTATGAAGTCATGCATGTGTTCAGCTTTGTGAGTGTGAGAGTCGTATCTAATTTCGGAACTATAAATTGTTGAAGAACTTTGTGTGAATAGGGAATCATCTTTGTTGTGAAGGCATTTGAGTACCTTAGTTGAGCTTGAACTTGCATTGGAAGCAAGAATTATGAACTTGAGCATCTTTGATAATGGTGAGTCACAATTTGAATCTTTGAGTGCACCATTGATCATTGCATGAGTAAGTTGAGCCTTGTTGTGTGCATTCATGTTGAATCTTATGCAGCACTATCTGAGACATCCTTTTTGAATTGCTGATCTTAAGTTTTACTTCAAGACAAGCAAAAGTTTAAGTTGGGGGTATTGATGAGTCCGAGATTTGGACTAATTTGGGGTTTTGTTCATATAGATTTAGTGTCCTCAAATGCTTAATTTGTGCCATAAAATGATGTTAAAGCCTTGATTTTCAGGTATGTGGATAGAGGAGCAAAGCAAGGACACTAACAGGCAAAAAGGAACAAAACAATCTGAAGAAGGGGAGAAAGGCAAGTATGACGATCACCAAGAGCACTCAGCGAATCTCCAAGTTGCCCCTAGACCGCCTAATTTTACAGTACACTATGCTTGAAATGAGAAAAACTTGGGTGAACTGTGTTCTATATTGGCAAATCACCGAATTCATCGGCGAAGGAAGATCATGCCTCCGAATACACTGATCGAGACAAAGATAAAATTGAATTGGCGAGCTAAAGGACAAAATGGTTCATCGCGGAAGTGATCGGCGATACGGGTCTAGATCGCCTAAAGTTATAATGCCTGATAGAGGAAAATGTGAAGACAAAAAGGGCGATGGACATGGACGATCAGCGAGTCGCTAATGGGTCGGCGAATCCCGATTTTCCTCGTAGATCAACCCCCAAAAGCCACATCGCAGATCAGTATAAATTGACTTTTAGAAGAGAGAGAAGCCATCCAGTTATTGTGGAACGAAATAGAGAGAACAAAAATAGTATTCATGTTGATTTTAAGCAATTTTGGCAAGAGATTTCAATTGGGTGTTGTAATAGAAAAGATATTATTCATTTTTAGAACTTCGATTCCATATGCAAATCAACCAGAATTTTCTTCAGCCACAATGCTTGATTTTCTGCATTTGCAGCTGCCACAAACTCAGCTTCGGCAGTAGATTGAGCTACAATATCTTGTTTCTTACAACTCCATGAGAAAATTCCAGAACCAAGACTAAAACAGTTCCCTGAAGTACTCTTTGCATCATCCTCGGAAACACCCCAATCAATGTCGAAATACCCACAAAGCATCACAGGTTGACTCTTCTGAAACTTGACTCAATAGGTGATGGTTCCTTTTATGTATCGAACAACTCTTTTGGCTGCCTGCAAATGCACTTCACTAGGACAATGCATGAATCTTGATAAAACACTTACAGCAAACAATATATCATGTCTTTTTGCTATAAGATACATTAAACACCCAATGAAACTTCTGAAGTATGTCTCATCCACCTTTTCGGCTCCATCATCTTTACTTAGTTTCTCTTTTTGGTTCATGGGAGTACTAATCTCTTCGCAATTTTCCATTCAAACGAAAACCTCATCTTCTCCTTGTGTAATCTCCATTCCAAGGAAATATGTCATAAGACCAAGATTAAACATTTCAAAAGCTTGCATCATATCTTTCTTGAACTCTTCAATTAGCTTTTCACTGCTCCCTGTCATCGAAAGGTCATCCACATAAAAGAAACAACAAGAATCTCACTGCTATTTTGTTTAACATACAGTGTGAATTCTGAAAGACTCTTTTCAAAATTGAGACAAAGCAAATAATCATCTATTCGACCATACCAAGCTCTTGGTGCATGTTTTAAGCCATAAAGAGCTTTATGTAGTCAAGGTTGAGGTCGAGGTCGGGGTTAGGTCTTGGGTTGGGTGTTTGATTGGTGAGTGAGAAATATTTTTCATTCATTAATCATACATTATAAAATATTTTCCACTTACCAACCAAAAATGAGAAAATAAATTAAAAACCATCCTAATTTATAAGAAAACATTTCCCTTCATACCAAACGCACCCTACAATTCAAATAATTTTCTTCCTAATAATAATACTTGATAATCCTTTTTAAAACATTCCTTCATTTAGGGTGTGTTTGGTATGAAGGAAAATGTTTTCCTAGAAAATGTTTTCCTGGAAAACAAGTTGATTTTTGACTTATTTTCTCATGTTTGGTTTGTGAGTAGAAAATATTTTCCGGAAAAGATTTTGTGTTTGATTTATGAATGAATTTTTTTTTTTGAGAAATATCTTTTATTTTTACTAGAGTAGAAAATATTTTTTGAAATTGAAAATAGTTTTCAAAAACAAACTTAATTTTTTTTTAGGGGGTGGGAGGGTGGTAGGGGTGGGTGAACG